>NC_051446.1:6858086-6895930 GCF_001649575.2 Kryptolebias marmoratus | reverse complement strand
CGTGAACTTAGTGGACATCTGCTGATACTGAGACATCAAGTTGTTTAATCTGTGGAGACAAAGACTGCTTCCCTGCGTCCAACTCCTGAACACCCGGAAGGCAGTCACAATCGTGGGGGATGCTAGCCATCCTGCCCATACACTGTTCAGCGTCCTGCCATCCGGGAAAAGATACAGAAGCCTCCGCTCCCGCACCACCAGACTCTCCAACAGTTTCATCCACCAGGCTGTGAGGATGCTGAACTCCCTCCCCTCAGCATCAAGCGGCTGAGAAGAAGATGGGACAACCCCCCCGACCAACACCACAACACCAGATCTGTTGCACAACCAACACCAGAGAACCAGAGGACCAGAACTGCTGTTAAGAAGATGGGATCCCCCCACCCCCGTCTGACCAACACCAGAACACCAGAACTCTTGCTCAACCAACACCAGAACTCTTGCACAACACCAGACTTTTGCACAGCACTAGAACTTTGCACAACTGCCTTACCTCCAAACACAGGGGACAAACTTTGCACTATTGCCACTTGCACAACATGACATGACCACTACTAGAATGCACTCTACGCTACACTCAACACTCTACTCTCTACTACCTCTGTAATTACTCTAAACTCACAATGTGAAATACTTTGTTGTCCTGAGTACTTGAATCTGTGTTAGTAATTAGTTTTAGTTCTATGTATGTAGTATACAGCTTATCTTAGTTGTTAAACTACTTAAGTTATCTCAGTAGTAGTATAAAGCTATCTTAGTTTTTAAAAGACGTAAGTTATCTTCGATTATTTAAGTCTACTCTCCACTTGCACTTTATTTATCTGCAGTATCATAAGAAGGTTAGGATAGGCCTGCTTTGACTGTGCCTCTTATTGTGAGTGTTAGTGTCAGTAAATGTCTTTTCTGTATCACCGCGGGATGGTGAAAACGTAATTTCGATTCCTTTGCATGTCTGCACACGTAAAGAAATTGACAAATAAAGCTGACTTGACTTGACTTGACTATAAGCTGCTGTTGGCCACGCCTTTCCAACACCCAACACCTCACTAATGCACTACATTAAAAAACATAAAAACTCACTGAAGGACCCAGATTTATATTGTTATTACTTCAAACTCTGTGGGTTTTACGGGGCACTTAACAGTTCCGAACAGACATTTGTTGTGTAATATATGTCTGTCTTTTGGGATTTTCAGTTTGTTTTCATGTTTCCTTTTGGGCTTTGTTTTGTGTTTCAGTTTTCTGTGTCTGTGGGTCTTGTTGTCATTCCACTCCTCCCCAGTTGCTACTCAATCGGTCTCCTGCCACGCCCACCTCCACCTGTCATACCAGGATTGTCACCACCTGTGCCCATTTACCTGATTGCCCCCTGTGTCTTAAAACCTGGTCTGTTCCTCCACTTCCTCACCGGATCATTGATGTTGTTACCATGCCTTGCCTTGTCCTTGTCCTTAGTTTTTTGGGTCCTTGTTAGTTGTTTTGCTGCCACGTCAGCCTTTCGTTTTGTTTTCCTTTAATTTAATAAATAAGTTTTTTCTTAAAGGATGATTCTGTGTTCTGGGTTCGCCTCTGTCTCCCCGAGGCATGACATGTTGAGTCAGACAGCGGCAATCAACGGCCCGAAACCCGACTGGTAGCGAGTCAGGACATCGTAAATATAGGCACATATTCTATGCTGCAGCTGACAACAAAATATTTTCCTTTTTCAGCAGACATTTGGAAGTGGTAAAACCAGCAGAACAAACGTGATGGCCATCTTGTAATAAAGTGGGTGGAGCTCTACTTGGGCTGTTAGGTGAGGGGCTGGGCTCAGCTTGAGGAATCCTAAGGTTCCTGAAACAGATCATTTTGCACACACCAGAAAACATTTACTTATTGCCTAAAAACTGCTGGGTGGTTGTTTATTTTGTGCTTGGACTGTTTCTAGAAGCAGTAGATACCCAAATGGAAGTACAAAAACATGCATAAAGTGAATTTTGCATAATAGGTCCCCTTTAAATATCTTGTCTTTGTAGTGTATTCAATTAAATATAGGTTGAAAAGGATTTGCAAAACATCGTATTCTGTTTTTATTTGTTTTACAAAACGTCCCAACTTCATTGGGTTTGGGGTTGTAGATATAAGTTAATGATTGGACGCTGCATCTGTTCAGACTTATTACAACAGCTCTGTAGCGCTGTATCCCAGTGAAGACATTCAAACTCCCAAGTTCTATAATTTATCTGCTGTATGATTCACCATTGAGTTAACCTAGTGATTACGAGGGAGAGGTTTCCCAGATATTCTGGCCTCACTGTCTTGTGGCAGTATGAAATTTTCATGTGGAAAAGAATGTCTGACAACTACATGGCCAAGAGCAGATTTCTTAACTTCTGACAGGGTATAAATCCAGCTTCAAGCAGGCCGTAACAACTAAATAAACATTTGAGAATGTGGTGTTTTTGTCACAAACTTCATCTGGCCATTAGTAAGTGCAATATTGATTCAGTTAATTTCAAATAAGAAAAAAACATGCCAGTCATAATGTTAAGTAATGAAAAAAGTATTGATATATGCCGTTGATAGCCATTCAGCTAATATTGAGATATTATGTTTGGTCTATATTGCTTAGCCCTAGTCACAGGTGTTGTGGTGGCCTCTCACTTTTTTTCTTCTTGCATGGTGACTGTTCTTATAAGGACAGCATGCTCTTGATAGGTTTACATATGTCCTATAATCTTTCCATTTCTTCATGATATCCATTCCCTGACTTGTACTTTTCAAAAGTTCTTTCACTTTAAAGGGTATGTATTTTTAAGCAATAACCTATTTCACATTACAAATTTTTATTTAATTTGTATTACACTATTGATTTCACTTTGACATTAAAGTTTTTTGTTCAAAATTGTTTTGTAAAGAAGGCTGATTTATATTGACCATGTTTTATTTATGACAGCAATAAAAACAAAGAACGTCAAAGGGGGTGAATACGTTTTATAGACACTAATTATTTGACAGAACATAACTTCAAAGTAAATGAACTGTCTCTTTAAGAAATGCAAGGTGTGGAACTTTGAAGTCTGTTGTGTGAAGCGCCCAGACAGTTTATGCTGTGCACACAACATAAACATGACATTGAACTCTAAGCAACACATTCCTGCTTTGAAACCCAGTATTTTGGCTTCTATGAAGTTAAAGAAAAAAAATGTTTACAAGACAGAAAACCTGCCAGTTATTGCTGCCTCTTCTAATGGTTGTATCTGGGCTATGACTGTTGGAGACAAGTTTACAAATAGCATTTGCAAGGCAGTTTCCAAAGTGTCTTGAAACATTCGCAGTGGTTCTAGATTTCTTGCATGATTCAGAGGCACACATTTTTTTTGCTTTAATTATTTAAAATATTTGTGCATGTTCAAAATATTTGTGCAACAATTTTTTTCAGAATTGTTGTGGACATCTCCAACTTGTCAAGCTATATTGTTGACACCTGCAGGGAGCCCTCCTCTGACAAGGAAACATGTATATTGTTTGATTGTTGTTGTGGTTTGTTTTACATTCAGAAAGGGTGTAGAAGACAGTCAGCTGGTCCGTCGCAGGCGCCGTGGTGTGCACAGAGAACACATAGACTCCACTAGCTCCAGCTCCATTTACTTCACTGCCAGCCAGGGCTTGACCAGCGTCTGGGATGACACCACTGAAAGAGGGTATGTCATTAAATCACTTCTCCTTTCTGGTTCTTGAGTCACTCTGCTTGGAAACATTGTGTTTTGGGCCTCATTGATTCTAAAATTGAGTTTGATGTCCCTGCTGTAGGCAGATGGCAAAACTGGATCAGGTTTAATCTGAGAAAGGTTTAAAAGGATACCACTCAACCCAGACTCCTTCACATATTGACTCTGTTAGGGAACAGACAAACAATAGCAGTTGATTGTGTATGGCATAATAAACACACCAGAAGTGCATTGGATTTGGTGCCGTTTAATACTGTCTTGCAGGTACAGGGAATCACAACAGTGGCTTACTGCCAATCAATAATACTCCTCCTAGACTGTACCATTCATACTCTATTGGGAAGTCCCGTAACATCTCCCCCCTTTTTAATGATTATTAAACACAAAACAGTAACCTCTGGAACAAGGATGGATTCATTTAATTTCAAATCTTAATTTAACCTCTTGCCAGACAAATCAAACAAGCCTCGATATAATCAAACAACTGTTTTTTTTTTCTTTGTACTTTATTTACAAGTTTAGTCTTTTTGGTAGTTTTACCAGCCTGCCACTGGTGGTCCTGCAATGCTTCCTCTCTGGGGAATGGGCAAGGGACTGTTCGGGCTGCTTTTGATCATTCCGAATCATCTCAGACTGGTTTCTTGAACACGACAATGAGTTCACTGTACTCAAATGGCCTCCACAGTCACAGTAGGCTGTGGTGTTGACACAATGCTTAATTGGTACTAATGGGCCAAAAGTGTGCCAGGAAAATATCCCCCACACCATTCCACCTGAACCGTTGATACAAGGCAGGATGGATCCATGCTTTCATGTTGCTGATGCCAAATTCTAACCCTACCATCCAAATGTCGCAGCAGAAATGGAGACTCATCAGACTAGGCAATCTTTTCTGAGCCTGTGCAATTTGTAGCCTCAGTTTCCTGTTCTTAGCTGACAGGAGTGGCACCCGGTGTGGTCTTCTGCTGCTGTAGCCCATCTGCCTCAAGGTTCGACGTGTTGTGTGGTCAGAGGTGCTGTTCTGCATACCTCGTTTGTAACAAGTGGTAATTTGAGTTACTGTTGCCGTTCTATCAGCTCGAACCAGTCTGGACATTCTCCTCTGACCTCTGGCATCAACAAGGTATTTGCGCCCACAGAACTGCTGCTCACTGGATATTTTCTCTTTTTCGGACCATTCTCTGTACACCCTAGAGATGGTTGTGTGTGAAAATCCCAGTAGATCAGCAGTTTCTGAAATACACAGACCACCCCGTCTGGCACCAACAACTGTGCCACGTTCGAAGTCACTTAAATCACCTTTCTTCCCCATTCTGATGCTCGGTTTGAACTGCAGCAGATTGTCTTGGCCATGTCTACATGCCTAAATGCATTGAGTTGCTGCCATGTGATTGACTGATTCAACATTTGCGTGAATGAGCAGTTGGACAGGTGTACCTAATAAGGTGGCCATTGTGTGTGTGTGTGTATATATATATATATAGATAGATAGATATAGATATGGCCAGGTGTAGAAGAATGAGCCAGACACACAACTATGAAAAATTTAGGTGGGTTTTATTTCCCGACTGTCCTCAGAAGGAACAGCATTAATTTTAGTTTGATTTGGCGTAAACAGTAAAATAAAAGGAAACACTTGTGAAACAAGTGCTTTAAAGCAATCAATTAACAGCTTTCTTAAGAAAAACAAAAAATAAAGTTTCCCTAAATAAAGATTAACAAAATAAAACCTTTATACCAGAAGAAAAAAAAAAGAGGAATCAACCCGTCATTGCAAGGTATTAAGCTTATTAGAGCTTTGTCTACTATCGTTAAAGATTATTTCTTGGTCACTTTACCAATTTATGAAGATTTTTTTTACTATTATCTTAACAGCTTTGGATCGGGACCAACTGCTGTTTCACAGATATGACGTCACATATATGCGGCTTAACGCTTAGAATGAAGAAGCCCACTCATACCAGAGTGCCATCTACTGGACACCTTGAAACCTGCTTTAGGCAAATAATAAATATATATGCACATAAAAAGGTGTGTTCATGTTATGTGGATGCATGTGTACTAGCAAGCCACTTGGAGATGCACAGTTAAAAAAGTGCCTTGAACAGTAGAAGGCACCCAAGACCAGAAAAGACAGCTGGATCCAGCCCCAGAAGGCAGCAGCAGTCCCAGGCAAACAGACACCAGGCACCACCCCAAGGCTGCCACGTGTCCGCACAAAGGTAGGTCGCCAGCAAAGCATAGGGTCAGCAGCCCCCAGGACAAAGAGGTATGGGGAGAGACACAGGACACCAGCCCCCCCAACCCAGCCATGCCACCACCTCCCACCTCGCAGGATAAGCCCAGGAACCCGACCCCCCCAACAGCCCGTGGCCCACACCAGCCCCCGGCAGAGAAACTGCCCAGCACCAAGCAGGAGAGGCCCCACCCTCAGAGCCCCCGACACACTGGGCAGGCACCAGTCCACCGCAGCAGCTGGAACCCAGAAGGACCAAGGTGAAAGGGCATATAACCATCCCCCTTGTTGGGCCAACCACCTGAAAGGTCTAGAAAGAGGGGACGCCCAGCGCAGCCCCCGGGACCCCAGCCAAGCCCAGCCAAACCCCAGAAGCTATAGACCACCCAGCAACCTGCAGGCAGCCCCCGTCAGAGACTCCATCCGTCCCCAAAACCCCAGCCCCTGCTGAACCTGTACAAGCACCAGGATGGCAGCAAGAAGGGGAAACCGTGCCCCCCAAGCCCAGCCCATGCCCTCCCTCATGGTGTTGCATGCGTGTCTGTGGTAGTGTGAAATGTTGCAATGAGTGCAGGTGTGTAAGTCTACGGTGCATTAAAATGGGGTCAGCAGGCCCCCACTGCTTGCAGACAGCAGGACCTTCCCCAACCCCAAAACCCTCAGTGTCTCGAATGCATTAAAATAGAGGTGCAAGGCGGGGCCAAACATAGCAAGGGAGGGACCCTACCTGGTGCCCTCAGCCCAACTCCGCCTCGATGCTGGGAGCCACAAAACCCTGACCCCACCACTAACACCTCCCCGCTAGACCCACCGCCACCCCAGGGAAGTTCCCAATGCCCAGTCCGCCCAGGGATAGCAGCACCCTGGTGCCAGCACCCCCCAGCCCCCAGCCCCCAGCCCCCGATGCCGAGGCAGCAAGCCAACACCCCCCACGCCACTAAGTGATATATTTAATAATTAGAGACTAAATCAATTCAAATTCCTTCTGTTGTTCTTTCTTACAAGCAGACATTCTCCATGAAAACAAAATCTGATAACAAATTTATAAAGAAAGTTATATTTAAACTCTTTTTGTTCTTCCAGTTCTTGAGTATTGCTTTTTTTGCGATACCCAGAAAGGAGGGTGTGACACCGAAATGTTTCCAAGTCCACTTTTGTGGCGTCTCCAAGAAGACAAAGTGAGAGACAGACTGGAACTCTGTACTCTAGGCAGGTTGATAAGTCTCCACAAATTTTTATCCAAAAGCCATAGGTGGGCAGTGCCTCCACACACTATCTGAAGGAGTTTTCCATATCCATTTTAAGATATACTGTAATCTATGTGCCAGGTAGTTGTCAGGATTTGGGTTTTTGGTTTTCAGTTTGTTCTTTTTATGGTTCTGTTGGAGTTTATTGTTTATTTTATTCAGTTACCTTGTTAGTTTGGTTCGTGTACTTTCTGTCTTTGTCTCTGGTGCCTGTGTTTGTTTTCAACTACATCTCCCCAGCTTTGTCATTGGTTTACCTGCCACGCCCATCTCCACCTGTCAGCAATTATTATCATTCACCTGTTCCCACTTACCTCATTATCCTCTATATTTTAAAACCCGGTCATTTCCTCCACCTTTCTGTCGGATCATTGTTCATTAGTTCTTGTCCTGTGTTCTCCTGTGTCCTGGTTGTAGTTCGTGTTTTTGTTTCGCTGCCCCATCAGCTTTTTGTTTTCATTTTAATAAATTAGTTTCCCTTAGTTCCAAGTATGAGTCTGCTCCCTGAGTTCGCCTCCGTCTCCATCGATCCTGACAGTAGTATTTATAAAAATTTGGAAGTTCCAATCCTCCTAAACTTTTAGTCTTTTGTAATGGTTTTAAACTGATCTGTGGGGGTTTTGATATTCATAAAAAATTTGACATGATAGAATTTAAGCTTTTAAACCAAGTCTGATATGGCTTAACTAGGATCATAGAGAAGATATATTTTATTTTAGGGAAAACCATAATTTTAAAACCAGACACCCATCCCATGAGTGAGAGAGGGAGAGTTCTCCACCATGTGAGATCGCTTTCTATTAATTTGAGTAATGGAACATAATTTAACTGTGTCAGCTCATTCAGCCTGTTAAAAATATTGATGCCCAGGTACCTGATGTTTTTGATTTGTAAAGGAATGGTTGGGGAGAGATGGATATTAGAGCAGATAGGAAGGGCCTTTGATTTGTTCAAATTAATAGAGTAGTCTGAAATTGTTGAAAATTTATTTATTAAGGTTATTGTCTCTGTAAGGGAGGGGTTTGCATTCTCCAGAAACAGTAACACATCATCTGCGTATAAACACATTTTGTGTATTCTATTAGCTGTTTGAATTCCAGAAATATTTTTACATTGACGAATTGCAACCGCCAATGGTCACTCCTACAGTGTACCTCACCACTGTCCTGCTGTCCTCATACATGTCCTGTACCAGGCTAACATACTTCTCTGTCACTGCAGATTTCCCCATACAGCTCCTCCCTTGGCACTCTGTCGTATTCTTTTTCTAAATCCACAAGGACACAATGAAGTTCTTTCTGACCCTCTTTGTATTTCTCCATCAGGATTCTCAAAGCAAAAGTGGCATCTGTGGTGCTCTTTCTTGGCATAAAACGGTGTTGGTGCTCACAAATACCTACCTCTTGTCTAAGTCTAGCTTCCAATCCTTTCCCAGATCTTCATTGTGTGACTCATAAACTTAATTCCCCTTTAATTGCTACAACTCTGTACATCACCCTTGTGTTTTAAATTTGGCACCAGCACACTTTGAATCCATTTCTCAGACATTTTCTCACTCAAAAATGCTACTAAATATTGAGTCAGAAATCTCATTACCATCTCTCCTAGACATTTCCATACCTACACTGGTATGTCATCAAGTCCATCTGCCTTCCCCTTCTTCATCCTCTTCAAAGCTTTCCAGACTTCATCCTTACTAACCTTTTCCTCTTTCTGGTCCACAGTTTCTATGACCTCTACTCTTCTTTACCTTTCATTCTCTTCATTCATCAGCTCCTCAAAAGACTCCTTCCATCTTCCCATAACTCCTCTTGTTATAACATTACCATTTCTATCTTTCACAAGCCTAACCTGCTGCACATCCTTTCCCACTTGATCCCTCTGTCTTTATAGTTGATATAAGTCCTTTTCTCCTTTCTTAGTGTCCAGCCTCTTGTACAACTCCTTATACACTTTCTAATTTGATTTTGCTACCTCCCTCTTTGCCCTATGTTATCTTCAGCCTTTTCACTGTCCCATTTCTTCCTGGCCAACCTTTTCCTCTGGATAACTTCCTGCACTTCACTATTCCACCACCAGGTTTTCTTATCATCTTTTCTCTATCCAGATGACACACCAAGTACCTTCTTACCTGTCTCTCTAATCACTGTGTATTTCTTTCAACCAGAGCCTTTAACAGCTCCTTCCTAACGCTTTACAACATTCGTCTTTCCTCAACTTCCACCATTTGGTCTTCTTTTCTGCCTTTACTCTTTTTCTCTTCTACACCACAACAGTCATCCTACACACCACCATCCGATGCTGTCTGGCCACACTCTCCCCTGCCACAACCTTACTGGCCACAATCTCCCTCAGGTTACCTCCTCTATGTCATGGTCTTGGCTATGGTTTTAGCCCACATGCAGAACACACTTCAGGAGACAATATAAAAGGTGCAAATATAATTTATTAAGTGTCAGCAAGGAGTCAGGAAACAGCAGCTTGGGAACCGGAACGTCACTGTGTTGAAGAGAGGCAGTTACTTGCAGGTAATTGACTTAGCATGGGTTAGCTTACCGGTGAATGGAAAGTGAGAGGGTGAGCAGTGTTCGATCCAGGTAAGCAGTCCGGGATGGAGGCAGCATGGAGATCTCAGAGGGCGAGACAGCACTTGAAGGTTTCCAGGCAAAACAACGGCTTGATTTCTGATAGCTTGAGTATCTTGAATGACCTGCAACAAAGCAAGAAGACATGAACAAGTTCCATAGAAAACAGGAGCTAGAGCCAGGGTGGTAACACATGTACCGAAGGAGTTAACACTCTGACGATGAAGTGCTGGCAGCCAACTCCCTATATACCTCCCTTGATGAGCGTGGATTGGAAACACCTGTTGGCAGAGCCTCCAGTAGCGTAGATGCCACCTACTGAAAAAGAAAGAAAAAGCAGCCCAACCCCACCAGGACCACCAGACTCTGACACTCTACACAGAATGCAGTCTACCTGCGTACTCCTGCCTCCACTCCTATAGGTCACCCTGTGTTCCTCCCTCTTTTGTAAATAGGTGTTGACTACAACCATTTTCACCCTCTTGGCAAAATCTACCACCATCTGTTCTTCCTGGTTCCAATTCTTGACACCAAACCTGCCCATCACCTCCTCAACTGCTCTGTTTCCTTCACCAACATGTCCATTCAGATCTTCTCTAATCACCACTCTCTCCTCCCTGGGAATACACACTTTCACTTCATCAAGATCCTTCCAGAATTTCTCTTTCTCTTCTACATCACATCCAACCTGTGGAACATAACCACTGACAACAATGAACATCAGACCTTCTACTTCTACCTTCAGACACATCACCCTATCTGACACTATTTTTACCTCGACTACATTCCTTGCTAACTCCTCCTTCAGTACCACCCCAACTCCATTTCTCCTCCTATCCACATCACGGTAAAACAGCTTAAACCCTGCCCCAATGCTGCAAGCCGTGCTGCCCTTCCACTTGCACACATAATACATCTACCTTCCTTATCTGTATCATGTCAGCCAGCTCTCACCTTTGCCTGTCTTTGTCCCTATTTTTAGAGTTGCTACCCTCAGTCCTAAACACATAACTTTCTTTTTCTCCTTCTGTCTCCTGGCATGTTTCCTTCCTTGTGGTCTTAGACTAACAGTAGCACAATTTCCACTGGCACCCTGTTTGCCAACTGCACAGGTGGAAGTCGTTGTTAACTTGATCCAGTATGGTGTCACTTAGATGAACTCGCATGTTAGTTTTGGCAGAAGTGTTTTACACCAGATGCCCTTTCTGACACAACCCTCACCATTTATCCAGGCTTGGAACCGGCACAAGAGATAAACTGGCTTGTGCTCCCTAATGGCTGGTTTAGAAGGAGAGATCATACTTCTCCAATTTTAGCTTCTCTCCATTGACTCTCTGTCAAATTCAGAATAGAATTTAAAATCCTACTTCTAACAGGCATTGCTACGGGCCCACCGCCTGCAGGATGGACCATACTAGTTGGGTGTTAAATGCTACAGTGCTGCAGCAGCCGAAGGCGGGAAACTTGGCGCTATGACCCTAGCTTACCAAAGCTGACTCTTGGGACATGGAATGCCATCTCTCTGGTAGGGAACGAGCCTGAACCTATGTGTGAGGTTGAGAGGTACTGACTAGATAAAGTCAGGCTTACCTTAATGCACAGTTTGGGTTCTGGAACTAATCTTCTTGAGAATCCTGCTGGGGATTCTATGATTCTGCTGGGAAACTTCAGTGCCCACATGGGTAACACCAGTGTAACCTCGAAGGGTGTGATTGGAGCAATGGTGTCTCTGATCTGAACCTGAGTGGTGTTGTTATTGGACTTTGCCTCAGCTGAGGCGGAAGACAAGTCAGAGTGGGCCATGTTCTGTGCTAATATTGGCAATGCAGCTACCCTGAGCTGTTGCTGCAAGGTTGTTAGTGCCTCTTGGTGGCCATCCTTGAACCCAGTGGTGGACACCCTGGGTGAGAGAGGTCATCAAGCTGAAGAAGGTGTCCTCTCATTGGAGCCATTCGCAGCCATGCGAAGCAGCTGGGATGAAGATCCTCCAAATCCTGAGACCATGACCCTCAGTCTAAAAGGATGGACTGCTCTTTTTGGTTTGGTACTGAAGTGCTTCCTCAAGTGGAGGAGTTTAAGTAAGTCAGGCAATGAGGGAAGAATGTATTGTGAGATAGACAAACAGAACGGTGCGTCTTCCGCTGTAGCTTCAAGGCAAAACTCTCTGTTTACCGGTTGGTCTACACTCCTATCCTCACCTATGGTTATGAACTTTGGGTAGTGACCGAATAAACGAAATTGTGGATACAGGCAGTTAAAATGAGTTTCCTCCGCAGGGTAGCTGGGCTTGCCCTTAGAGATAATGTGAAAGATTTGGGGTTTACACAAAGAAGTTTCATTCTAATGTCCACTTCAGTCTGTCCTTAGAGTTTCAATGACTCAGGAGCAGCTTATCTTGTGTCAGTTTTAAGATCCAGAAACTCCCATGTTGAGCAGCTGTGCTCCATCAAGTCAGTGTTGGAGTGTCAGGATTTGGGTATTTTGTGTTATTTTCTTGTTCTTGATATGATTTTTCATGTGATCCTTGTGTTAAGTAAGTTCCTTGTGTTTTTATGTTAATATTTATTCTTTTGTAGTTTTGTTCTGTCGTGGAAGAAAATCAATTTCCAGACACTATTAGATGAAATCACTCAAACAGGTTTATTTATGTAAGGTGCACGACATACAAAGAGCCTTAAAGTCAATTAACAATTAACATCAGAGTCCCAGCTCCGAACGGGAAGCTCCGAATCAAAGCTCTGTCCCCAAAAGTCAACACAGGAGCTTATATTGAAGATATTGGAATATTGGAAGCAAGAAGGAGGGTCTAGGGAAGAATGAGTCAGTCTGGTTCCCATGAAGAGAAAAGTCAACATCAATCCTGTAAACGGGTTAATTCTGTGAGAACTTGTGGGACTTGGAATATAAGTCATAACATAGTCATGACTTATCAATAACAGGTGTTACCTTATAATAAACTCTGCCATTACTTTTCCTTGTGTTTCCTGTGTTTTAGATTATTGCATTGTCTTGTTGCTTGTGTTCACCTGTCCTCAGCTCAGTACTTTTCCAGTTAGCCTGTCAAGCCTACCTCACCTGTTCCCTATCATCTCCAGGCTGTAGCTCATTTTCCACTCACCCGCAGTGCTTTATATTTAGTCTCTTGTCATTTCCTGTCTGCTTTTTCATTGCTGTTTGCTTTCTGGTTTCTGTTAGCTGTTTGTTTATTTGCTGTTGGTTTAATTCCACAGTCAGATCATCTCTTTATGTCTCCTCAGGATTTCCTGAAATTACATTTTAAGTTTTGCTGCTATGCAAGCCTTTTTGTTTTTGTAAAATAAATCAGTTTTAGTTTTTGAAATATGAGTCTGCTCTCTGTGTTCATTTCCTTGTTCCTTTAATGGAGGGCAACAAGCATTCATTTTGCATTTATAGGCCTTCCATACAAATAATTTTAATCACAATAGCTATAATTAAAGGTGAAATGAAAAGTGTTTTGAAGCTAACATAAATAAAAAAATGTCACAGAAGGTGCTTGTTTTCTAATCTTGTATTTTAAAAAATTACACTAGTTTAAAATTAATAAAATGCAAATACAGATAGTGTGGGGGTGAAAGAGTTCAGTCAGTGAGTCATCTCATACTTTTTCTGTTTATAGTTTCTTCTGTATATTGCTTGGACAAACTACTTCTGCGTACTTTCAAGCTCATTCATTTATTCATATAGAAAAATGTTGAGCTTGTTCATGACATGACTAGTTTTAGGTTTTTGCTTGTGTTTTCTGATTTAAGCCTTTATGTTTTTGTTTAGCTAATATTAGCTTTTGTTCTGACCATTTTAGTGTTAACAACTCAGTTTCATCTTCTTTTGCATCAGTAAAGGCATTCAGCATTAACACTGAAGTTTTCTAGTTTAAAATCTAATCTGTGTAACCTGTTATGAGTGTGAATGGTGTTTATTTCCGGTTGCAGATACTCTACAGCCTATGCTGAGTCCGACTACACAGATAGAGACACAGACAAAGAGGACAAAGAGGAGCTGGAGCAGGAGTCTGAGGAACAGGAGGAAGAAGACAGGAGCTGTGCAACAGTCCTCACCCTCTGTCAAGAAGATTCCCCCAAGGAAGACAAGGAAGAGGAGGAGGAGGGAAGGCTGCAGTTGGGGACTGAGGTTCCTAATGGAGAGCTGGCTCTCCTCTTGGCTCAGAGTGACATCCTTCACACAGGAGATGCCAGTTTAAAAGCAGAGGGTTTTCGGCTGCTGCTGAAGAACAGAGCAGAGGTGAGAAACTGGACTCTGATGGAGACCAGTATGCCCCTGAGGGAATCACTTCTCAAAATATAGTTTTAGGTATTGAGTCTGAGGTTCTTGGCGATGAACACACAGGGTTCCCCCTGGTGTATTATAAGCCTGGCGGGCTGCCAGGCTTTACTGTCCCTACCGCCAGGCTCAGCTCTGCTTGTTTATTGAAAAATACGTCATTTTTATGCACGTTTTTTTTCCACCCGCACCCCCACTGTGAGGTCACTACGCGTTGATCACCACGCGAGGGTGCGCGTGCCAACAGTCATGCAATCTTGCTGTCCCTGCCCCTACGCAAAGGCCCTGTGCGGTGTCGCGTTGCGTGGTTATGCACCTCCCAATTTTTAAAACTTCGCTCTGACCGCACGCCCCTCTTCATTCAAAATGGATGATTTTGGTGCTCTAGTGGGGCTGGTTCGCCTGTATCAGCATTTAGAGAATCCCTCTATGAGAGATCACGAAGATAATCAAACGGTTCAAAACCCATCGAAGGAGATTACTGCTGCAACCGATAAAAAGGAGTGTTTATAGACCACAATGGTTAGTTGAGCTGAAATTTAGTGGGTGGCTTTACAAGACTGACTACGGTAAGCATGTGTTGTACTTCGTGAAAATATTAATATGACGCGTGCCAATTTATCCTTGTTCAACAGTAAAATTAAGCTATTACATTCAGCATTAGATATGCTTTGTTTTGTTGTTACATGTAGTGATCCGACATGCAGCCTGTGACACAAAAAGCACAGTACAGTACAGTATAGCATCTCTCTATTTTTCAGAGTTCTCTGTTGTTATTCATTGGACTTGATGTGTCTTGTTTGAACTTTTTCATTTATGTTAATTTAGTTTATTTGTAAATGTGACAAATTAGGATTCAAATTAGGTGCAAACAATTTTTGTTTAAAAAATTATTTCAAAAGTGCCTTTTTGTTAAACTGTAGTTGTGTAAATATTTGACATAAATATCTTACAATATCAAATAATAAATACCCATATTTTCAACTTTCCTGTCAACTTTAATAATTTTTTTTATTTCTAAACCACAGTCGGCCGGCGAACGACCACCTAACACCTAACACCCCTTTTCTGGGGAAAACCCTGAAACATAATATTTTTAATAGAATTTGAATCACTTAGCATACATATATTTGATCTTTTGATTTTTCTTCTGGCAGGTAGGTCAGGTTAGTCAGGAAACTAAAGTTTGTTTATTTGTAGTTTCAGTCACATGTCTTTTTTTGTTTGTTGTTGTTGTTTTTGTTGTGCTTATGGACCTTTTCCATTGGCTCTACTCAACATGGCACAGGTTCAGTCTTTCCATTAGGTGATCCCATCCCTTCCAGCTTGGTTCTTTAGTACTATGGGGGAATTACCCTGTCATAAATCGAGAGCGCACATATTCGATTTGCAAGCAGGATTTCATCTCTTGCTTTCAAAACTTTTACGCTTGCACTCAAAACTTCTGCTCTCTTTCGAATATCCTCTTTTCTCTCTCAAATCTTTGTGTTCGCCCTCAGATTTCCTCCCCGCACACAAACCTCTCTCTCTCCTGGATCAGATCTGTGCTCGGATCTGTGCTCTCTGCTCGCTTGCACATTTTTTCTGCTCTCTCGCAGATCAGAGAGTACCGTCGCCTAGTAACCGTTCCAGCCAATAGAATGACAGTGTTCCTCTAGGTGTGCTTGATACTTTCTAGTGGGTGTGCTTGTGCGGCTACTATAGACCCATTTACAGCCTACGTCAGCAAGAAGCTGCGTGCGCATCGTGGCAACGGAAGTACTGTTTCGTATGGGAAACCCAGGCGGTCTTTCATGCACTGGAAGAGTCTGCGTTGCCCATTTTATATCAGGTATGGCTATGTGTCTATACTTTTATTTCAATAGAAACTCTTGTTGTTATCAACAGTTGTTTGTAAACATAGACCCACAATTTATTGCTGTTAGCTAGCTGTTTATTAGCTAGCTGCAAATAAGCGAACACGTGTGCTTTATTTACAGGGGAGGCATCGCTGGACTGGCAGAATCCTGTTTTTATGCCTTCTGTGTTTGTGTACACTAAAGAAATTCAGAGACCCGAGGCAAAGATGAAAAGGTATAGATAATTAGCCTTGTCCTCTCTTTACTCTTTTTATTGTTGTTGTTTTCCTCTGTTGAATTGTCATGATATTTAATATGCATTAGCACTAGGTTTGAAATAATGCTCTGTAGAAAAAGTAAATTCAGTTTATCCACAAGGTATCTCACTACTGTCTTTATTTTAGGTACCAGAGGAAAACGAGGAGATATGACAGGGTACACAAGTCACCAGGTCAACCTTACCCTGGCAGTGACACTCCAGAACAACCAGAATCCAACGTGGAACATGATCCAAAATGATTTCTTTAAAATAATCAGCATCAGAATTTTGGAGAACTATTAAGTGAATAAAAGTAAATAACAGATCATCTAACAGTCAGGTAAGTCCACAACGTAACAGTTTTACAATGGATTGCACTTCTTACTTCCTCATATTTGAACCCATGGGTTTTACATCCAGGCCTAAATTCTCTGACATTCCCCACAGAACCTGGTTTCCTTTTGATTTTTGCACAGCTGTACTGAAAGTAGCTGTTGGACTTAACACATCTGATCATTTTCTTATAATCTGGCCTTTCACAAGCTTTACATGCTCTCTGAGACTCCAAGGCAGGATCATTTCTTCTTGTGAGTAGTTCAGGCAACAAACTTGAGATAAAAAAATTTTGAGCTTTTGGCAAGGTCTTTTGCAGAGATTCTTGGTTTTTGATGATATGCTGCAGAATGAGCTGCTCCTTTGACCATAACACAAAATTGCAATGATTGACATTACAGACAAACATGTGGAGTTGTCTGATGGTTGTATGGGTGTGATTCTTTTAAAGTGAAAGATTTGTCCAAACAAAACTGACTGTCTTCCGTACATCCCTGAAGGTTGTGACGGTATTTGTACGGACACTTATTTCCAACCGAGTTGGTTGTTATGCATGGTGAGAACCGATTACCCCCAGATCATTGTCATGACATTGGTACACAACACTGCAAATCAACAAAAAGACGGCAGGAGAGAGCTAACGTTGTTAACTTGAAGCTAACTTGAAGCTAATGATGCTAACCGGATGCTAACTTGTAAAAAAAGTGAGCGCGCTTCAGAGTAGCGTTTATAAACTCTCACACCAGACTATGACATTTGTTTAATCACACATGGATTGTCTATATTTTTTCATCAATAACAAACTGCTCTGAATCACAAACTGATCTCAGGCTATCGGCCTGTAAGTAGCTCATACCTATTAATGACAGCGCGTCACGTTTAAAGTAAAACTTTCTGTTTCTCTTCTCCTTCTCTGTGGCGATTTCATCCTCTCCATTTGCCTTTCTTTTAAAATTAAAAATAGTTAGGACCGCTGCTGGTAAAAGGCCTTGTCCACTCTAGTCCACGCAGTAACGAGGGTCCGAGTTTACGGCGGCTTCTCTTTGTGTCAGGGTTTGGGGGTCTTTGGGGGTGTTTTTGTATTGAGTTTATTATTATTATTCATTTTAATTATGTTATTTGGTTCCTGTGTTTAGTTTTGGTGTCTTGTTCCCTGTGCCCTTTCTATTCCCTGAAATTATTTACATTTCCTCTGCTCAGTACCTGTCAGCCTGCCTCAACCACCCACACCTGTCCCTCGTTCATAATCAGTCATCTGTGTCCACTTTTCAATCATCCTCTGCCTTTAAAACTGGTTCATCTGCTTCACTTCCCTGCTGGTTCATTTTCACTCCCATGTCCTGTCTGGTTTTCCTGTCTTGCCTCCTCATGTTCCTGGAATCCTGGTTTGTAAGTTTTATTATTTAGTTTTAGTTGCTGCCTCATCAGCCTTTGTTTTCCTTTTTGTTAATAAATTAGTTTTACTTTTGAGTTCCTCCTCGTCTGCCTGCAATTTAGCTTCCAACCAACCACTCTAACCTGACACTTTGATGTTTTCCAAACTGAGTTCTGATAGTAATTCCCACATCGGAGTTTATGGATACAAATCCGAGGAAGGTTTTTATCTTTCAGAAAGCCAAAAACTGAAACTCTAGTGGTATTCGAACGATTAATTCCAACAAACTGAACTATATTGTACTGGTATTCATCCACTCACTGATGAACTGCAGAACCTCAGCTTACGTCATATTTCTGGGGTGGTCACGGAAAAAGCTGAAGACACCCAAGTGGTTTCTTCAATATTAAGAATTAGCAAAAAATGTATTTTTAAACAAAATATTTTTAATTAAAAATTTCTACCAAAAACATTTCATGGCTATATTTTCACTGCTGTTGGCTTCAAAACAGGTTTCAGTTCAGGTTTAAGTAGTATAAAAGTACTCCCTTTTGAAAGTACTTGAAGTATTACAGTAAGAGTATTTACATAAAGATTTAACTGTGCATTTACTTTTGGGCTACAGCAAACACAAACTTGTAAACTAGCTCATGTAAAATCTAATCCAGTATAGCATATCTACATGTAAATTGATCCTAAATACAACAGCAAAATATTTTCGTATTCCATCACTGCCTTTTAGCTTCAAGTGTGTCTCCCTCATTATTATTTTTATACTTTTTATACAGGCTGCAGATGTGCTGAACTGGGTCCAAGGGAGGCAAGTTCAGCTGTCTTGAAAAGGGAGAAGATAACGCAGAATAATGTCTTCAATCAAGAGTTTCTGGGTCTGCTTGTCGTGTTTGTCCAGGGAATGAGTAGCCAGCGTGTGTGACCCTCTCCACCCCATCTTTTTATATCAGGAATGTAAAAATTGTGTATAATTTTTACTTTGTACAGTTTGGATTTTGTATGTACTAAGTAGCTTGGATTTTAAAGCAGATTCTAATAAACAATTTTGTCACTTATGTCATTGCATCATAATTTTCTGTTTAGGTTGTTAAAACACTGATGGGAAGAGTCAGTGTGAACCAAACGTTTATCTGTGCCATTTAGTTGCTTACTTTTAAGAAAAAGTAACCCTTACCAACTTTCCTTACCCCCCGAAGTTATCGCACAAAAACTATACCTTAATGTGCCAGTTCAGAAGAAACTGCACACTAACATGATAGCATCAGCAGACCAAGAAATCTCTTGCTATATTAGCATCTGTATTTCATAATAACGGGGTGGTGTTTAATAAGATTGAACTTGTTTTAACACAAACTGTCATATGGTAAAACTTAAGTTTAAGAAACATATCTGCAAAAGGTACAAAAGTTTGTCAAAACTCACAGGGAGATATAATAGTAATACATCTGTAGATATGACTGGACAATAATTTAGAATTTTTGCACAACAAATACAGCATTACAGAATATTTGTTGAACACCCAGACTGACAGTTTGCAGTGATAATTTTCTGACAAGAAAGCCATCTGAAACGCAGCATACATACGGTAATATACATAATGGCGATAAGTTGCAACTTTTACAGAGTTGTACACAGACTTGTGATGACTGTATCAAGCTAGAGTTAACTTTTCTTCATATGTTAGTTTGTATCTTTTTGTTTTTCACTTGATGCAGTTGTTTGGCTTCACAAACTCTCCAGGGGTCTCATTTATAAAACATTGCGTAGGCTTCATACTAAAAGTGTACGTACGTCCAAAAGGCAAAAATGGCGTACACCCCAAAAAATTCTGTTTATAAAATCATGCTCATGCACACCAGCAAGCAATTTCCCTTTAGAAATCACACTGTACCTAAAACTTTGCACACAAGGTTCTGCCCTCCACATGCCCAAATTCAACCATAAATGGTTAATGCAAAGCACCTCATAAATGTTGAGGTGTATTTCAATGAGCCAGCTGATCAATGTTATTTCATGGTTACCAATGGCAATCACAGAGAAAAGAGCAAAGAAACAAAATTTACCTGAGGCAGAAATGGATGTGCCGGTGAGTGAGGTGGAGAACAGAAAAGATATCATTTTTGGGAGCTTCAGTAGTGGCGTTACAAATAAAAAGAAGCATTATGAGTGGCAACACGTTGTTACCACTGTTAATTCAGTGAGTGAGACAGAGAGGACCATGGCCGAAGTGAAGAAAAAGTGGTCAGCCACAGGTGGGGGTAAGGGCATTCCCGAACTGACACCTTTTGAAAGAAGGATGGCCTCCATACTTGGAGAGACAAGCTTATGTGGCATTGTGTCAGAAAAGGAGGGAGACACTGATTTGGCTGAGACCACAGATGAGCCAGGGAAAAAACAGTTTAAATTATAATATGTGTAAATCAGAGGTAAAAGCACAGTGGGACAACATGTTGTCTTTGTGTTCTCGGGTGCTGATGGAAATCAGAGGGAAACGATTAATGAATTTAGACAAATCCGAGCAGTATTTAGCAATTTGTGTGACATTATGTCTGACATATCAAACTCATTAAAAGAACTCGTTAAAAAGTGAACTTTTGCCGTCTTAATTGTTGCATGATTCCTCATGGAGCCATGCTCCATGTTGAAATTCCTCTTGTCGGGAAGGGAGGTGTGGGTCAGTGTCATCATTTTGAGGACAAGGAAGGACAGCAGGGAGATGGATGCTGTGCCCCAGCGTCATGTTGTGCAGCACGATCCTTGATGATCTTGCACACCTTCCTCGGATCATAAAGGAGTGACCAAATCCTCCCCACCCACTCACACACATACCACCACCACCTTCCCCGAAGCAACCAAGCACCGCCACCAGCATTTTAAGAGGCTGATGGCACGCTCCACACTTGAGCCCACACAGGTGTGAGTGGTATTAAAGTGCGCCTCTTCTGTGCTCTGGGGGTTTGGAAAAGGGTTAGAAGGCAGCGCCTGAGGGGGTAGCCACTGTCCTCTTGTGTGTTAATCTGTGGTACACATCACCCTGGTGATTATTCAAGGAGAGGAATGTGAAATGTTGCATGAACTTTTGTTTAGGATTTAATTTGGCTTAGAGGCCTTTTTTATTTGATAGGTTCTCACCAGCAGAAGCATAACTAATGCTATATTTATGTTACTTATATAAAATATACAATAATAGTTTTGAATCTTAAGATAAAGTCAATCTAAGATTGAAGTTTGCTTATGGAGTGAAATTAAATAAATAAAAGGACTCATGATGCAATGTGGCTTATATTTCCCACTTCACCATCTGTGTCACCAGCTTCTCTTGTCTCCAAAACAACTGATATGGTACACATGGCTCAGAGTTTGTGTGAGGGGGTGCAAATTTTCCATCAAGTTTGTGTTTTGAAGATCACAAACTTTGCGTGGAAAGTGACAGACGCAAGTTTCAGGCCCCGTTTTGTCTTACTGTGACGACCCACCCACATTGAGTCGTGGTGAGACTGGTCAATAGAAAAACGTATTTATTATGTTAAGACTTAACATTTTCATAGACGTTTGCGTTGTCAGGACAGGCCGGCCAAAAATACAGCAGATTTTAACCTATGTTCTGTGAACTCTAACCATGAGGTTCTGATTCTGGTTCTGCAGTATGGAGACGACAGAGAGTTTCTGTGGCGGCTTGCTCGAGCGTATGTGGACATGTACGAGTATGCGGAGGACAAGCAGGAGAAGATGAGCTACGCACTAAAAGGTAGAGGTCATCACACACTGAATCAGATATCTAAAAGAAAAAAAACTTTTCTAACTTTCTGTAGGCTCACAGGACTTTTGGTGCAGGTTTCTGAGCAATTCTGATTTCAATGTTTCATGATACAAGACCCGACTGAAACTATCCCACAGAGCAGTGTGCTTTTGTGATGCTTTGGTTTGTTTAACCATAAGCTGAAAACAAATCCTGCTCACTTCTGACCAATAAAGATGTAGTATGGGCAGAAACTTGTGCCATCAGAAACTGAATTTGAATTGCTTCAACTGAATCTGTATTCGCGTAATTTGAAATTAAATCCATTGGTTTGAAAATGAATTTCACTAAATTGCAGCTGAATTTAATGGTTTAAAACTGAATTTATTTGATTGGAAACTGTATTTCGCTGTATTTAAAATTCAGTTTGACAACTTTCATTTTCAGTTTTGTAATTCAATTTCAGTTCCAAGATTCCTGGAAACGTTGGAATCCTGTTTGTCTATCGAGTCTGTCTGTGGAAGACGTGGCAGATCTTTACATATTTGGATTTTTGATAACAGGATTTCTGCTGTTTGGATTAGGCAGTTACCTGACTTATCATCAAATTTGTTTGATGGGTTTGGCGAACTACCTTGAAATTTCTCCTGGAACTATGTAGACAAGATGCTCTGCCCCCCTCTCTCCCTTAGGACATCTGTGAATTTGTTCAAACCTGGCTGATAACATTCCATCATTATCAAAGACAATGGCCTCTGTGATGTGATTCATGGACTTCTTTACAAACACACACACACACACACACACACACACACACACCACACTGCCTCCCATCGCCTCTAAACACACACACACACACATTCGCACACTTTCCGCTGTTTCTGTCAACTTTCTCACTGCAACCCCCCACCCCCTCCTCTCTTTCTCTATCTTCGGTGGTTTTTAGCGGGCCTGGTACTATTTACAAAGTTCGGTACCGTTAGTTTAGCATTCTCATTCTCAATTTTGTTTATCTGATTATGATTTCATTTAGATTATTTTAGCTACTATTTTGACTGTCTCAGCTCATGCTTAGATATGTCTGTTTTCGTGATTTCATTTAGATTATACATGATTCATTTTGAATACATGATTGTTGTGTTTTTCTTTTGTGTTTCATTCTGTATTGGATTCTGTTTTTGTTTCTATTCTAAAGCGCTTTGGATCGCCTTGTTGCTGAAAAGTGCTATATAAATAAATCTCACTTCACTTCACTAAAATAATCATAAATCTCAGAATTCTTACCCAATTTTCACACAGTTTGTTACAAACGGCAGAGATGTAGATGTAATACAGGATGCTTTCTCTCATTAACAATATGTACTTTCAAGCTGAAACACTTTGTTTTATGCTTGATAACAAAGACAGACATATGGGATTGACAAAGATCACTAGCGGGACCTGGTAGTTTAGCCACGACACAGGAATGTGGGTTACATGAAGCTTTATTCAAAAGCAGCAAAACGTCAATACACCGAATCAGGAACATCTGCTGCCGCTCTGGGGGAAGAGAGTAGTTGTCAGTAAATTGAGAAATCAACAGGAAAAATAACTTAATGGAGGTGGAGACAGTAACCTGGGGTAACGATGATCGGTGAGCGGGGTACACAGGCGGAAAAGCCGAAGCAGCCGAGAGACGGACGGGAACCAATGCAGCGAATCAACGGACTCACTAGGAAAGCCTCTGACATCAATCCAAAAACAGGGTCAAACAGTCAAGGGTCGTACACGAGAGAGCAGAAAGCAGTAAACTTATCCGAGGGAGCAGGCATTAGGCGGGAGTCCGTAAGGCAGGTGAGGGTCAAGGTCCAGATACAAAACATCCAGCAAGAATCCGACAAGGGCGAGGCGTAGGGCAAAAATCCATCCATCCATCCATCCATCCATCCATCCATCCATCCATCCATCCATCTTCTTCCGCTTATCCGGGGTCGGGTCGCGGGGGTAGCAGCCTAAGTAGGGAGACCCAGCCTTCCCTCTCCCCAGCCACCTGGTCCAGCTCCTCCAGGGGAATCCCAAAGCGTTCCTAGGCCAGCCGAGAAACATAGTCCCTCCAGCGTGTCCTGGGTCTTCCTCTGAGCCTCCTCCCGGTGGGACGTGCCCGGAACAGCTCACCAGGGAGGCGTCCAGGAGGCATCTTCACCAGATGCTCGAGCCACCTCAACTGGCTTCTCTCAACGTGAAGAAGCAGCTACTCTGAATCCATCCCGGATGACCAAGCTTCTCACCCTATCTCTAAGGGAGAGCCCAGACACCCTGTGGAAGAAACTCATTTCAGCAGCTTGTATTCTCAATCTCGTTCTTTCGGTCACTACCCAAAGCTCGTGACCATAGATGAGGGTAGGAACATAGATCGACCTGTAAATCGAGAGCTTTGCCTTTTGACTCAGCTCTCTCTTCACCACGACAGACCGGTACAGCGCCCGCTTCACTGCAGACGCTGCACCAATCCGCCTGTTGATCTCCCGCTCCATTTTTCCCTCATTCGTGAACAAGACCCCGAGATACTTAAACTCCTCCACTTGGAGCAGGACATCTTCCCCGACCTGGAGAAGGCACTCTCCAGGCACTCTACCCTTTTCCGGCTCTAAAGCACTGATTAGCCTCTGTAAAATGATTTATTCAGATTAGCTTTGTAGAAATGTAGTAGAGGACCATCTTCAGCTCACTTTTGGTCATTTTACCCCAGGGGAGGGACAACTTACACAATTTACCCTTTAAGAATGGTGCTACAAAAGAACTAAAGTTTAACTATTTATTCTAATAAGGCAGAAAATTAATACAAGAACCAGCGCTGGGACTTCTGTAGACAACATCTTAAGGATGAAGCTATAAGCAGAAGCTCTGAAAAAAGGAAGTGTCCACTCATATAGATTCTAGACTCCGCCCATTCCAGAGGGCCGGAACACTTTCCTCATGTGAAGTTAGTAGTTTTCTTTGTGTAGCCGGAGATGGTTTTAACTGTTTCAAGCAAGTGTTTCAACAGGTGTAGTATAACTTAATCTGTGAGCGTGCTGCAACAATAAACTATTCACAATATGGCAATGGCTTGATACAGCTGCTAAAGGCGGTTTTATTACTTATGTTTAGTTTAGGAGATTTATCGAACAGTGCTGTATGAATGTGTGTGTGGATGGGTAAATCAGGGCACTGATTGTGTTGTAAAGCGATTTTAGTGGCCTGGTTGGCTAGAGAGGAGCTATATAAGTACAGTCAATTTTTTTACTAATTGAAAATATTGAATAAATAACAGATTTAAACTTGAAGCACCCAGAGAGTGCCTAGGCCACAATGTGCGTAAAAAATAGTGCGATTCAGATCATAATCTGGATCACCACCAAAATTTAATTCATTGTTTTTTGTGACAACCCCAACATTTTCTGAAAATTTCATCCAAATCTGTTCATTAGTTTTTACATGATCTTCCTAACGGACAGACAAACAAATCAAATGACTCAACTGAAAACACAACTACCTTGGTGTAAGTAGCAAAAGGGTCATATGTAGGAGTATAAAGAAGTTTTTAAAAAGGGGTTACATGTTACCTTGACCTTTCACCCTATAAATCTTTAAATCAACAGGCATTATTTTTGACCCATGAGGTGAACATCTGTGTAGTTTGGCATTCCTACATTACACTGTTGCATAGGTAAAGCACTAGGTTAACTGTGATGTTGACCTTTGACCCCTCTTCTTTTTCTTTCGGCTATTCCCTTTTTAGGGGTCACCACAGTGAGTCATCCTCTTCCATCTAACTCTGCCTCTGCCTCCTCTGTCCTCACTCCAGCTACCTCCATGTCCTCTCTAACTGCGTCCATATAGCTCCCCTTTGGTCTTACACTGTGTCTTTTTCCTGGCAGCTGCATCTCTAACATCCTTCTGCCAATATAGCCACTGTCCCTCCTCTGCACATGTCCAAACCATCTCAGTCTGGCCTCTCTAACTTTATTTCTCAGTTGTTCAACCTGTGCTGTACCTCTGATGACCTTATTCCAAATTCTATCCATCCATGTCACTCCCAAGGAGAACCTCAACATCTTCAGCTCTGCCACTTGTTTGTAGTATATCCCCCTATGCTGGGAAGATATCAAACATAAACAAAGCACTACTTTATTGTTTGCTTGGCCATCCATTCATTTTATATACCTGCTTAAGCCATCGTCAGCGTGAGAGCTACAGACCTGTTCAGCTGCACCAATGACAGGTCTCCAGTCTATCACAGTCATGTCCATGGTTTGTTCTGAAGAGTTTTGCCTGTTTCTTAGAGATGAAGATGACA
Source organism: Kryptolebias marmoratus (assembly GCF_001649575.2). Lineage (NCBI taxonomy): Eukaryota > Metazoa > Chordata > Actinopteri > Cyprinodontiformes > Rivulidae > Kryptolebias > Kryptolebias marmoratus. Next base: position 6,869,979 of record NC_051446.1, on the reverse strand, counting down.
AATGAGAAGAACTATTTTGATGTTGTCACTGCTGTCTCAGTTCTAATTACAGTGAACAACTATCAGACAGATCTGTTTTACTTAACACAGTATGTCACTGGGCTGTAACTGTTGGAGACTAGTTGGTGAACCAAATTCCCAAGGGGTCTCTGAAATGCCTCAAAACATCCCAGGGGGTTCTCAGTTTCCTCAACGAAAACTTGCCGCAAGTTGTGGAAACAACGGAAGTGTTATGGACAACGTTGGCCCTGTGTTGTTGCTGTTTTTTAAACTTATGGGGATTCTCCTGAGACTTCGGGAAGAGAGGCGCAGTGGAAGAAATGCTCTGGATGCCACGATTGTTGCATGGAGCAGGACAGGTGTTATCAGCCGGAGATTTCAGGCTTAACAGCGCCTTCAGCTGCGGGACAGACGACATAAACGTTGCAGGGTAAGCTAACGCTGTTGTTTATATTCCTACCGTTCGCTCTTTATGCTTGCATCTGGTCACACCCACGACCAATGAGTGAACAGGAACTAAGCTTGCGCCACCCACCAAAGCCGACCCGACCCGGCTGGCCCTACTCCGAAGCAGGGACCAAAAAAACAGGGCCGGCCTAGAAAAAATGCCGGTGGAAACGCGTGCAAAGCAAACGGAGTAGGGTGGAGCCAGGACCTTTAGAACCCATGTAAAAGGGGCAATAGAAAACACATCCAGGTCTAAAAACCAAGCTGATGATAAATATTTATTAAAAAGCTAGTCAAATTTTGCCATCTTCATTTCTAAAGTGTACTCCAGCAGATTAAATCATAAATGTGATGGAGGTTGTTAAGGTGGATGCAATGTGGGCAAAGGTGGACAACAAAACAATTTTATGAGCTAGAATACAGTTTTGCAAGACAAGCACATAAAAAAATACTGTGCTTTTTACAAATTGGTTGTACAGCTTGCTGGTCACAATTACTCAGAATTCAGTGGGCTAAAATCAAAAGTTTATCTGTTTTCTTGCAACTTTGTTCTAATTTTGAGTCTCCAACTAGTCTCAGGAGTTGCAGTCCAGTGAAATACTACCATAACACACCTGTTAAAGTAACATGTTCAATCAGCTAATAAAACAACTATGTTGACAGGTTCTTACAGAGCTTCTGCTGAATGGTTGTCTGAGCAGGGTCAGAGCAGCTCCTCTCCTGTATTTACTGGTAATCTGTCAACTGGTCTTTACAGGTCGGGAGGAGGCGGAGGGAGCCCTGCAGAAGAACAGCCTTAATGCTGAGTGCCACAAATGGTAAAATAAAGAACAGAACAAGCACTTGGTTTTTATAAACACCTTAGATTGGATCCCACGTTTATGTAGTATTTAATCTGAGGTGTTCAGTAAAACCAAGTGTTTGTGTTTGTGTTTGCAGGTTTGCTGTGCTGTCTGGACTGGTCTTGCTGCATGAGAGCACGCACAGCAAACTCAAGAGCAGCCGCATACTGAAGGTAATAAACAACAAACCACTTTAAAACCAAATCTATGATATGTGTAGCCTATTTCTACAAAAGTCTTGAAGTTTTTTGAAATGCATCAAAAACTTGAATGTATACTTGTTACTTAATTTCTTTCTTTTTTTAGGGGGTTTGGGTATTTTATTTATAATTTTTATAAATGAACATACATAGACAAGTCATCATAACATAAGGCAAATGAATAACAGTATACCTCTAAGTCCTTGACCTATCCAGTTTCCTCCAAGCCCACTCAGAGAAAAAAGAACTGCTCAGAGCACAAAGTAAGAATAAGTACAAACTGAAGAATACACATTATATTAAGTATTTGGAATAAGAGATGCATCTACATAAATTAAGTAAGCCCCCCCCCCCCTCCTTTTTTTTTCTTTTACCTGTTTACGTGAATAAATTTTTTTTATTCATGGACTTCTAACATATAATACCCGATATGGGGTATGGCCCGTCAGAACATCTCTGTGGGGCATTCTCAACCATGAACTGATCAGTAAGTTGTAACTTGTTATTTATTAGTAATTAGTAGCTTTAGCTAACCTGAACATTTCCAGGCCTCCTCTTGATGCTCAGAACTTCCTGCTGTCTTTCAACAACTTTGAAAAGCTTTCTTTCATGCCTACATCTTTATCTTTCTGCCTCTTCAGTTTTCTGCCTCTCCATCTTTTTCTCTCTGTCATCAGATGACAACACAACTAACACGAAAACAATCGTGCTCCGGCGAGTGCTCGAGGGGGTGCGATTGTTTGCCACTGTGGACACAGAGTTGAGCGGGTCTCCTCTCTGCTGTGAGATTGACAACTGTCAGTGCTTGGGGAAGTGGGCGGGGCTTACGGTACACTGCAGAATGAGTGCTTTCACACATTTAGTCGCCAAAGTCTCCAATGACACAAAAAAGTTACTAGATTTGTCGCTAGTCGCTTTAAAAAAATGCTAGAGGGATCTGAAAATTCGCTAAATATAGCGTTAAAGTGACAAAAAGGCCGTGTGCGTGGGGTTTTTTGCGTGAGAAATACAAAGTGTGGCATGTGAGCGTGTGCACTTAACGAAATGTGTGTCTCACGATCAATGCATGAGACTTGAGAGCCCTGTGCTGCATGTGGCAGCTACTGAAGCACAGCTACAGGCTGCCAGGCAAGGCCAGGGCTAAATGCAGGGCTTTTGGCTGTCCCGCACAGGGTGATGCGGGACAAGGGACAGGGGGGTCTAAATGCGGGACTGTCCCACCCAATGCGGGACGGTTGGCAAGTATGCATTAATTCTTAGAATACTGGTTAAGGTAGAGCAGATATTGTGCCAGAAAGGCATTTTCTTTGTACATAGCCAGGTGCAGTGTAAGATGTATGGAGGACCGGAACTCACATAATCAAAAATAAAAGCAGAAATAGATATATTTTATTTTGCCTTTTCCTTACACATGCGTTTTCATCAAGAAATGTTTATATTTTCATTTTCCTTTTCTTTACAAATGTTTTCGTCAAGTAATGTTTATGTTTTGTTTTGCCTTTTCCTTTTCCTTTTACAAGCGTTTGTTCTTTTGTCATTTCCTCATCTCCCCTTTTTACCGTGTGCATTTCTATCTCAATATGCAAATGAGGAGGGCTGCCTTCTTGGTCCAGCTTCTCTACTATTAGTCAATAAACAGGAAGGGGCAGGATTCATGTGCAGATCGATTGGGCATGCCTGCGCTTTTGAGCGTTTCAGGAGAACACCTCATTTGAGAGGAAGTGAAGTCGTAGCAGAGATGTCTCAGACAACTGCAGAAAAGTTAAGGCACGTTGCTAGCTTAGCTGAAAGCAATACAGTCAGTGATGACTATTTATTGCTTCCCTTTCCAAATCCCCAGAGCGCAGACGAGGCGCGCTTTAATACTGCTAACACCTGTGCACGCTCCGTCGCAGGGGGCACACATGATCACTTTTCAGGGCGACACCATCTGTCCTTCTTTCAAATGGTGTCAGTTTGCTACGCCTTTACCCCCACCTGTAGCTGACAAGCTCTGGTGGTGGCCAGTTAGTTGCTTTTTTGCTTCCACCCTAAAATCTGACCACTTTTTCTTCACCTCGGCCATGGTCCTCTCTGTCCCACTCACTGAATTAACAGTGATAACAATGTGTTGCCGCTCACAACGCTTCCTTTTATCTGTAACCCCACGACTGCAGCTCCCAAAACGTATATTTTTTCTGTTCTCCACTTCATCACAAGCACATTGATTTCTGCCTCGGTGAAATTTAGTTTCTTCGCTCTTTTCTCCATGGTTGCCATTGGTAACCATGAAATAACATTGATCAGCTGTATGGCTGAAATGTTATTTCATGGTTACCAATGGCTATATAAAGCCATTGTTATACTGGGTTCCACTTCCAATTTTGTCAAATGAATGATATTAAACAGCCTACATAAATTGTTAGCTAAGGAGCTAATTTATTATTGGTTTGAAATTTCTTAACTGTGGTAGGTATTGGCCAAGTCTGTTAGCCAAGGCTTCGGAAATCGGCTTATAATCAGTATTTGACAATGAAATTAGACGATATGAAGAACATTGTAATGCATCTCTATTTTTGTTTAGATAACAGTAATTATGGCAGTAGAAAATGAGTTTGGGAGGGTTTCAGTTTTGGAGGCTGGGTTAATGAAGTCTATGAGATGTGGAAGAAGTAGTCCTTTAAATTTCTTGTAGAATTTACAAGGAAACCCATCCTCTTCTGGCGATTTGTTAGCTTGTAATAATCTTAAGACTTTTTCAATTTCCTTTTGTGTGAAGGGGGTTTCAAGACGATTTTGGTCATCTTGTTCAAATTTAGGCAGTTCAAGCCCAGACAAAAAATCATCAATTTCACCTAGGTCATTGGGTGGTTTTGATGTGTATAAATGTGTGAAATTTTTTTTTAAAGCATAATCGATTTCTGTTAGAATATACAATGCAGAACCTGTTTTTGTTTGGATAGAATTTATTGTTTTAGAACTTTCCTCTTTTTTTGAGTTGCCAGGATAGAATTTTGTGCGCCTCTTCACCCACTCCGTAATATCTTTCTTTAGATCTCGAAATGTTTTCTTTAATGTTTTAAGTACTTAATGTGTTGTATTTTAACTTTTTGTTAATGAGCTGTTAGATTTTGCTTGTTGGAATTCCTTTTCTAATTTCAGAAACTGTTTCCAGGTTTTTTAATTCTTCAGTGTATTTATTTCTATTTATTTCATTGTTTTTATACCTATTGTATTTTACATTATTTGTCCTCTTAAAAAAGCATTAAGTGTGTCAAATAAAATAAAGCTATTTGAAGAGGATGAACAGTTTGTCTCACAGAATAGTTTAATTTGATCTCTTAATTTCGTTCTTGAGCATTACAGTGAACCTGTGCTGATAGTGTGTCAGAAGGGGGGGAGATGGAGGCGATCCCAGACTCATCTTAAAAGGAAACTAATTTATTAAAGTAAAATATAAACAAAACAAAAGGCTGGCGTGGCAGGAACAAACAAACAATAACAAAAATCCAAAAGGGCAGGGCAAGGTAAGGCATGGAGCGTGGTACCAATAGACATGAGCAAAACGAGAGGAACGGAAAGGAATGACCCAGTGAAGAATGGAGAACAGAGACCGACTTTAAAAGACAGAGAGAGAGATGAAAATTGGTTGCAGCTGTGGACATGACAAGGAGCAGGTGAGGTGGGCGTGGCAGGTGTGACCGGAAAATTACTGGGGAGGTGAATAGTGACAAGAAACTCAAAAGACAACTAAACCAACACCAGAAATACCAGACAAATAACAAAAACCCCAAAACACCAACATTCATAATATAGTGCTTCTCACAGAAGGTTTCAGGTTCAAATCCAGATGGGATTTTTTATGTAGAGTTTGTGTTTTGTCCCCATGCACACTTGGGTTGGGCAATTTTATGATTATATTAACCATCAGCCATCAGAGTACTTTGGTGGTATTTTATTTTTTGGATTTGATTCTTTTTATTTTATTCTATCATTTTAAGGACAATAAAGTTATCATCCTTAAAACCCCTTTCAGAGTTTTGACCAATAAATGACTGCACAAATGCAAACCTGAACACACTGCTGTCATTTTATTGCTCAGCAACAATCCATGCAATTTATTTGTTTAAAATAGCAAAATTTTGTGTAAAACAAAATATTTGATCATAATTAAAATGACAACTGACAAGATTTAGAAATTTTTGTGTTAAGAAAAATCACACAAGTCCCAATCTATAGGCAGCTGAATGACAAACCCTTGAACCTGCTGGTGGACACTGATGGTGAGGGATGCTGCTAGGCTGGAGATGTCAGGATGTGGATGACGGAGATGAACCCAGGTTGCAGACTTAAAAGAAAACTAATTTATTAAACAAAGAAACAAACAAAACAAAAGCTGATGAGGCAGCAAAAAACAAAAACTAAATACAAAGCATAACTGAAACAAGATACAGGAAACACGGAGCGAGACAGCAACAAACAAACATCAAACAATGGACCAGTGAGGTATGGGAAGAGTGACCAGGCTTTTAAGACTGGGGATAACGAGATGAGTGGGAACAGGTGGAATGATTACTGAGTCGGGACAGGTGAAGATGGGCGTGGCTGACAGAGAAGGGAATGACTGGGGGAGAGTGAAAATGAACATGAAACATGAGACAAAACGAAAAGCAAGTACAACCAAATAACACAAAAGAAACAAAACAAAAACCAAAGAGCTAAAATCAAAATAAAACAAAAACAAAACCCAGAAAAAAGCCAAATCACCACAGGAGAAGGAGTCCTATCGGGACTCTGGAAGCAGCTGATAGGTACAGTCCAATGTGGAATGCAGCTTAGATGGTTGCTGAAGCAAATACTCAGGCGTGGCAGAAGTTCGGAGAGGCCATGAAAAACGACTTCCGCACGGCTTTGAGGCAATTCTGGGGAAAGCAGTGCACCATCATCATTGTTTATGGTGCGGATGGTGTGCTACTGATCTCAACTCGGTATGTCGTGGGTCAGTGAAGAGAACACTTCAAAGACCTACTCAGTCTCACCAGCACATTTTCCAGTGAGGAAAGAGAGCCTGGGGACCTTGGGTCGGGCTCTCTAATCTCTGGTGCTGAGGTCACAGAGGTGGCAAGGCCCCATGGGTAGACAAGATTCGCCCAGAGTTCCTTAAGGCTCTGGATGTTGTGGGGCTGTTTTGGTTGACACGACTTTGCAATATTGCATGGACATCGGGGGCAGTTCCTCTGGATTGGCAGACCGGGCTTGTGGTCCCCCTATTCAAAAAGGGGGACCAGAGAGTGTGTTCCAACTACAGGGGGAATCACACTCTTAAGCCTCCTTGGTAAGGTCTATTCAGAGGTTCTGGAGAAGATGGTCCATCGGATAGTCGAACCTCGGATTCAGGAAGAGCAGTGTGGTTTTCGTCCCGGTCCCTCGGGGAGTCCTGTGGGGGTACCAGGTCCTTTGATATGGGCTGTTAAGTCCCTGTACGACCGATGCCAGAGCTTGGTCCGCATTGCCAGCAGTAAGTCGGGTTGTTTACAGTGAGAGTTGAACTCTGCCAAGGTTGCCCTTTGTCACAGATTTTGTTCATAACATTTATGGACAGAATTTCTAGGCACAACCATGGTGTTGAGGGGATCCATTTTGTTGGCCTTAGGATTGCGTCTCTGCTTTTTGAAGATGATGTGGTCCTACTGCCTTCTTCAAATCGTGATCTCCAGCTTTCACTGGATAAGTTCACAGTGGCCAGGATGAGGATCAGCGCCTCCAAATTCGAGAACATGGTCTTGAGCCAGAAAAGGATAGAAAGCCTTCTCCGGGTCGGGGAAGATGTCCTGCCCCAAGTGGATGATTTTAAGTATCTCAGGATCTTGTTCTCGAATGAGGGAAAAATGGAGCGGGAGATCGATAGGCGGATTTGTGCTGTGTCTGCAGTGATGCAGGCACTGTACCGATCTGTCATGGTGAAAAGAGAGCTGAGCCAAAAGGCGAAGTTCTCAATTTACCAGTTGATCTATGCTCCTACCCTCATCAATGGTCGTGAGCTTTGGGTAGTGACTGAAAGAATTACATCACAGATATAAGCAGCCAAAATAAGTTTTCTCCACAGGGTGTCTGGGCTCTCCCTTAGAGATGGGTTGAAAAGCTTGGTCATCCGGGAGGGATTCAGAGTAGAGCATCGAGAGGAGCCAGTTGGCTTGGGCATCTGATTAGGATGCCTCCTGGACGCTTCCCTGGTGAGGTGTTCTAGGCATGTCCCACCGGAAAAAGGCCCAGGGGAAGACCCAGGACACAATGGAGGGACTATGTTTGGGCCTGGAAAGTACTTGGGATTTTCCCAGAGGGGCTGGCCCAAGTGGCTGGGGAGAGGGACGTCTGGGTCTCTCTGCTTAAGCTGCTGCCCCCGCAACTCAACCCTGGATAAGCAGAAGAAAATGGATGGATGGATGGATGGGCAACACAGGGCAAAGAGGGAGGTGGTAAAGACTGACAAGAAAGAGGGATCAGACTATAAAGAATGTGCAGCAGGTTAGGCTTATTAAAGACAGAAATGGTAATGTTCTAACAAGTGAGAAAGAGTGTGATGAGAAGATGGAAGGAATACTTTGAGGAGCTAATGAATGAAGACAATGAAAGGGAAAGAAGAGTAGAAGTCATAGAAACTGTGGACCAGGAAGTGGGTGAGGGTGAAGTTTGGAAAGCTTTGAAGAGGATGAAGAAGGGGAACACAGTTGGGCCTGATGACATACAAGTGGAGGTATAGAAATGTCTTGGAGAGATGGTGATGACATTTTTTATTTTTTATTTATTTTTATTTTTTATTTTCAGTTTTCAAAATTTAACATACACATAAACAAACAAACAAGCGGAACCCAGATGCACATCTCAAGTCATTGAACATTGCAGTTTCAATATAATGTACAAACAGAGGACTTATATGTATTTACTCATACATGTATGGGTGTATACATGCAAACACACACAGTGCTGTCATAAAATAGACGTGTAAGTTTTGTAACAAGATGCCTCAGGAGTCAGGGGGCTCCTTAAGATGTCATAAATGCCATGCTCCGGCGGAAGAGTGACGAAATTCCCGATCTTTGACTTGATGTCATGCCTGACATGCAGATATTAAAATAAATGTGAATGGGGCAGATTATATTTACTTTTCAATAGGCTGAATGGTGCAGACTTGTTGCCAATATACATATCCTTAATTGACACCAGCCCCTTTTCCCTCCAGTAGTGATAAACTTTGTCCTGCCAAGGAGGCAGGAAACTATGATTAAAGCATATCAGCGTCTGTACTGATATATTTAGCAGTGCAAGGAAGCTCCTAATCTGATTCAGGATTCCTAGTTTGTGCTTTAACACAAAGCTTAGGTTCCTGGCAAACAGCATAGCTGATAAGGAAGAATTATTCACTATGTTGGATTCCATTTTAAGCCATAGAGGAGTTTTGACCATTGTGTTACCCGGGAGCCCCAGCTGCCAGAACATTAACACTCGGATGTTGGCAGCCCAGTAAAAATACTTGAATATTGGCAGGCCCAGCCCTCCCTCTTCCCTTGACTTCTGTAAGTGCCCTTTAGAGATCCTAGCATTTTTTCTGTTTCATACATAAGATTGAATGATTAAGTCTAAGTCTTTAAAAAGGCTGCTGTGAGATAAATAGGAAGATTTTGACATAAGGGGAGCTGTTCATTATTGACAAAATTGTCAGACCGATGGGAGTTAGTGCCTGGACAAGCAAAGAGGGGGGTAAAATTTCCAACGAACAAGTAGAAAGTTTCATTTTACCAATTAGTGAAGTCAGTTCATTTAATGTAATTGGAACAAAAGAAGAGAATGAATCCGAACACTGAGGCTCATCAAGAAAAGTAGATGAGCTTGAAGGTATATTGGTTTTAAGGTCCATCACCTTGTTAACAAAAAACTGAGAAACATATTGCAGTCGTCATTTGAGGTCAATAAAACATGATGTGCTGGAAGGGAAACAATACTGCCAATAGTATTAAATAACACTTTGGGGTTATTTCTGCTCTGGTGAATAATATTGCTTAGATAAAAAGATCTGGCATCAATAACTGCCTTGTTATAATCCTCATGGAGATCTTTAAAATGTTCCCGGTGGACAACCAGACCAGTTCTCTTCCACAGGCGTTCTGTTTTCCGACAAGAGCGTCTGAGTTCACCGAGTAATCTAATAGTGTTTAGAGCAGTGATTTTTGAATTACAAAACTGAGATAAAATTGGCAACTTTAAAGAATAATGCAACATCACAACAATCTTTTTATTTTGGTTTTGTTTTACACCAGTACCTAGTAGTTAAATACCAAGTTTTTTATTGGTGCTTTTCCAATTCAGTTGCTGTTTGTGGTAAAGGTGAACTAAAATCAAATCTCAAAAAATGGACATTTCATAAATGTTATTTAGTCAAAATATGTATATGTTGCATATGTTGTATTGTTTTGTATGTGAGTGCACATTTTTCATTAGGACACATTAAAATAGATTAGATTTCAATTAAAAACAGTTATGTTTAAAGGTGGATCGTAATTTGTGCCTTTACTAAAAAGCATTGGAAGCAATCCAGTGCATTGCTCTATATGCATTTCTGTGGCAGCCACCAATGAAAAGCATCATGTAAAGAAAGGCAATGGAACACAATGTGAAACATGACTCAGAAGCATTTTTTATAGTGTTGCTGCATCAGATTTTGCTTTCTATCTTGTAAATCCAATGAAAACACTGAAATACTTTTGTTTGGACATTCTGTTAAATTGAGCTTCATCGAAAAAAAAAATTCTTAAAGATAACATACAAACCATTTGAAAAAGTTTGTATGTTTACCTTATGTATGTATGTTTTTCATGTGTTTCTACGTTTACAATGGGTCTGGTGTTTGGAGTGGTGATAGAGATGTTTATATTCCTCTTCAGGAGCATGTGGATCGAGCTCTGGCCCTCAGAGATGATGACCCAATGTGTTACTACCTACTTGGCAGGTGGTGCTATGAGGTAAAACCTGGTGATCTTCTGTACATGGTCTCTTTCCATGTGTGTGTGTGTGCGTGCGTGCGAGAGAGAGAGAGAGAGCTGAAGGTTGGGATGTTTCTGTGGGACTACAGGTAGCCACATTGGACTGGTTGGAGAGGAAGGCAGCTACTGCTCTCTATAGAAGCCTCCCCACCTGCACACTACACACTGCTCTGGAGAACTTCCTGAAGGTACGAGTTCTACAGACAGATGCTTGGTTCCAGCTGCCTCAGAATGTGACTAGAATAAAGATTAGTAAGAGAACCACTGGACTGGACTGGTTTCAAATCCATTATAAAACTCTGGCAGGTGTCTCCTCCCCCCCACACACATCTACACACACACACCCACATACACACACACACACACATTTTGTGCATCTCAAAGACAGATGTAATATGCTATCCTAGGTCACAGGAAAATTGTCCTCACATGACATCTGACATGGAGGTGAATTAAAGCCAGGGCCGAGGTAACTTGCTAAAAATATTCTACTTCAATTCCACGAAGCTGAAGTTGGTTTCCGATTGCAGCTTCCAATTCGAAAAATGGCTAAAGGGCGATTCCACCTAATTTTTCACTACCTTCAGCATCTTTAATCTACTCTAGTTAAAAAACTACAACACCTAGACACTTCAAACCTGAACCAGATTATTCTGCACTGATTGCAGAACATTTAAAACCAAGTGTGTAATCTGTGAAACCTTAATCTGATTTGTGAAACCTCAATAAATGGCGACTTCAGCACTTTTATTTTATATCCGAACCACACTAGAACTGGTCCAGCTCCAAAACTACAACACCTCACTGGTATTTGATAAAAAGGTAAAATCTATGCTAAAATCTTGTGTTATGTATGTGTTTGTGCAGCGTGAACAGTCAGCATTCAAATAAACTAATTCATGTCATCTCATTGACTTGTCATGGTTGTGCCCTGAGTCCTCTGTTGCTTAAGATGACATTGCACCCCATGAATTTACAAACACACACAAACACATGTTATATACACACTCAAGTCACTTAAGTTTTAAATAAATGCTTCCATTTTAATTAAGTTTTGGTCTTCATTGTAACTGATATGCAAGGTGATAATGAGTGGTTGACCTCAGTATTTTTTTAAAGTCTGGCTACGGCCCTGATTAAAGCAACACAGAAAATATATCACCTTTAAAAAAAAGTGTTAAAGGTGAAAAGTGTGGATCTCGTACTTTTCATAAGAAGAAACTGCACAGCAAATCCAGGAGGCCCAGATTAACACTGTCAGATTTGATTTCAACACTTTTAAAGTGTCTATATGGGTCCACACCAGAAAGTGTTAATTTAACTCTTTTTGGAGAGTTGGTACCTTAACTCTTATAAAGTGTCAAATATCAAATCTGCTGGAGTTAAT
>NC_051446.1:6851196-6856611 GCF_001649575.2 Kryptolebias marmoratus | reverse complement strand
AAACACTTTGTTTTAACACTGGATTTTAACTACTAATAATATACATCCCAGAGTTACATAAACAGAATGTGACTCTATAAGTGTAAAATTAACTCTGCTTTTGCACAAAGTCTGCTAACACCAAAACATTTAACACTTTTGAATTTGTTGTGTGTGGTACTTCTTGTAACTGAAATTAGAAAGGTTAGGCACAATATCCATCCATCCATCCATTTTCTTTACCCACTTCTCCATTCCGAGTGGCAGGGAGCTGGTGCCTAAAATTTACACTCCCACCAGCTCTCAAAAACTGACACATAGACTTCCTGATTCTGGTACAGCAACCCCCCACCCAGTGTCAGTTCTGTTGTGTTTGATGGAATTTACACTCTGAGAAGAATACCCACACCAACACCTGGTTAGGCTCAAACTGATTACATTTTGGTTTCTACAGGCATCAAAGGAAATCACCACATTCCTTTAGGACTAGAAAATAAAGCCCCACTTTGACCCCTGTGGCAGATTTAAAGGTCTTGTTAACCTTTTTATGGACTGCCGATCAAACATGCATTTGCTAACCTTTTAAAAGTCATTTTAAAAGTGTAATTTTTAGTGTCATTAAAATATGTCCAGTGGTTCATGAGATATTTTGCAAACAGGCTGACAGACACACACCTTTAGATAAAAACATTGCTCCTCCTTTTGCCTTTCGATGACAGGAGAGAAACATATTGACAGTAAAGAAATGGACAGAGATGAAACTGAAGAAAACCCCTGCTTGAAATCATTTAAATTTTGGCCACTGGGTGTTGCCGTTTCGGCAGTTTTCTGTCAGTTTATGTGAAGTAGCATAAAAAAGTTATTTTGGAGTCAACCCAGTTCAACATGGCTGCCACACTTATTACCAAACACATCAATGGCTATAACTCAGTTTTATAGATATTATTCTAAAGTTTGATGTGATAGTAGCTGAGAGTCATTCACTACACATACTCTGAAATCACTGTTGTGATTTCACTTCAGATTGCCCCCAATTTTTTTTCAAGGTTTGACCAAAATGGCTACAACTCCATCATTTCTCAACCTTATCTTAATTTTAGTCTAAAACTCTGGCATAAAAGGCAGTGGGTGATATGTATTCCTTCAAGAAATGCTGGGTTATTTATTTATTTTTGCTGTCTTGTGTGTTTGTGTGAACCTGCAGGTGGAGGAGCTCAGTCCAGGTTTCTCCAGGACTGTGAGACTTTACATCGCTAAGGTAACACATCAGATTTACTCATCCCACCATTCTGCCTTCTTTCTAGAGTCTCATTTACAAACACAGTTGTGATGAAAGATCAGTTCGGGTAGCTTGTTATGTTGCAAAATACAGTGCCTATAAAAAGAATTCACCTCCTTCGATGTAATCATCAAGGTCAATAAATCAATCAAGGTCAATATAAATTGACATTCAAAAAAAAACATCAGTGCAAAGTGAAATCAAATTTCGACAGTGTAATACCAATTAAATAAAAATATATAAAACATTTATAAAATAATTGACTGCATAAATATTCACCACTTTTAAAATGACTGTTCTAATTCAACTCAGAGAAAAAAAATTGACAAGTACTTGTGCTTTTCAGTCAAAGAATTCACACAAAAAGATCTCCAAGAACTCCTAAATATTCCCAGGAGTTCAATTAAATCCATCATCCCACATGGAAGGAATATAGGACATATGCAAATGTGCCAAGAGCAGGCCATCCTCACAAACTGAGTGACTGTGCAAGATAGTGCACAAGATAGTGGCAAAGACTATGCCAATATTGAAAAAAACTTATTTTAAATCTTGACTGGAATTTGCCAAACTATTTAATATGATTTATGATATTGCTGTTCTTGCACAATCATTGCCTTTGTGAGGACAGCCTGCCCTTGGTAGATTTACATGTCCCATATTTCTTCCAAATTTAACAAAACTCCTGGGGATGTTTAGGGCCTTGGAAATCCTTTTGTATCTGTCTCTTGATTTGTACTTTCAATAATCTTTTACCTGAGTTGAATTAGAAAAATTCAGTTCAATTCAGTTTATTTATATAGTGCCAAGTCACAGCTAAAGTTGTCTCAGGGCACTGTACAAAAACATTTACATACATTATAGATAAAAGTTATATAAGGAAGCCAGCAGATTGCGTTGAATTTTCACTTCTTCGCAGTCTCCCATCCCGAGCAAGCACATTGGCGACAGTGGAAGGAAATAACTTTAATAGGAAGAAACCTCCAACAGGACCAGGCTCGGGATGGGCAGTCATCTTCTTCAAATGTGTGGGGTTCTCCCATCCTTAGCACCACATAGGCAACAATGGAAAGGAAAATCTCCCTTTTAACAGGAAGAAATCCAGCAAAACCAGACTTAGGACTAGTGATGGGAACTGCAGCTCTTTTGAGTAAACTGAATCACTAGAAGCAGTTCATTAAAATGATTTGTTCACCGAATCCTTCAGTTTACACAGTTTATTAGTAAGTTAGTTTAGTTATTAATAAGTTAGTTTAGTTTATTTCTTTTGTGCCATACACCTTAAAAGGTGGCCAGCCCCCCACGGGCTTATAGGACACACAAACAGAGAGAGACCGACATCAACATCCTTCAAACATAATGTGTCCTCTTTCAAAGATGCCAGGCTTTTAAAACAAACTGAGCTAACTGAAGCACATAATATTTAAATATACACTGTAGTTTATCTTCATCACTCATATAAAAAAAATCTGGGTAAACATCGAGAACTTTACCAAACAATTCATTTCTGAGAGTCATATACAAAGGATAATAAAATAAGAAATGCATTTCATTTTAAATTTATTTAAATCACACAGAGAACATTTTCTATCCTCCTCTGGGACTGAGTGAAATCGTCCAGTTTCTAAAGCTAGGCAAAGTACTAAATCTAAATTTATTCATGCACTACACAAATAAACAGCGCCACTTCCAGCACAGGACTAAGCAAACGAAACACTCCTCGTTGGCACTTTTCTGTTTCTGCACATGCGCGAATCAGCATTTTGTTTATTGTACGAATCACGTGAATGTTTACTGAATGAATCCCTCCCCTGCCCCCTCTGACAGACTCCTTTCACTGTGTAGTCGAAGTTAGCGAGTGCCAGCAGCAAGCAGCATGTTCACTAAACGTAAACGAGAGTCCTCTTTCTTTTCTGCTTATTATTGTCACGACCTAAGGACCCCCTGGCCTGCTGCTGCAGCTTGTCCCACTGGGAGTCTAACTCACTCTTCTTCTGTCTCCTCTCCTCTTGTTACTTTGTGTCCCTCAGTCTGTTAAGATAATGTGTGCATTTATTTTCATGAAGCTTGACTCAACATTAGCAGTTAATTTCGATAAACTTATGCCACTGCCAAAAAGCCTAAGAGCAAATCCTCGCGAGGAGGAAATGGTTAGAATCCCTCAGGGCAGAGTCAGACAGTATTTCATCCACTAATACATAGAGTTTATTTGCAGTGAATGAATCTCAAGTCACATTCGTTCAGGTGTCAACAACAGTCCCACCCCGCCCGCATGGCGCACAGTGCTGTGTCATTTAGATTTATGTCACGAGTGAGTCACAGAACGCAGAAGTTCCACTGCCGCTGAACTTTTTTTTTTCGTTTTTTTTTCTTATTTTCTTTGTTTTTTTCATATTGCTCTCTTTTTTTTCACAAATGAATTAAGTAAGGAACAAATCAGTAAATAAAGTGATTTGGTTCAGTTTGTTCACTCAAAAGATTTGTTTGTTTGAACAAATCGTTCATGTACGACACAACAATTCTCAGGACAAGCAACCATCTGTTTCGACTGGGGGGGGTTTGAGAAGACAGGAAAAAGATAAACAAACACAGAATGACTGTGAGGATCTGGAGTTGTTCTGTCTTCGCCTGCTGGCGAGAGAGTGCACTCTTCTCCCACAGCTGCAACCCATCTTCCTGACGAGCGGTACCACTATTTAAGCCTGCGGCTGGGTCCAGGTCGTCGCTGGAGCATCACGTCTAATGGGTCAGATTCTCAGTCCCAGAGCTAAATTTTGAGAAAGCTATTGTATGCTAACTGCCTGCCTTGTTCTCATCCTCCTTGTGCTTCAGGATTGTCGTGCTGTACCCTTGTAAATATTTTCCTGCCTGGACCTTTTGGATTATTTACCTGTGAACCTACCTGTCGTCAGGTGCTGGATTCTCCGCCTGGAAAGCTCTCAGTGGGACGTCGTCATCTACAAGCCTTCTCCATCCTCCGTGCCTGTAAGAAAGAAAGAAAGACAATTACTAACTTCCGTTCATTGTCTGCATTACAACCTGTACCCGAGACTCACCTGGCTCCCGTCCTGCCATTTCAGATCCGCCTGGTCATCTTCCCAGTTCCACCTGTATATACTGTAAATAAAACCACTTACCTTTACTCTGGCTCCTTGTCTGGTTTCTGTCTCCACTCTTTATGACAACTCTGGTTTATGTCAATGACTGGTCCAGGTGTAGTTTCTACAAAAAGCAAGACAAAGAAAATCATGTTAGTGATAGAAATAATTACAGTAGAGCAAATAAGACAGTAGCATAGTGAGGAAATGTGTTCAATTTATCCTCTAGCAGTCTAAGCCTATAGCAGCATAACTAAGGAATAGCTCAGGAAACCCAAGCCAACCTTAACTGTAGGATTGATTAAGAAAGAAAATCTTAAGTCTAATCTTAAAAGCCATAATTAATTGGCCAGAACTCCTGAATCAAGATCAGGTTTTTTAAGTAAAGGTTTAATTACAGCAACCTTAAAGCTCTGTGGCACATAACCATTTATTAGAGACAAATTAGGCAGACAAATAGGGATATTAAGTAGAAGAGTAGTTTTAAAGGGGTGAATATTCATGCAGTCATTTATTTTACAATATATTTTCATTTATTGATATTATGCTCTAGAAATTTGATTTCACTTTGACATTTTTTGCGTGTAGAAGGACATTTATATTTACCATAATTGATTTATGACAGCAATAAAAGCATAAAACATTCAAGAGGGTAAATACTTTTTATATGCTTTCATATAACTGTCAGTGCTGTAACTCTGATCATTCTGCTGCTTAACTCTCAGTGTCACATGGAGCTGGGAAACTGTTCTGACGCTACAAACTGGACCAAGCTGGCTCTGAAGATACCCTTTAACTCTAATCATGTAAGATTTCTGTTTATGGTAAAAGTTATTCTCAAACTTTCACAGCTGCATGATATGGTACGCAAAAGTATTCACCTGCCTTGGTAATCTTTCTATTTTGTTGCCTTGCTCAAAATATGGAATTTAAATGAAATTTTATTTTGATTAAAACCAATACAGGTGCTGGTCATAAAATTAGAATATCATGAAAAAGTAGATTGATTTCAGTAATTCCATTTAAAAAGTGAAACTTGTATATTATATTCATACATTA
>NC_051446.1:6828264-6849766 GCF_001649575.2 Kryptolebias marmoratus | reverse complement strand
AAATTAAACGAAATAAACATTTGAAATATATGAGTTTGTATGTAATGTATGAATATAATATACAAGTTTCACTTTTTAAATGGAATTACTGAAATCAATCTACTTTTTCATGATATTCTAATTTTATGACCAGCACCTGTATTTCTAAAAAATAAAATTGAAAATTATTAAAGTTAAATGAAAATAACTTGAATAAATAAATAAATAAAGCAACTGGACTTCTATTCTGTAGGTGAAGACATTTCACTTCCCATCCAGGAATCTTTCTCAGTTCAGTGTGGTGTTCCATGCTATAAACTGCACGAGAAGCTCCATTTTTGCAGCTAAATTCCCATGTAGATTATTCTCACTCCCCTCCCATCCAAGAGTCATTAGGGTCTTTGTTTGCCTGGCTCACAAGAGAGATGCTTAGGTCACATACATGAAGGTGTGAATTAGAAGAGAAATGACAGTGTATCCGGTTTACTGCTTCCTTGTAAGTTTTCGAAAGGTGAAATCTGAGACCTCCTTTGTTTAAACCTGTTTTTTTTCATTTGATGTAAATGGCTTCTTTCAACACCCTCTTAAACCATTTGTCTTCACTGTCCAAAATATGAACATCGTTCTGGTCTATGGCATGTTTTCTAGATTTACTCGCTGACTTGTCAACAGCTCAGTTTGGGTAACCACATGTTTGGAGAGCCGGACAGATGTGGAGCAGGTGGGCGCGAGCCAGACAGACGTGGATGAGGACCAAACAGGCATGGACGAGGACCCAACCGGCGTGAGCCAGACAGGTGTGTACCAAGCTGGCGTGAGCTGGGCAGGCAAGAACCAAGCTGGCGTGAGCCATGCAGGCGAGGACCAAGCTGGCGTGAGCCAGGCAGGCGAGGATCAAGCAGGCAAGAGCCGGGCAGACATGGACCCAAACGAGATGTCCTCTCTGACCCACGACATGGCAAAGCTAAGCGAGACGTTGACCCTCGTCGTGACTGAGCTGAGCGAAGAGCCAACCCTCGTCGTGGCTGAGCTGAGCGAGACTGGGAACCTTGGCGGAGCAGACTGAGGCGAGACATCCGTCCGAACCCTCGACATGGCGAAGCGGAACGCAGCCTCTCCTCCGACCCTCGGCGAGGCTGAGCAGCATGAGGCGTCCCCTCAGACCCTCGGCGTCCCCTCAGACCCTCGGCGTGGCTGAGCAGGGCGAGGCGTCCCCTCGGACCCTCCGAGGAACCGACATGGCGGAGACGTCGCCCAGAACCCTCCGAGGAACCGACGTGGCGGAGACGTTGCCCGGGACCCTCCGAGGAACCGACGTGGCAGAGACGTCGCCCGGGACCCTCCGAGGAACCGACGTCGCCTGGGACCCTCCGAGGGACCGACGTGGTGGAGAAGTTGTCCGGGACCCTCCGAGTGACAGGCGTGGCGGAGGCATCGTCCGGGACCCTCCGAGTGACAGGCGTGGAACAGTGGCGGCGGCGGCAGCTGGGCCTGTTCGTGAAACAGCAGTGGCGGCGTCAGCTGGACCCGTCCGTGGAACAGCGGCGGCGGCGTCAGCTGGGCCTGCCCATGGAACAGCTGCGGCGTCAGCTGGGCCCGCCCGTGGAACTGTGGCTGGGGCATTGTGGTTGCGGACCCCCACTGAGACCAAGGCCGGTGGGGCATCGTGGTCGCCGACCCCCACTGAGACCACGGATGGTGGAGCGACGTCCTGGCTGACCCCCACTGAGACCAAGGATGGTGAAGCGATGTCCTGGCCGACCTCCACTGAGACCAAGGATGGTGGAGTGACGTCCTGGCTGACCCCCACTGAGACCAAGGCTGGTGGGGCATTGTGGTTGCCGACCCCCACTAAGACGCTGTGAGGTGGAGTGTCATCCTGGCCGGCCCCCACTGAGACACTGTGAGGTGGGACGACGGCAGACTTGGCAGACTGTGGAAGCTGTGAGGGCTCTGCAGAGATCGCTGGAAACTCTGTGGGCTCTGCAGAGGGCGCTGGAAACTCTGGAGGGGCTGTGAGCGGGGCTGGAGAGACTGTGAGCGGTGCTGAGAGCGAGACAGGGGGCATTGCAGGTGGCGCTGAGAGCGAGACTGGAGACACTGCAGGCGTTAGAGTCTCAGAAGGCACTCTGGAAACTCTGTGGGCTCTGCAGAGGGCACTTGAGACTGTAGGGACTCTGCAGAGGGCACTGGAGTCGTGGCTATGAGTGGGGCTGGAAAGATGGTGAACAGCTCTGGAGACATGGCTGTGACCGGTACTGGAGTGACTGTGAACGGTTCTGGAGAAGCAGTGTGCAGACCTGGAGAGGTGGCTGGCTTGGATGACTGGGAGGAACAGGCAGGCTTGGATGCATTAAGCAACTGTCCTTTTAACCGGGTTATTTCATTAAAAAAAGTTCATGAACATGGGAATGTGTAAGAGTCCAGATCATGACAGGAGGATGTTTTCAATAATATTGCAGGTGAGAATATTGTGATTTGGTTCTGGATTATTTTTAAAGGAAGTAAACAGTCTTTGAATTTGTGATAAAATGTCCAAGAGTTCTGTTTGGGTTGTTTCAGCCGGAAGAGACGAGGTAGCGGAGGATGCCGGAAGTGACGTAGGAGCAAACGGTGGGAACTTGGTGGCTGCCGGAAGAGACTTGGCGGCTGGAGAGAAGGTGAAGGCGGTCATGGGCAGAGAAGACATGGAGTCGATCGTGGTTGGAGAAGGCGTAGAGGCAGTTGCTGCGGCCGGAGTGGGCTTGGTGGCTGTAGCGGACGGAGGCGTGATACCGACTGCTGCGGCTGACGGAGGCGTGGTGCCGGCTGCCGCAGCCGACAAAGAAGT
Source organism: Kryptolebias marmoratus (assembly GCF_001649575.2). NCBI lineage: Eukaryota > Metazoa > Chordata > Actinopteri > Cyprinodontiformes > Rivulidae > Kryptolebias > Kryptolebias marmoratus. Next base: position 6,846,957 of record NC_051446.1, on the reverse strand, counting down.
GGTGACTGCAGCCGCTGACAGGGGCGTGATGGTTGCTGCAGCCGGAGCCCTCCTTCGCCGACGGTGACCGCGAGATGAGGTAGGGACCGCAGATGGATGACTGGACCCATCCAGGAGGCTGAGCGGGTGCTCTCTCCGCAGCCCCCAAAGAATCTGTTGTTTCTCCTCTGCGGAGAGAGCAACACCGGGACTGACGTCTGCGGGGTTAAGGTGTGACTGGATCATTCTGTCAGATGGGGGGGGAGATGGAGGCGAACCCAGAGCGCAGACTCATATTTTAAAAAGGAAACTAATTTATTAACTTAAATAAACTGACAAAACAAAGGGCTGACGAGGCAGCAAAACTAACAATAACAAAATCCAAAATCCAAAACAAGAGACAAGGCAGGGCAAAACATGACATGGCAACAGCGGACAAAGCGGAATGATCCAGTGACGAGTGACGGAAAATGACCGGTTCTTAAAGACAGAGGATAATGAGGAAAATGGGCACAGGTGAGTGATAATGACTGCTAACAGGTGGAGATGGGCGTGGCAGACATGACAGGAAAAGTACTGGGGAAGTGGATAGTGACAGGTCATGAACACAGAAAACCAATATAATACCAAAGCAAAACAAAAGTTACAAAAACACCAAAACTATGACACCATCACTCCCATGTGAGCACACACATGTGGAGGGCTGCACAAGGGCCCACAGTGGAGGACTTCCAAGTGGTGATCCAGATGAGATGCCTCATTTTCCCATCTGACAGTTCAAACATGCAACCTCCCGATCACAGGCTTGCCTCTTCTAACCTCTGCGCTACCACTTCCCCTTCTGTTCTCTTTCCTAGTTTAAAATCGCCAGAAGACACCAACAAGTTCCCCTCCAAAATTTCTTTGTTTTTTGCTATATCCATCTTTTCTTTAATTCGGACCAGTTTACCTGTCCCTGCTGATAAAAAAAAAACATCCCCTCAACATAATGCTGCCACCACCATGATCCGCTGTGGGGACAGTATTCACAGAATGATGTAAGGTAGATTTGCCCCCTAAAGAGTGTTGTCCGAGATATTTGGTCTCATCTGACCACAGCACTTTCTTCTACATGTTTGGGAAGAAATTCCAAAGCCTTCTAAAGCTCATTTCTGTAGAATGTCTAGTGGTCCTGTGGACAGATCTTCTCATCTCTGCAGAAGAGCTGTCTAGCTCAACAGGGGTATTTTTGGCCTGTTTATCTTTATAATGTCCTTCTTACCCATTCCAGAAGTTTGAATGGATGTTTGCTGTGGTAGCATCACTCTCTTAACAATAGTGAGGGCAATCCGTATGTGAATCCATCTAACAGAACATCTCAGCTTTAAATGCTCAAACTCCACACTCTCTGTTTTTTAAATTGAGAAAGCTCCTCAGATGAGAAGCGAAACGTCTTCAACTATTTTAGGATTTACCATGTCCTGAATGACTGAGAATCTACACCAGCATTCTGATCTGTAGTTCTCTTCAACTTTGTCTCTGACCTGTGTGGAGAGTTCCTTGGTCTTCATGATGTCTCTTGCTTGGTGGTATCCTGCACTACTTAGAGCCATTGGACTGTTGATTTTGGGAGGCTATCAGAACAGGTGTGTATATACTTAGATCAGTTGACTCTTATGCTTCTTTTACACGGGCCCTAATTCAGAAGTCCGGCTCTATTCCGCTCTACTCGGCTCGACTTGATAAAGAATGCATCGCGTTTACACCGGCCAGTTTGGTCTGTAGCAGAGGAATGCCTCCTCGTGTTGCGGGGGGCAGGGCCGCCGCACGGAAGTTTAGCGCAAGTTGTGTAAGAAACGTTGGCCCTGTGTTGTTGCTGTTTTTTAAACTTATGGGGATTCTCCTGAGACTTCAGGAAGAGAGGCATAGTGGAAGAAATGCTTTTTTCCCACCCGCTCCCCCAAAACCACTACCTTTTATCTACCTCACCGCACGAGGGTGCGCGCACCAACAGTAACATAATCGCGCTGTCCCCGCCCCTGCGTGTAGGTCCCGCACGGTGTCACATCGTGCACCTTTTATAACTTGGTGTGGACCGCGTACGCCGCACTCCATTCAACCATCTGCTCTTATTTTTTACCGTATTTCCACTGGTTACGTAGCGTACTGCCCCCCATCTTTTTGGAGAATACTGCTCCGACGTAAGCGCCAAGTATAAACGCCTCCACCACGTGCTCAGGTTTGCGCGCTGTTCGCGGAGCCCCGCGCGACTCTAATGAGCCCTGAGGCTGAGCCTCCTTCAGCTACCTGGAGTTAGCATGTTGTCAGAGCCACAGTCATAAACATGGAACGAATGTGACTCAAATTAGGATTTATATTAGGTGCAATTAATTAGTGTTTATTTTAATTGTATTTTTGTTTTAAAAGGTATTTCAAAAGTGCCTTTTTGTAAAACTGTAGTTGTGTATATATTTGGCACAAATATCTTGCAAGATCAAATAATAAATAGCCATATTTTCGACTTTCTGTCAACTTTAATCATTTTTTTTACTAAATCACGATCGTCCGGCGGTCGGCCAGAGATCGGCCGGCGAACGGCCACCTACCACCGGGCTTAGTCTCTTTTCTGGGGGAAAAATTTAACTTAATTATTAAGTATTTTTAGAGAAATATTAATTATTATTAAACTGAAAATTCAGTTAAAGTCTAGGTTGTAAGGCAACAAAATGAAAAATAATTACCAACTGAGGTGGGGAGGTGTCAATACTTTTGCAGCCCACACTCTGTTACATGAGATTTGAGTGCACAAAACAGAAGTTCTCGTTCTCTGTTTCAGGATGAAGAAATGTGTAAACTGGAGGCTGAGCTTCAGGTCTTAATTGACAGACCTAAATGAGCCATTTAATGAAACTGACAGGAAATGATCTGTTCCTTGTTGGTGGAAGTGTTTGCCACGCTGATATTTTCCAGACTTTATTAATGGATATTTATTTATTCTTTCTTAATGTAACACTGCTGGTGGACAGTGAACATGGCTCTCAAACATTGCACCTTTTCAGTTTGATCTCATGAGTGGATCCTTGTTTATTTAATTTAACATATTCCATTAAGAACATTGGAACCTAAAATGAACAATTTAACAAAAAAAGCATGGTTTTCCCCTTCATCATTTAGTTTATGATAATAAATTCACAGTTAGTTTCTGTGCTCTTCAGTTGAAGGTGGACGTTAGTCTTCAATTCAGTCATGTAAGGTTTGTGTAGTATGGTTACTCCCCAGGTTGTGTCTGTGTATTCTTACAGTTTATTTATCAGAATGAGGGTTGAAGCTCTAGGTGGACTCTCGTGGATCTAGATTCTGGCTCATCAATGGGAACTCAGTCTCAACTCGAGAAATACAAACTGTCTGCATAATGCAGACATATCTTTTAATATTGTAAAATTATTTATCATGTCTGTCTGTACTTCCTTCACTCTGTGTAAATAAAGAAATAAGTAAATATTCTGTCTTTAAACTTAACAACTCTTTATCAACCAAAAGCAGAGCTGGAGTAACACTGTTTTTGACATGTGTGTGTGTAAATTTGCACTCTGTTTCATAAAATATTTCATAAATACTGAATGGAATTTAATGAACCCTTTAGAAAGTAATCAGTCTTCACATCTGCATCTAAATAACTTTTGGAGTTAACTCAATTTAAGTTGGCTGCCACAGCAAAGTAAGCCTATCAATCACAAAACATGGCTATAACCCTGTCAATTTTACAGATTTGAGTTACAATTTTGTGGTAATAGCTGAGTCATTTCAAACACTTGCTTCAATTGCAGCACAGTACTTAGCAGACCCTCCAGGATTTTGCAATGTTACAATCGCAACTATTAACGCAAAATCAAGCAAACACAGCGAAATCGCAACTTTTTGCAACTTTGCCCAAAACGCAGCAACTTTAACCAAAATAACCCCAAATAACTCACAAAGAAGATACATGACGTCACTTCCTGTTAACATCACAATGCCAGGAGCATGCAGGAGCAGCGACTGAAGCGAAAATGTGCACTAATGCTTCACATTTGCCCACAAAGATTTCAGCAAAGGACCGTGCAAAACACCGCAGTGAAGTTAGTTTTAAGTTGGATATTGTATATTCGCGCTCCGCTGAGTTAGCGGCGTCTAGCTCACGGCTGACCCGAAACAGGAACGCTAGCCGTCCCTAAGTGAACCACCGCGCGTGAGCGAAGGGGCTGGCAGAGAACGGCTGGCCGACATTAGTGCTCCTGTTTTGGGTCAGCCTTGAGCTAGACGCCGCTAACTCCGCGGAGCGCGAATATCCAATATCCAACTTAAAACTAACTTCACTGCGGTCGCAAACCAGTTTCCGACCCAGCTGCACGAGAGTGGGGGGAAGCTGTTTTGCACGTCCTGCAGTGTAATCATGGAACATAAACGCATCGACAAACACTTTGTGTCTGCAAAACATGTGAGGAGAGCTGCAGACGAGGGACAATCCAGAAATGGTCATGAATGTCAGTTTATAAGCTATCAAAGTTCTTAAATAAAGCACCTTTTGATAATGTCAATGTATGTTGGTAATTATCTTACAAAACTAATAAGTATTTTTGGTATAAATATTAAAAATTATTGTTTTCTATTGATTTTAGTAAAAAAAAAATTGCAACTTTTAGGAAAATGCCCCGCGAAATCAGGCATTTTAGCCCGCAACAATCACAAAAAATGCCCACAAAATCCTGGAGGGACTGACTTAGCATATTTGCTTAAAATTTTGGCAACAATGGTTGTTGGCAAAATATCTCAAACCACTGGACATTTTACTCTCAAAGTAATCATTGGCTGTACATTTACAACTCGTTATCTTTTGAAGTCAATCTAAATTAAGAATTAATTGACCTTAACCTCCACAAAAATGTCTATAATTCAGTTTTACAGATATTGAAATAAATTTTAATGACAGTTGTTCACAATACTCCAATGCATAAGATTGCACATAATATTTAACTAAAACGGCTACAACTCTCTTTTCAACATAAGGTGATCTTAATCTTAAACTCTGACATGAAAAATGGCAGGTGCTATGCATTCCTTCAAGGAATGCTAGGCTTTTAAAATAATATGACGTTTATTAAGTAACATTTTTTTTCTTTTGTCTCCAATTAAATAAATTCATACACATTGCCACAACATATCCTGCTACAAATTATCACAATCACAATCATAAAGTCACTTTCACTTTCAAAAATACTGAAATTACTTAGCATAGATTTTTTTTTCTAATGACCATAGAACTTTCTTCCCCTTCTTCTTCTTCTTCTTGTGAATTTTTATGGCAGTTGGCAGAAACAGAAGGTGTGCATTAACATCACCTACTGATATGGAGTGTGGATCAAAGCTATTTATGTGCCTATATGTATGTAATCTTGATTATATTCTATTAATTAACTTTATTTTTCTAAAAAAATGTATACTAATTTGAATACTTTTACTTCCTAATTCTTTCTGTAATATGTTTATTAATTTAAACGTTTCCTTGATTTTTCTACTTCATCTATCATATGTCTTCTATGTTATTTATATTTCTAACAAACCAAAATAACATGTTCTGTTGTTTCCTCTTGTCCACAGTAATCACATTGACCTGTATTATGTTTCTGGATTCTAAGTGATGTGCTGTTAAGTACTGTGTGTCCAAACCGTAGTCTGGTTATCAATCGCTATTCTCTCTTCTATTCCTCCCTCCTGCTCTCATTTCTCCCACTCCTCTCTGAATTCTGTGAAACTATCTTCCTTTGTTATCTTTTTCCCATTATTTTTGCCATTTTTCCTTGAGTTTCTGTTTTACCATGGTTCTTGCTTCTGACTTACTTCTGGATATTTTAAAACTGATTTGCTCCTTTGTTGCTGTATTTGCTGCCCTGTCTGCTGCTTCATTCCCTCTGGACCCCAGTATGTGCTGGTATCCCTAAAAATATTACTGTTAATCCCATCTTTTTTATTCTGAATAATGTTTGTTGTATCTCTTGTAAAATGTCCAGCCTGCTTTCTGAATAACTGTTCTGCAAACTGATGAGTGTTGAACTTGAATTTCAACATATAATTGTCCTTAATGGGCTTGTTTTTTCTTTTTTTATTGCTTTGGGTTTATTTCAATTGTAATGGACACAAAGATGAGAAAGAAGAAAGAGAATGAGGAAAAGAGATGGAGAAAAAGGTTTGAAGAGAAAAACCATAGAGAAAAACAACTTAACACCCTTGAACTCTGCCACAGGACCTGCAGAAAGAGAAAACAAAATAAAGAATCCACAACAACAAAAAGCATATGCAGTATACGATGATAATTATAACTTCAATGGAAAGTACACAGAGCCAGGTTATACAAGAGGGTATTTAGTGACAACCACAGCCCAACTAAAGGTGTATCTGACAGACACCTGAATCTAGATATGTATGTATGTGTATCTATATGTATCTACAAGGTTTCTCCTTAGGAATATTTGGTAGTGAGTGTGGGGACCCAGATCCATCCCCCAGGACATGAGGGTGGCACAAGGAAGAGCGGACGCACAGACACACAGCGGCCCCCCAAGCCCGGAGCCCCGGAGGCCCCCCGCAGGGACAACTGGACCCCACCCAAGAGGGCAGCAGAGGCAAGCTCCAGGTGCAGCCACGATGCAGAAGTCCCAGAGGGCCAGATAGACAGATCAGACAGATCGGTACAGCGCCCGCTTCACTGCAGATGCTGCACCAATCCGTCAGTCGATCTCCCGCTCCATTTTTCCCCCATTCGTGAACAAGACCCCGAGATACTTAAACTCCTCCACTTTGGGCAGGACATCTTCCCCGACCCGGAGAAGGCACTCTACCCTTTTCCGGCTCAAGACCATGGCCTCGGATTTGGAGGCACTGATTCCCATCCCGGCTGTTTCACAACCGCTCCAGCGAGAGCTGTAGATCACGGTCTGATGAAGCCAATAGGACCACATCATCTGGAAAAAGCAGAGATGCGATCCTAAGGCCACCAAAACAGATTCCCTCAACACCTTGGCTGCCCCTAGAAATTCTGTCCATAAACATTATGAACAGAATCTGTGACAAAGGTCAACCTTTGCGGAGTCCAACTCTCACCGGAAACGAGCCCGACTTATTGCCGGCAATGCGGACCAAGCTCTGACACTGGTCATATAGGGACCTAACAGCCCGTATCAAAGGGCCCTGTACTCCATACTCGTGGGAGTACCCCCCACAAGACTCCCCGAGGGACACGGTCGAACGCCTTCTCCAAGTCCACAAAACACATGTAGACCCATGCACCCTCAAGGACCCTGCTGAGGGTATAGAGCTGGTCCAGTGTTCCACGACTAGGACGAAAACCACACTGCTCCCCACAATCTCATATACAGAAACTTACATCCACTCCTCCAACATAAAAAAAAAAAAAAAAAAAGACAACACACCTGCTCACACTCTCATACACACTCTATACTCCCAGGTCCAGGTGACGTCTCCCAAAGGGGCAGCCTATCCCTGGACCCAGAAGATGGTCCCCTTCTCTCTGGGGTGGAGAAGAGCAGACAGCCCAACTCTCCACTGTAGGGGCAAAGTAGCCCATGAGCCAGGGCGAGAGCCCAGTGCCACCCGGACAACCCCGGTCCAGCCGCCCGCCCCGACCCCATCCAGAGACAGGCCAGAAAGGGCTACCCACTGTTCTGCCAACAATCTTGCTACCATCTCCCCTGTGTATACTGAAACATTATTTGTTATTCTCTTACTTTAACATGAAATTCTGGTATTATGTATGCAACTCCTACTTTATCTGTTGATGTTTTGATGCATCTGTATAAATTTGTATATAATTATAATATTTATTTATATATTCTTGAATACAAATCTGGAATCTGGAAGAATCCAAGGTGGTATTATTAGTAGAGGTACTACTGAACTAACATCCAGGTTATTTACTTGCATTTATTTTTGTTGTTGTCTGTGTTTTGATTAATCACACATTCAAAGCTGTCTGTATCTTTCCTTTCTTGGTCTGTGTAGTGTTGGGTGATCCGGGCTATGTCCTTAAGATTAAACCAGTAATTTATTGTTAGTTGGTCTCTCCTTAGGAAGAACAGCATCTCTCCTATCTCTACTCTAAGTGCTGCCGTTGGGGTGGTTCTGAATGCTCCTATACATATTCTTAAAGCGTGATATTGTATTTTGTCCAATTTTTCCAGATGTTTTTTGCTGCTGATCTATAACCTTTTTACATTTATCAGTATTTTTTTGTGTATGTATAGCTCAGGTTATTTTTTTCATCAAACCATATTCCTAAATGTTTAATCCACTAATTTCTTCTGTAATTCTTTTCTGTGTAAATATCATTACTTTTGGGTTTTTTTCCACTGAGAATTTAAACCCCCATTAAAAAGCCCATTCCTTAAATTTAATACCAGCCTCTTGTATTTTCTTCAGAGCGAATTTTGTATTTCTTCCTCTCCTCCATTTTCATTATCTGTAAAAAGTGAACATCCCAATCCATTCTCAATTTATGTAAAAACATCATTTATCATTACAGAAAACAATAAATGACTTATAATACTTCCTTGTAGTGTTCCATTTTCCACAACATATTTCTTTGAATATTCTTGTCTTATTCTTACTTGTATGGTTTGTTTTGATAAGAAGTTTCCTATCCATCTAAACATTTTCCCTATTCCTAATTCCTAATTTACATATTTTAATTAGAAATCCATCAGCCCATAACATATCATATGCCTTTTCAATATCAAAGATTACTGCCGCCACACTTTTTAAATTATTTGTTCTCTCCTGATTTCATATTCTAAATATTATGTTAGATAACTAGTATTTCTCCCTCTTCTGAAACCACTTTGATATTTAGATATACATCCTTTTATGTTTAAATATTATGTTGAAGTGTCTTCAAATGGTGGACGTTCTTCTGGGTCTTCATAATTGCAGCAACGATGTACTGATCAAAAGAAATGACTTTACAGACATAAGTTATTCTTGAACAGTGAGAGTTTATTCAAAATAACAGAGTTTGTGCCGAATCGGGACTTCTGGCCCAATCAGTGAAATCCCCCGTTTTTCTGGGGCTGCTTCTTTTTATTAACATTTACCACACCCAGTTGTAGAATAGAACACACACACACACACGTCACACTGGGACGGACCTTAACAGTATGGATTCAAGTACATTCAATTCCCTTTATGGTGATAAGCTGGGGTCTTTAGACGTGCAACAGATAACTTTCCATATTCGTCTTCATGCAGCTGCTTTTCGACAACGTGAGCTTAGGAGAACAAAATCCACTTCCCAAGAAGGGATTGTAACTGAAGACAATGTCTCCACTTGAAAGTCAGGCCCCATCGCAACACAGTACAGATGTAGCCCAGACACCTCAATGTCAATCTATCATTTATCATTCTTGCCATTATTTTACATATATTTGATAAACCAGCCACTAGGGAGCCTAAGTCAGTGTGTCTCTTCTGCCAATCCCAATCCCAGGTAAATGGCGAGGGTTGCCTCCGGTGTAAAACATTTTTGCCAAAACTAACATGCGAGTTCATCCAAGTGACACCGTACTGGATTGGTCGAGGCCCGGGTTATCAACAACCACCAGTGCTGTCGCTGCTCGGGCCTAATTACTGACTCTGCTCCTGTCCTAAAATTTACTCTTGTTACCCTCCCTCATTAATCCATACAAGGTTTTTTTTATTTCCATCAATTCTTCTATTACTTGTCCATTTTTATCATTATATTTTTCTCAAATAGTACTGGTTGTCAAACAATCACCCTATCCTCCATCATGCTTCCTCCTCGTTCTCAACCTCTCCTTCTCCTACAACTAAAAGTTGCCCAATCCTCAACTGACATCTCATCCTCTGTGTCTCCTTCCTGTTGTGACATTGATATGTGACATTCACATATCAGTTTTGCCAATTCCACCTCTTCCTTGTCGCTCTTGTTCATTCCCTTCTCCGGACTGTAAAGTTCCCCGTCTTGAGCTTTTACTTTGAAAGGAAACCTTTAGAGTTCCTGTTTCGACACAGGGCGACGCAATGGAGACGTGTGCGTAAAACGTCACCGCCTTCCTATTGGTCCTTTCTCGATGAGTTTCCGCGCGGGAGCTTTAAGGAAATAGACAACAACAAACCGGAGGAAGGAGCAGGTATTTAGAGCCAACCTTCAAGTCTTACAGTGTAGCTAGAATAAGGAGACGTAATTATTAGTTTTATTAGGTTTGTCTCTCTGTTCCTTAGGCAGCAGTTCTGCGGGCAGTTCAGGTGTATACAAATGAAAGACATCAAACCCAATAAACATACAGCGCTAACTAGGCTAAGCTAACAAGTTACTTAAATATTTATAATGTTTATGAAACGTGAACTTTATACACGACGTGTAGGGTCACGGTTATAAAAAAGACCATTGCCTAAGCTTTTTTCACATCAACGTTTTTGTTTATGTGTTGAGATTATCTCATTGTCATGGTAATGTGTCTACTTACAGCTAAAACTGAGATGCTTATGCTGTAAAACAGCACAAGGTTTTGCTACCGTACTTTGTTTTAATTTGAAGACTAGCAGGATAACTAGCTGTATGTTAAACTTGGATATGAAGCTGCATGTTAAACTTGGATATGAGGAAGAAATACCAAATCTCCTCTGTGTTCGTGATCATCTACACTTTGTGTTAGCAGCAGCTCCATGTGTTTATCACTGTGTTTACCTCTGTGTTTATCACTCTCTTGTCCTGTCTGACTTGTAGCTGTTTGTATTGAACTGATGGCAATGAGAAGTGAAGCTGCAGAAGTAGACGAGGAGAATTATGGCCCACAGCCTCTGTGCAGACTGGAGGTTTGTATCTTGACTGTATTTTGGTCTTTCACAGTTTGCTCACTTATTTTGCACTTACAACAAAAACAATTCTCTATATCAGTGGTCCACATAAGAATAATTTATTTGAATTTTTTTTAGTTTATCACACACTAAAAGTGATATACAGTACATTTGACAGTTGCTTTTAACTGAATCACTTTTCATGAGAAATGAAGCATTGCTCCAATGAGCTGAAAGGGGACCAACTAATTTATCCCCATCAGAGATGTGTGTAAAAATCCAAGTAGATCAGCAGTTTCTGAATTACTCAGACCAGCCTGTCTGGCAACAACAACCACACCACATTCAAAGTCACTTAAATACCCTTTCTTTCCCATCGTGATGCATGGTTTGAACTTCAGCAAGTCGTGTTCACCATGTATACATGCCTAAAGGCATTGACGTGCTGCCATGTGATTGACTCACACTGCAATCTGTGTCAAGAAGCAATTAAACTAGTGTACCTTGTAGTGTCCAGGAAGTGTATAAATATGTAAATTATAAATAACAGCGTTTAGGCAAGACAACATTTCCGAGCAGATTTTACTCAATGTTGACAATTTTGATAACTTGTGCAAAATATTCAATGGCGTATTAGGGCTCAGAAGGAGAAAAATTGAGGAGGAATTTATTTTTTCTAAGTATAGAGTGACAATGTTAAGATTAAATTGTCCATCATATTGACAAAAAAAGTTGCAAGGTTATTTTGAGATTAAGATGTATATGTTGAGATTAAAGGCTCCAGCATTCTCCATAAGAAGTCACAAAGTCGGTTTGCAGTCACGTGGTTGTGAGACATTTCTTTTCGCACACACTTTTCATAGTCCACTAGATACTCAGACCAAAATACCCGGAAAGCTCCCCATTCCTCCTACAGCAATTAAACAGGTTTCTTCCTGCCGGCTTCTCAACTTTCCTGTCCTTGTACAGATTTTTGCTTCTCTTACCCAAACAAAACTTGTTTATTAAACCAACTGAGACAGTACATGCTGTTTGGCATCTGCAAATATGACGGTGCAAGGAAACTTGTCCCTACCCTGCCCGGCTGAGGCACACTTTCTCCCAGCCACTACTGCAACGACGAGCCAACTATGTCTCCTTGGTCTTTTTAAGTGAAGTGATGTGGGATTTATTTATATAGCACTTTTCAGCAACAAGGTGAACCAAAGCGCTTTACAACAGAAACAACAACAACACCTGTGCGGAAAAGTTTGGCCCCGCCTTGTGTCACGAAGGAACGGACCACTGCTATGCAAACAAAAATGATGCAATTTTCGTCACGCAACCACGTGAATGAGAGCCGACATTGTGATGTCTCATGGAGTATGCAAAGGCCTTAAAGTGTCAACTTTACAATGTTGGGAAAAAATCTCACCTTTCAAGACTGAAATCAGCGGAAGTGAAACCCGCTGTGGTCCTGAGTCCAAATGTGTTTGTTTAATTTGTTGTTATTGTATCTGACAATTATGGGTGCACTTTTAATGGATCAAGTACAAAATAAAATGCAATGTCTTAGTTGAAAGTTTGAGGTGCAGTTTATTAAAAGTCGCTAGGGCAGTGGGACTCAGCGGTGCCCGACTATGGCTGTTACCTGTCAATACTGCAATTCAGTTCAATTCATTTTTTTTATGTAGTGCTAATTCACAAGAAAAGTCTTCTCAGGGCATTATACAAAAACATTCATATACATTATAAAACGCTAATTAGTGAAAGATTAAGTTTAAAAGTTATCTATCTAAGGAAGTTAGCAGATTGAGCTGAATCTTCATTTTATTGTAATTTCCCATCCTGAGCAGCACATTGGCAACAATGGAAAGAAAATAGTCCCTTTCAACAGCAAGAAACCTCCAGCAGAACCAAGCTCAGGATGAGAGGACAGGAAAGAGACAGAGAAACAGAATAGCTGATCTAGGTGGGATGAAATCAAAGAAAAACCTGTGTTAGTGATAATTACAAATACCAACATGGAGAGCAGAACAAGTAAAGAGCAGAAAAGTGAGGACATTTGGTCAGTTTTTCATCCAGCAGTCTAGGCCTATAGCAGCATATCTAAGGGATAACTCAGCAAACCCTAACTATAGGATTTATCAGAAAGAAAGGTCTTAAGCCTAGTTTTAGAAGTAGACGGGGTGTCAGCCCCACCGACAGAAGCTGGAAGTTGGTTCCACAAGAGAGGAGCCTCATAACTAAATCTCTGTGTCCCAATTTTACTTTTAGAAACTCAAGGAACCACTAGTAAACCTGCAGTCTGAGCATAGTCCTCTGCTCGGAAGATTTGGAACAAATTTTATGCAAGACGGAGCTTAGTTGAATTTTAAATTTTATTCTGAATTTGACAGGGAGTCACAGAGGAGAAGCTAAAACTGGAGAAATATGATCTCTCCTTCTAATTCTCATCAGAACTCTGGCAGCAGCATTTTGGATAAATTAAAGACTTTTAAAGGAGTTTTATAGACAAACAGATAAAGAATTACAATAGTCAGTTTTTCTGCATAATTTTGGGACAAAATGTTTCTAATTTTTGTGATATTACGCAGGTGAAAGAAAGCGGTCCTGGTAACATTATTGATGTGGGTATTAGGGGTGGGCGATATTGCCAAAAAAATGATATCTTGATATATATTTTTTAATTCAGCAATAACGATATTCCACATTTTCTGCTTTTTATATTTTTAATTGGATTTGTCTCTCCACCCTTACCTGACACAACCTGCTTGTATGACTTGCAAGATATGGTGGTCTGATCCACAACTTCTATATTAAAACCAAAATAATTCCAAATAACAGAAGAGGCTCCTTTTTTTGGAATTAAGTTGGGACACACAGGAGGTACCTCTGTGTTGTGGTCCGCCATGTTTGCTAGGTTGCAAGAAGTGTGAACCACATAGTGCTTCCTCGCGCTGCACAAGTCAGGCTCAGTTAAATTACGTTATCATATGTAAACGCAAAAAATCCACCGGTATTACCATAAAAGATATGATATGGCACACCCCTAGTTGGGATTAAATGACATATTCTAAAAAAAAAAAACTTTACATCTTTACATTACAACTGGTGGCCAAATTGTATTGTCATCCAGAGGAAGTGAAAGGCTCCCTAACCTCTTTTTTTGTCTGAGTTTACAAACAGAAAATTAAGTTATCCAGGGTTTTATGTCTTTAAGACAGGATATCTAAGTACCTGATTGTATTCATCAGGTTTCATGGATAAGTATAACTGAGTATCATCAGCATAACTGTCTAATATCTTTACTGAATGGAAGCATATGTGAAGTAAAATGCACAAGTATTGCACAAGAAGAGTCTAAAACACTTACAGTTAGTATTGACCCTTAAATACTCTCAGAATTTTTGTGGTCTAGGCTGTTGTCTTTGGTTTACTAAAGAATAATAAGCTATAAGCTTAAAAAAATAAAACTTTTTTTATCAATATATTTGACACTTTTATTTTGACATTTACACTTTGATCTCAAAATTTCTGGGCAAAAAAATTCTACTCATTTTTTCTTTCCTTTAAGTGGTCCTACATGGTGTTGTACAAGTACAATGGACCCTTAACAAGAATATTACCAAACTTGATAAAAATGCACTCAGTTTCAGATTCTTTTGTCTAACTCAAACATTTTATTTTAATTATATTTAAAAAACAAACGACTCCTCTCAGATAAAGTGCACTTGTTTACAAAGCTCACAAATCAGTCTATTTTTTCTCCACTCCATTAATAAATGTTGATGTTGATCCATAGTCTATCTCACTTGATTCTGGACTAGTGCTGAGACTGAATAAACTCTTAATTCTACATAATTATTTATGTTTCTGGAAGGTATACATTTACCTAAGTATTACAATACTGTGCATCACTTTAGTTTTAATTTATGAACATTTTTTGACAGCATGCACATTGCACAATGGATAAAATAAAAAAATTGAAAAGATCAATGATTTATGAATATGGCTTAATACTCGAGAATAAAACGTAATTCTACATTGAAATAATGGCTTTAATAATTATAACAATTAATGGCAAACATTAAACTCCTTCACTGCACTTTGTATTGCCTGTTTGCTGAAAAGTGAGTTTTCACTTCACTGAGTTTAGTTTTTTTATTATCTGATATTTATGGTCTACTGCCATTCTGGCAGTTTTTAAGCACAACCATATTGCTACACATAGATCTTCCCAAAAAGGCAGCATAAATAATCATCTCTTTAGTATAGATTGCACATGAGATGGCTATTTTAATGTTTCACTAATTCAGTGGCTAAACTAGTTGGTTCGCCCTGTAACATGAACGGGCCCCTGACATACAGTTGCTTCTGTCCTGAGCATCTCCAACACTTTGGTCTCTTTGATTTTCACAGAGTTGTTCTAAAGATGTTTATAAAGTGTGGCAGGATGTGTTCATCTGCCTCTAGTGTTCTGTTTTGTTTTCCTAGTAAAAATATCCCAAACTCTGTTGTTCTCACGTGTCTCCTGGCAGCAATGTGGAATAAGTGCCAGTGACATCAAGAAACTGGAGGACGCAGGATTTCACACAGTGGAAGCTGTGGCCTATGCACCCAAGAAGGAACTGCTCAACATTAAAGGCATCAGTGAGGCCAAAGCTGACAAAATCTTAGTAAGAAACATTCACTCTGAGGTTGTTCAGACTGGTTTTAAAATGTTTTTTTTTTTTCCTGAGTCATTGATGGAAACATGAAGATAATCTAATACTTATCAGTGTTTTATGTAGCTGCACGTTATTTCTGCAGTGTTAGAAGTACGCAGAGAAAGTATCGGAAGTAGTGTAGACGGGGTGTCAGTATTGTGTAGAGGTTGATATGCATTTTCCTATGGCTGATACTGATCTTTAAATATCAGGGCAGCTAATGGCCACTAGTTAACACTAAATTTATTTTTTTTTAATTGTCAAGATGTATTTTTTGTTTAACAAAATATAACATATAATTTCTTAACTTAAACCAACAATAACCATCAGAACTTCCACACTTAAAAATATTACATTGGAAGAACATTCTCTCTAGAAAAACTAAATTGTGTGCTATAGTGAGCTGGTTGTAGCAGCTGCTATTACATGTTCATTTTCCTACTTTGTAATAAATTACAGTATAATCGTCGATTGCAAATTTTTAAAACATGGCCAATGTTGGTCTATCTGTTTGAGTATTGTGACAACCCCAGTCTGCTCCAAGGATCTCTAATCAGTAAATAAGAATACTGTGTCAATGGTTTTTTTCTGTTCGAAATGGGTTTGGTGTACTTTTCCGGCAGCTGCCTGTCTGTATTTGACTTTGCTTTGCTGGTAGGCTGAAGCTGCCAAACTGGTACCAATGGGTTTCACCACAGCTACAGAGTTCCACCAGAGAAGAGCAGAGATCATCCAGATCTCCACAGGCTCTAAGGAGCTGGACAAACTGCTGCAGGGTGAGTCCCACTCTTCATCCTGATGACAACAGCCTGAGTAATCCATCAACAGGAAGTCTAAACACTCCTTCTGTGCAGGTGGGATTGAGACGGGCTCCATCACTGAGATGTTTGGAGAGTTTCGGACAGGGAAGACTCAGCTGTGCCACACACTAGCTGTTACCTGTCAGGTAGGATCTCCTTGGTTAGGATTAGTTGGAGGAAGATCTGCAGGTGAACTGAAGCTGTCTGTGCTGTCTGCAGCTGCCTATTGATCAGGGAGGAGGAGAGGGTAAAGCCATGTACATTGACACAGAGGGAACCTTCAGACCTGAGAGACTCCTTGCTGTGGCTGAAAGGTGAGGCACTATATCTTTCATCTTCTTTACACACTTATTTCAAATAAAATCTAATTTTCTTTGTGTTTCACCATTTTTAAAAATTGTCAACATGTTTTTGAGTATTATTTTTTCTTTCTTGGTCTGTTTGTGTGTTCAGGTACGGGCTGGTAGGAAGTGATGTTTTAGACAACGTAGCTTATGCCCGGGCCTTCAACACGGACCATCAGACTCAGCTGCTCTATCAAGCTTCTGCCATGATGGCTGAATCCAGGTCAGTTGCAACATTCATGTTCTGGTAATTTGAATAAACCACTGCTCAGTCAGCTCAAGTTTAACTTCAAATCCAAGTTTCTAGTGATGTGCTAAAACAACAACGAAAATAGAGTGATTGAAGATTTATGGACGCTGTGAGGTGTTCAGGTTCAGTTCACACTCCTCTCAATCTAATATCTGTTAACAAGCACAGTTTGACTTCCTCTTGAAATTTAACTGGAAGCACTCGGACAGCACAAACCTCTGCCAAGACCATAGTGTTATTAAAAAATAGTCCAATCCGCATCACCACCAAAATGTAATTAATTGTTTTCTTGTGACAACCCCAACATTTCATGAAGATTTCATCAAAATCAAAATTTTACACAAATACAGTGATTAGTATATTTTCATGCCTAGTAATAAAGAGTGCAATCATAATTTGCGTAGATCAAATCTTTCAAAGTTATCACTAAAGACAGTCATGTTACAATAACTTCAATTATTATTGACAGATCAATATTTTTCAGGGTGAAAAGAACTAAAGATGGAAAAAGATGTGAAAACACAATTTTACTGCAACATGTTTCTACTACAGGAATCTTCAGCAACTCTATTAGGACAAACGACCATGCGCAGCAACTACTCTGACTCCAAGTGGTAGCACAGATTAATGTTAATAAATACATTTTTGACATTTGAAAATCAATTCAGAATCATTCAGTTTCGTCTAAAAATATATTATATTCTACCCGTAGTAAAAACTCAAAAAAAAGAAAAGATCTGGCTCATTTTCTTTATTTGTGGAGTTCCAACCCTCACATATGGTCATGAATTTTACGGTACATCATCCAACTGAAAGAATGAGACCCCATAAACAAGCTGTTGAAGTAGTCTTGCTCCTTAGGGTGGCCAGGCTCAGTTTTTTAGGGATGAGGTTCAGAGTAGAGCTGCTTCTGCTCCACACCAAAATGGTGTCAGCTGAGGTAATCAGGCATCTGATTAGGATGCCTTCTGGGGTGTCACCCTCTGGAGGTTTTCTGGGCATTTTCCACTGGAAGTAGTCCCCAGGGAGGGATTATATAACATCTTTGGTCCACAAACAGCTTGGGATCTCCCAGGAGGAGTTGAAAAGTGTCAGTGTCTGGGTTTCCCTCTTGAACCTGTTACTTCTACCTGACCATGGGTAAGAGGAAGAAGTTGGATGGATGAATTAGTTGAAGAGTGGTGTCACACTAAGGCAGAGCATCTTTTCTTTGTCCAGAAAACTTAAAATTTTTGTCTCACAGGTGACTAAGAGGACTGTATGGACTGTACCTACATAGCACCTTTCTAGCCAATGAGGCGACTCAAAGCACTTTGCAACACAATCTGCTCTTATTTACCCATCCACACTGTTGGTCAGTAAGAATTACTCCACTTTGTTCGCTTTAGCAGCTTTATTCCGCCATGCACAGCTACAACTGAATCACCTCCACCGCCCCCACCCACGACGTAAAAAGGACATCACAGTGCCCCCTAGTGGACTGGTGTACAATATAACCAAAAGAACTGTAACAATCTCTCTCTTCTTAAAAAAAATAAATAAATAAACAAAGATTACTCCTGACAAAACAGTAGGACTGGTGTGCAATATAACCAAGAGAACTGTAACTTAAAAAAAAAATAAACAAAGATTACCTTTGGCAAAACAGTTGTTTAAACACTTTTTTTTAGAACAGTTTCAATGAGATGGGAACATAAAATAACCGTGAATAAATCTACTGAACAGTCCACCGCCCTTCATAAAGAGCCTTAAGTAGCAAGGCTGTGGATGCTCCCTTTTTAGTTACA
>NC_051446.1:6814697-6825403 GCF_001649575.2 Kryptolebias marmoratus | reverse complement strand
CAGGCTGGTTGAACATCACTGCACTGTCCTTTTCCATGTCCAAAACAGTCCCTGCCCGTTTTAATGATGTTTTACTCAGCAGCAGTGGAATATTGTCCGGTACCACTTCAGTGTCTATATTACATTTTGTGTTGCCAATCTTAGCAGGTAGCTTTACCTTTTTGATGGAGTAGACTATTTTTCCATCTCCAAACTTGAAGGGTCTGTGACTTTGTGTTTCTGTCTCTTTCATTGTCTTCACACTTGTCTTTTGTAACACAGTACTGTAGTTGTCCAGCCACTCTTGTCCACAGACTGTTCTAGTGCAAGCAGTATCTATTATTGCTGAGCCAAAACATTCTGTCATGAATATTTCTGCATCTGTTGGTGACTCTTTAGTGTAAAGAGTAATGTTGCACTCATCAACATCTGTTGCATCTTCTGTAATTTTGACACTTTCAGCTTTGTGCGGACAGTCTTTGACCCAGTGAAAAGTACTTTGGCACACTGCACATTTTGATCGGCGTCCGTACTTATCCAGCGGGTTAGTACCGGGCTGTGGAGTGTTTAGCTGTGTACTTTTCTGTCGGGTACTTTGCCGCCAGGACGAGCCCTTTTGCCGCCGTTGCTCCGTTGCAAACACAAACTCTTGGTTGATACTTTCTGCTGCTGCACCTTTTTTATTTTCGCCAAATATTCTCTTCAAAGCGGACTTCATTGACGCAAACGTTACATCTGAGCATGCTGTTAGAGCCAGCTGCCTGTCTGTCACATCCAAACACGCGGTGTCCAAAAGCTTAAAAGCCAAAACTGCGTCGGGCAGCTCCATGTTGCATTTTTTCATACGTGCGTAACGCTGCTCGAAGTCAATAATATAGTCCGCCATCGACACGTTCGCTTCTTTCATGATCCGGTCAAAAGCCGTGTACGCTTCATAAACTCTGTCTTTTTCCTCTTTTAGGAACAAATCATCTAGTTTAGCCAACAATGTGGTCATTCCAGTGTCTTTATTTAAATCGTCTACCGGTATTTCCATCGCCGTGTCCCGCGCTCTTCCTGCCAATGCCAGGGCGACAGCAAGCGCTTGCTTTTTCTTCTCCAAATAAGTAACTCTTGTCCAAATATCGACTTCATTCTTCCAGCTTTCGTATGGCTCTGTAGTTACTAACCATCCTCTGCTACCAATGTTGGTCAGTAAGAATTACTCCACTTTGTTCGCTTTAGCAGCTTTATTCCGCCATGCACAGCTACAGCTGAATCACCTACTCCGCCCCACACACAACGTAAAAAGGACATCACAGAAAAGAGGCTAAGCCTGGTGGTAGGTGGCCATTTGCCAGCTGTTCGCCGGCCTCTGTGATTTAGTAAAGAAAAAGATTAAAGTTGACAGCAAAGTTGAAAATATGGCTATTTATTATGTGATATTCTAAGATATTTGTGCCAAATATTTAGACAACTACGGTTTTACTAAAAGGCACTTTTGAAATACTTTACTTTTTAAAAATACAACTAAATTAAATACAAATTGTTTGCACCTAATTTGAATCCTAATTGTAGTCACATTTGATGGATTTAATAGCATCGTTTTACTGGTAAACATGGATAATATTTTCACTAACTACAAAACACGCATATTCAGTCTTGTAAAGCCAGACGCTGAATTTTGGCTCAACTGACCATTTGCAGTTAAACCCGCTCGTTCCATGTTTATTGCCGTGGCTCCAGCGGCCTGCTAACTCCAGGTAGCTGAAGGAGGCTCGGCCTCAGAGCTCATTAGAGTCCCGCAGGGCTCCGTGAACAGCGCGTGGTGCAGGTGTTTATACTATGCGCTTACGTCTGTGCAGTTTTCTCCAAAAAGACGGGACAGTACGCTACGTAACGAGTGGAAATACTTTAAAAGAAGAGAGCAGATAGTTTCACATCAAATATGGCTGCACGTATTCAGGAGGAAGAGCTGTTGTGTTTCTGGTTGTGATACAGAGAGGATGTTTAAACTTAAAGCATTCAGTTTGACTTTATTGATTTATTTGCTTTACTTGTGATTCACCCATCATAGGACTAATATTTCTATAAACACTCTTCTTTATCAGCTGCAGCAGTAATCTCCTTCCATGAGTATATCATCTCTCAGAGAGATCATATAAATGCTGATACAGGCGAACCAGCTCCGCTAGAGCACCAAAACCATCCATTTTAAACGGAGCGCAGCGCACGCGGTCCACACCAAGTTACAAATAGTGCACGACGCGGGACCTTCGCGCAGGGGCGGGGACAGTGCAACTGTGTCACTGTTGGCGCGCGCACCCTCGCGCTGTGAGGTAGATAAAGGTAGCAGTTTTGGGGGTGCGGGTGGAAAAAAAACGTGTATCAAAAAATTTATAATAAACAAGCAAGCTTAGCCTGGCGGCCGGGTCACCAAAGCCTGGCGAACCACCAGGCTTATAATACACTGGGGGAAACCCTGCTATTATATTGCAAAGACCTTTATTCCTAAAGTCTCAGGAGAAAGGGAGAACTCAAAAGTTACAAAGACCTTGAGGCATACAGCCAGGTGATGTACATTTAAGAGGTTTTTTTTAAATCTTATGTTGTTTTTTGAGTGTGTGTGTGTGCGTGTGCATGTTTGTGGTCATGTTAGTCCCAGCTAAGGCCTCAAAGTAGGTCTAATGTTGAATCAACAATGCAATGTGCAGTGTATTATTTACCCCACTTTGCACATCTACAGTAAAGATAAAAGGTCACTACCTTCACTTTAAATGTTAAATTTTACTTTTGGGTCTCAAATAAACTTCTTGCATAGATCCAGACAGTTGTAAACAGTTGTTTGTGTGTTTGAGGAATGTTGTTCAAATAATAATGGTAGGTTTGCTAAGAATAGACAGAAATTAGGTGTGTTGGAAAGTAGCTGACTCCACCTTTTGGAAAGCAAGACTGCAGTCACTGCGGTTCATGAAAACGTCTGTTCTGAGCCATTGTTTAATATTCATTGGAAAAGCAGGTTTGAAAAGTTTGGTTCGTCACCCTGATGATTTGTACAGATCACTGGCAAGTATGAGATAACCATTTAGCTAATTTTAGCAGAAAATGTTGTACTTTTAACAAGAATCACAGATGGTAAACTGACAACAAATAAGTTGTTGCTGTCCAATGATACAGGTGAATATAGAACATATGATTCTCTGACACTACACTGGAAAGCCTTTGTACCTTTGCAGAATTAAAAACTACAGGCAGCACCAGAAAACAAAAGTTCAAGCCACAAAGGACAAGTGCCCCCCAGTGGCTGTCAACAATATTTAAGTCTCGCCATTCACTGTAGAAATGGAACATTTTCCTGGCTACAAAATAAAAATACACTTCAGATCATTATTTTAATTGTTACACAAAAAATGGTCATGTTACACTGTGATTGACAGTGTAATAGTCTATTGCTGAATTAGAAGGGCATGTCACTAGTGCCCAGACACTGGCTCCAAAAATACAGCATGACAGCCCCCAAAAAACTGACATTTTGACTTCAATTATGAACAACTGGAGAAGGCGGAGGCTCTTCATCTATCTTTATTATTGTCGATTCTATCTGTATACACTGCAGAGGAGACAGTAGACAGAGGATGCAAAAGAAGTGACGTATTAGGACACAAATACAGTGTAAAAAAGCTCTTCTTTGGGCACAAGTTAAAGCTAAACAGCACCAATAACTATTTGTGGAACAATAAAGTCTGCTGCTCATCCTTAAGCTCAACAATAAGACATCAATTAAGAAATATCTCTGCTGTGCACCATTCATAGACAAGACACAATATGAGAAAAGTTCAAGTTTTGTTGAGCAGACAACATGGAAAGGTTTTGACTAAGGAGCTTTTGTCTGCTGCAGCATTTTCTAATCAAGCTTTTTCTTTAGAATCAGTTTCAAAATGAAAACTGTAGTTTCACTGCTTCAGCTTAAAAAGTTTTTCGATTGGCAGAGGTGAGCTGAAACTGAGCAACATTGCAAATTAATCATTTTATGCTCCTCTTTTTTCCTGTGGTGATGCATTTGGAATTTGAAATTCTAGCCAGTTTAGGTTATGGTATGAATTTGATCCAGTTTAGGTTAGAACAGACAGGCAGAGATTTGGCCCAGTTTAGACTACAGCGAGGATTCTGTCTGGTTTTAGGCTGTAGTGGATATTTAGTACCGTTTACCATTTGTAAAACCTGCTGGATCTGGTTTGGTTGGATACATTGGGTTTCCATGTTAGAGCAAATTTTTCAGTAAATGTTGAATGGAAGTAAAACTCTAACCCCCCCCCCCTTCAAGGTATGCTCTGCTGATAGTGGACAGCGCCACAGCACTGTACAGAACAGACTACTCAGGCAGAGGGGAGCTGTCAGCCCGACAAGGACACCTGGGTCGGTTTCTGCGCATGCTGCTTCGGCTGGCAGACGAGGTAATTTACTGATGCCACCTACAGTCTGAATCTGCTCTAAAAGAGAACAGGATTACTGAAGGTACTGAAGCTGTGTGAAGGTATTTCGATGTGAGTGATGGTAACAGAAATAAAGCGAACTGCAAATTATGTCCAGCGAAGTTGTCAAGAAGAGGAACAAAATTAAACACTTTCAACACAAGCAATTTCATATAACATGTTTAAAAAACAACAACAAAAAAAACAATGTAGCATTCCAAGAGTTTAACAGCACTGAGAAATAGCTACAGTATCTCATTTTCATAGTAACTGTCTATGAACAAAATACTTTTCTTTAGTGTTCTATACAGGAATGGGACAATGTCTGTGGAGTGACAGACCAGGGTGGTGGTCCCCATTCTTAAAAAAGGGGGACCAGAGAGTGTGCTCTAGTTATTGAGGGATCACACTTCTCAGCCACCCTGGGTCATGTTTCCTGATATCCCCTGGAACAAACTCTCTCAGAGGAGTGAGTTGAAGATCTCAGGGACAAGGGGCTCTGCTAGATGTTCCCAGTTCACCCTCACAATTCATTCGGGTTTTCAAAGTCTGCCCTGCAGCCTCCCTTACCACTGGATCCAACTCACCACCATGTAGTGTCTCACATCTCGGCCAGTCTCTACATTGAGTGTCCAAAACATAGGGCTGCAGCTGTAATGACATAATTACAAAATTGATCATCAAGCTTTAGCATAAGATAGCCTGGTACCAAGTACACTTATGGACACACCCTATGCTCAAACATAGTGTTCTTAATGGACAGCTATGCCTAGCACAGAAGTCTATGAACAGAACATAGACTTCTGATTGGGTTCAGACCAGGTGACTCAGCCATTGCCCATATAAACATTGAAGTCACCCAGGAAAAAGAATCCTTAGATGGCACCCGTTCCAGGACACCATCCAGAGACTCCAAGAAGGCCAGATAACCTAAACCACTGTTCAGGGCATGATCATAAACTATACTTTCCCTTCTGCAGCTGCAACAAAGCTGCAGACAGGCGACCCTCTCATTCACTGGAGAACTCCAGCACTGATGTGCTCAGCCAAGGATTTGTAAGTGTCCCAAAGAGTTAAAAATAAAGAGAGAGCATTCCTGCTCATTGTTTAATCAGAATTTGTGATGTCATGGAGGATTTAAAATGGCCACCAAAATGGGAGCAATGTCAACCAACGCATGTCAATGAGAAGACATGCCGTCTTTGAAATGACGCAAGTCTTTACTATACACTAGATCTTCCTAAAATTCAACACACTGGTCTAAAATCATGTCAGCTGCAAGAAATTAATACAATGAAACCTGAACAAGCCATTGGAGAGCCAGAAGTTGGCAGGGAAGCTGAAATTAGGAGAATGTGTATTGGACAGATGGATTAAAATATAGATGGATTAAAAATATAGCAACAATGCTAGTGTAAAAGTAAAACATGTCAGACAATTAAAAACAACAATAATGTTGTTGGATCCATACTGGAAGGAGCTAAAGCTTCAGAGAAATCCGGATATGTGCACTTTAATTCTATATCCAAATTATTGCTTAGACATGCAGCAGCAGTTAATCACATAAATTTGGTGATTGAGACTGCTTTTTATACAAGAAATGTATAATGCGGCTAAGTCAGAAAGTGTCAGTGTGAACATAGTCAATTTATCCAGAAAAACTACTTTCAAAATGTATTGACACATGGTAAATCTAAACTAAATGTACTATGAACTATGTTCTCACAAAATTGTATATTGTAGGGTTACTTACCTATGGAAGTATATTCCAGACGATTTTTTGTGTTTATTGGTGTAGTTATAACATGAGTATCCCCTGGGCATCTCCAGAGTGGGAAAGAGTCAAGCCCCTCTCTGGGATTTGGTTTCCAGAGCTAAAGCTTAGTTTAGCGGAGAGCCCAACTGCATAGTTGGTATCGCTCAACCTCACACACAAGTTCCAGCACCTTAGAGCTAGTTTATACTGCCAGGAATCAGTGCACCCAGGGACCCTACCATGCCTGCTGTACAATCTCATGACAGTCCTCGCAGGTGGTGGGCCCATGTGAAGGTAGCTGCTTGGGGCTGGCTCAGCCCAGCCTAGCCCAGCCTAGCCGGATGATCCAAGAGTCAACCACCAGGTGCTTACTGGCTAGCTTTTCCCACAAGCCTGGCTCCAAAAGAGGGTGTCTTAGTTTCCCTCTTCCAGGTAAAGTTTCCTGATGAAAGTGCTATTTTTCCACAGTTCTTGAAATCACTCTTGGTCTTATCCCCTCCCTGTTTTTATGGGAGATTCTGCCAGGGCTAATGCCCCAGAAAACATAGCCCCAAGGATTGTGGGGGTACTTAGCCACCAAGTTAAGGTGGTTATTCTGTGGGGGAGAATCACAAATTTGGGTGTAAAAGCTGATGCTTTGTAGTTTGAATCAAAATTTCAAGTGATTTGTATCAAAGAAAACCGAAAACTCTCAAAATTATAGAATTTTTCGTTTTAGCAGTGAGATCAAAACATGAACAGATGGTGCAGTGTGCCTCATTTAATAAATTCTCTTAGCAGCTAATGTTTTGGTTCAGTAATACATAGTACAACAACAGAAAAATAATCAGGCTGTGGGTTTGCAGGCACCCCCATCAAACAGGAGAGGATTATGGCATACCTCACTTCAGGGTTTTTAAATGTGGTTATCAACCAGATTCAATGAGATTAAATATAAAATGAGTGAAATACATTATTACTTCTGTAGAAAAATATGTTGCAGAATACAACTCTGTATTAACACATTGGCAACAAAGAGGAAGAAATACAGAAATTACATTTGTAACACAAATTATTTATGAAACAAGTATTATTTGCTTTATTTATGCAAGTAGTACTCATATTGGTACTCTGTTCTGGCAAGTCATCAATGCAAGTACTTGTACTCAGTATGAAAAAGTGTAGGATTTATTTCCCCTAAAAAGATCTAAGTCATAAATCCAGATTAGTTTAAAACAGTTTCAATTTGGCTGCACAATATTGGAATACTTGCAATGAGCAATATTGTTGTTTAATACTGTGATAATTATCAATTGTGAAAAAAGACACATTTCTGCATCAAAGTCAGCGAGAGTCCATTGGATTGACAAAATTCATTATTAGCAGGAGAACAAGAATGTATGGTACTGGAAATATAATTGTCTATGATTCATTCTAAGCAGCTCACTGATATCTCGATAATAAATTTTCGATACATCTTGCAGCCCTAGTTTCAGTTTAGTCCAGTTATAGTGAAACACAATTGCATTAAGTACAAAATGGCAATTAGTAAAAGTTGTCTATCTAAAAACAGAAGATTATGCTAAATATTCTTTTTGACTTAATCCCTTATCCTGAACATGTAGGTGACAGTGGAAAGGAACAACTTAATTTTAACAGGGAAAAAAACCTCAACGAAACTAGAACTGTGATGGCGGATCTGCTGGAGGCTGAGGATGGAAGTGGTTGTCATGTTGACCTATGTCTTTAATTAAAATTAATTTGAATTTTTAAATGAGTAAATACAGAATACTGTTTTCCTGTCAGCCTCTCCACACTGTTATTGAATGGGTTCTGTTCAATTCTTCCAAGACCACAGATAACAGGGTTCTGTCTTCACAGTTTGGTGTTGCGGTGGTCATAACCAACCAGGTGGTGGCACAGGTCGACGGTGCAGCCATGTTTTCTGCAGATCCCAAGAAACCAATTGGAGGGAACATTCTAGCTCATGCTTCCACCACACGGTGGGTTTTTCCTCAGAGTAACATCATGTCTCTATCCTAATGCAAGTCTGGGATTAAACTGTCTGTCTTCTGTAGTCTGTACCTGAGAAAGGGTCGAGGAGAGACCAGAATCTGTAAAATCTACGACTCCCCCTGCCTGCCAGAGGCCGAGGCCATGTTTGCCATCAACACTGACGGTGTTGGAGATGCCAAGGACTGACAGCAGGAGCCTGCTCGCTCTGTTTCTTTTCACTGTCTCTCCATGAAGAAGCTTCAGACAGTCTGTTTGCTGCAGCAACTCAGTGAAATATTTTTGTTTGTTTTTTTCCCCAGACTAACAGCTTAAAACCTCCTGCAATGCACACATTACATCACATGATCAGAATCTTTAGAAAACATTTGTGTTTGTGTACTTGTCTTATTTTTACTCTATATTTCTCTCTGTCATCTACGTATGTATGTGTGCGTTTATAAATATATATATATACAAAACCTATGTGTGTTGTACATTTGAAAACTGTTGGGGTGGTTTAGTGATTTTGTAAAACAAGTTTTAAACAAGCTGAGATGTAACAGAGCTGCATGTAAATGTTAAATATTTTTTTCTTTCAGCTCCATTGCTTTTTTTTTGTCTTTGTTTCTGTACAAATGTTTCAGACTAAATTCAATTTGTTTCATGATTTCAAGGACATCTTTTAGTTTTCTCATAGAACGTGTGTCTGGGTGGGTGTATTTGGCGTAAGCTCATTCAGCATTACTTCAGCCATACAGAAATTTCTCATTTCAAATAAAAGTCTGAAACGAAAATTACTGAATTAAACTAGCACCATTTGCTAGAAATGCCGATTTAAGACACAACATCACGGAGGAACTTCTCAACAGGAGACATCAAAGAATGAGGGCTGGTGCTAAAAGAAACTGAAGGAGGAACGTGGAATGGAGGGATACTTTTAGACCAACTTATACGTCCATTGTTATGAAAAATGTCCACTCCCTGAACAACAAGATGGATGAACTCAAGTCTTTAGGCAGGAGCCAGAGAGTGTTTGGGTGGGGGGTAACCAAATATACATTTCCACCAGCTCTCAAAGACTGACACCAAGATCCCTCACCCAAAAAAAGAAAGCTTTGCACACTTTCAGACTCCGAAACAGCTAAACCCCAGTGTCAGTTCTGTTGTTATTTGAAGAAATTTACATTCTGAGAAGAAAACACACAGGCGACCTGTTTAAGCTCAACTGACTGGTTCCTACAGGCATCAGAGGAAATAACCACGTTCCTTTAGGATTAGAAAGAAAGCACCACATTGCCTCCTTTGGTGAATTAAAAACTTTTTGTTACCTTTTCATGGACTGTCTGTTTAAATGTGAATTTTCTAGCCCGTTGAAAGTAATTGCCCTGCAATCTTCATTTTAAGCTGTGATAATATTGTGCCTAACCCCTTTAATTTCAGTTACAAGAACTACACCAATTACATAACTATTTTTATATATTTTCTGTTTTGCTTTTCATTCATCTTCATATCAGATATCATGTGAGGACATTATTTTCCCGTGATCTAGAATAGCATATTTCACATGTTTATGTGAAATCAAACCAGTATTAGAAAATTCAGTAACAAGTTTATAAAACAGGTAATGTGCTTTCTTTCATTTATTTCTAAAGGCTCAACTCCATTTAAGAAGAAGTTAATGTAATTACTGATCAAGTCTGTTTCCTCTTTTAATTAGATTTATTTTTCCTATCTTTGAGGCAAAGAGGTATAAAGTTCGGACAATGCCACTTTCTTTTGTCCGAAAAGCCTAAAATAATGACATATATGACATGCCGCTCTAAAGGCTCAGGCCGATGTGGCAAAAGCCACACCATCTTGTTAAAGTAATCTTAAAGGCACAGGGCTATATAAACAATGATGAAGACTAACAAAATTTGGATTTTTCGTAAATAAGATGAGCCCAATTTTACATGTACTCTATCATTCAGGTTCACAGATATACAGGACTGTCTCAGAAAATTAGAATATTGTGATAAAGTTCTTTATTTTCTGTAATGCAATTAAAAAACATGAAATGTCATACATTCTGGATTCATTACAAATCAACTGAAATATTGCAAGACTTTTATTGTTTTAATATAGCTGATTATGGCATACAGCTTAAGAAAACTCAAAAATCCTATCTCAAAATATTAGAATATCGTGAAAAAGTATACTAGTAGGCTATTCAACTAATCACTTGAATTGTCTAATTCACTCGAAACACCTGCAAGGGTTTCCTGAGCCTTGAAAAACACTCAGCTTGGTTCAGTAAACTAAATCACAAGTATGGGGAAGACTGCTGATCTGACTGCTGTCCAGAGGACCATCATTGACACCCTCCATCAGGAGGGTAAGACACAAAAAGAAATTTCTCAAAGAGCAGGCTGTTCACAGAGTGCAGTTTCAAAGCACATTCACAAAAAGTCTGTTGGAAGGGGGAAATGTGGCACAACCAAGAGAGATGACCGCAGCCTTAACAGCATTGTGAAGAGCCGCTTCCAGAATTTGGGGGAGCTTCAAAG
>NC_051446.1:6785628-6813963 GCF_001649575.2 Kryptolebias marmoratus | reverse complement strand
AATTAGACAATTCAAGTGATTAGTTGAATAGCCTACTAGTATACTTTTTCACGATATTCTAATATTTTGAGATAGGATTTTTGAGTTTTCTTAAGCTGTATGCCATAATCAGCTATATTAAAACAATAAAAGGCTTGCAATATTTCAGTTGATTTGTAATGAATCCAGAATGTATGACATTTCATGTTTTTTAATTGCATTACAGAAAATAAAGAACTTTATCACAATATTCTAATTTTCTGAGACAGTCCTGTACACTTATTGTAATAATAAAAAAATCATTAATTTAACAGATAATATGGTTCTGTTTTGACTTACCTGTTAAATTAATAAGTCAATTCAGAACCATATATTTACAATGACAATCTGATCAAGAGGCAGCAACAAAAGTACACAAGAAGCAATGATGAAGGCAGAAGATGCATTTTTCAGACAGACTACTGAAAAAATAAATAAAAAATGATTTAAAAAAAAAAGATTGAACAATGAGAACAGTGACATGCTTTTTAGAAGTAAAAACAAGTTTATTATAATATATTATAATTATTAAGCTAAATCTTTTTCCAATTACAGAAGTCACCACTGAACAGCATAACCATGGTAAACTTCTGACAAACACTCTTTTTAAGATGATGAGTGTAATCTGGCAACATATTTCTGCCTGATGGTGAAACAGGTCATCAGAGATGAGGATGAGGTGAACCGCCAGGGAGGAATGAGTGGGGTCTGAGGAGTGGACCGTGGTCGAAGGTGGAGAACTTGACTCAGGAGACTGAACTGTTGGAGGATTAGCAGGGTTTGGTAGGAGGAGGAAGAAACCAGGAAGCTGCCAGCTGGAACCACGACAGGGTGAGTACTTGTAGGTCTGAGTCTTGATCTTGAAAACTGAGGAAGCTTCTGGAGACGGAATACAGGAATACAGAGGCAACCTGAGAGGGAGCACACAAAAGGTGAGAAAATCCTCTGGATGGGGAAAAAAAAAACGCAGGAGATTAGTCTGGCTAGAGGCATACCACTAAGGTTAACACTCAGGCATCGAAGTGTTAGCAGCAAGCTCCTTTAAAGCCTCCTCCTTGATGAGGCTGACGAGCATCTGTCACCCCTCAGCCACCCTGCTCCCAGAAGCCACCTGTGGAGAGATCAAGAGGCAACAGCCAAAACAGAGGGAGAAGACTCCCAGACCCCAACACAGTAAGTTTAAAGACTGTTTTTAACATTTAAAAAGAGCTTCTTTTGCTTCCTCTGCTGAGTCACCATCTTTTATTTGTGTTGATTTTCTGATACCTTCTAAATATCAGTTTCAGCACAGGTGCTATTAATTGTTGCAGAGTTTTGCATCACGAGTAGCAGGCATGATAAATGGGATTATTATGGCAATGAACAAGCCAGAGCTTGAAGACCCTCCCATCTCGTTGCGTTCTCCTGTTTGGGAACATTATGGCTTTCTTGTTAAAACTCCCGATCAGGAAAGACAAGTGGACAAATCCAAAGCCGTGTATCAACACTGTTTCACAGAAATTGGATATACAGTGGGCAACACGTCTAACTTGTTAACGTACTTGAAACAAGATCATCCAAATGTGAACATCTCTTGTATAAGGAAGAAAAGCAGCTTGGTGCAAAGACCGATAACAGCAGCATTTAAACAACCTTTATTAGGTAATTCAGATCAGTCCAAAGCAATAACACAACCTATAGGAGTTTTTATAGCTATGGATCTACGTCCATATTCTGTTGTTGAATGCACCAGCTTTAAGCATATGATTGAAGTTCTTGAGCTGCACTACGACATCCCATCACGTCAACACTTCAGCCAAAAAGTTGAACCAGCACTTTATGAAAAAGCTAAAACTGAGTGTGTCCACTGTGTGTCTCATCACAGATGGATGGACATTGCAGGCAACAGAGAGCTATTTAACTCTTAACTACACGATATTACGCAAAAGTGGGAGATAGCAAGTCAAGTTTTGCAAACAAGGACTATTTATGATGATAGGCACCGGCTCCCCACGACCTGGAATGGAGAAGCGGGTAAAGAAAACGGATGGATGGATTAACTGTTTATGATCAGCACACTAGCACCAATCTTGGGGAGCACCTGAAGGAGGCGGTGCATGAATGGAAGCTGGAGAGACCCGGGACTACTATTCCTGTTACGACTGACAACGCAAAGAATATCATCAGTGCTGTAAAAGATGCAGGCCTGGGTCCTCAGGCTATTTTGCATATACAATTACCTTGGCTTCCCAAAGGGCAACAAGCATTAATCAGGTATCAAGATTATTGGGCAAAGTCAGGAAGGTTGTTGCATTTTTTCACAGCTGCCCACATTTTGGAGTGCAAACAAGAAATGTTCAATATTCCAAAACATACACTCATTCAAGATGTTTCCATCCGCTGGAACTCCAGTTATGCCATGGTTGAAAGATATCTGGAACAGCAAGCAGCCATATATTCTGCACTAATTAAAAAAGCTCTCAAGAACAAGGACATTTACACCCCCAAAAGTGGCTATGGCAGAGGAACTGATTGAGGTTCTTAAACTGCTAAAAACTATCACAACTTTGATGAGTACTGAAACGACGGAGGGAGGGAGTACCATTGATACAGAAGTTTTTCTGTGTCAATGATACTCCCTCCCTCCCACTGTTCTCTACTCCATGGCACCAAAACAAGAGGACAGTCCAGTTGTGAGAGAGGTGAAGGTTGTGGTCACAAAAAAACTGGAGTACAGATACTTCATGTGCTTTGACTTTTTGCACAAGTTTTCAGCCCTGGACTCCAGATTTAAAGCCCTGCCACATATCAATGATGATGATGAGCAAAAGAGGATATTCAACCACCTCATCACAGAAATGACTGTGCAAGAAGAGGTATTGTATTATTATGATCCAATTCTAACCATCCATTTTCTTTACCCCATTCTCCATTCCGGGTCACGGGGAGCTGGTGCCTATCTCCAGCAGTCACTGTGTGAGAGGCGGGGGACACCCTGGACAGGTCGCAAGTCCATCGCAAAGCCACATAGAGACAAATGATCATACACACTCTCACTTACACCCAGGGGGAATTTCAGAGTTACTAATTAACCTAACCTGCATGTTTTTAGTCTGTGGGAGAAAACCAGAGTACCTGGAGTAAACATACAAACTCCACCCAGAAAGGCCCCAGGTCGGGAAGTGACCATACAACCTCCTTGCTGAGAAGTGACAGCTCTAACCACTATGCCTATGATCTAATTAACTTTTTAATTTATTTAAAATTATAATCTTAACTCGTTTTTTTTCCACCTCTTTGTGTTGTTTGCAGTCTGAGGATGTCACTGACATAGCAGCTGAGTCTTCTTCATCTTCAGGGAAATCATCCACCAGATCACCTCCAGCTAAGAAGTCTGCAATGACTTAGGTGAACTTTTCCAGGGACAGGTGGGAAGTCCCTTTTGGAGCTTACAGTTGTATTGTTACAGCATCACGTTGTTGCCAATACTACGCCACTGTCAAACTAAAATACAACAAACTTAAACAAGATATTGCAATGAATAAAATAAAGACAAAAATGATATATATTGTCGTGTTACTAAAAGAGTGCACCGAGTCAAACTGTAGCGTCATGATTCTTTTATTCCAGCTCTACAAAACTACTTGCATGGGTATCATTACAACAATCAGTGTCACCTGCCCAGCATACCTGATACTCCCCTACTGACATCATTGCCTGTGGCCATTTGTAGTTCTTAAACATATTACTGTTAACACCACATTGCCACTCTCTTGACAAGATTCAGTTAGTAGACCCGGTAATTCAGCCTCAACACAGGAGTGAGAAGTTAACTCGGCTTTATTAAATGACTGGGAGAACGTTACACACAGCAGAACGTTACACACAGCAACTGGATCTCCGGCTGCAGCTCTGAGGAAAGAGGACAGTTCAGTGATCCACACGCAACCCAGGAAGTAGAAATGGACGAAAGAAGCTACACTAACCTGGGTGGTGGTGTGACGGAGAACAAAGCCAGTCAACTGGTGGACAATGATTGAGACGAGTCCAGGAACGGAGGCTAGGATCAGTGTTCCCAACAGGTAGGCCACCAGGACAAAACTTAACTCTGGGTCAGACGGGCAGGGGTCGTAACTGGGAGAGCCAAGAGCATGAGACAAAGCCAAGGGGGCAGGCAAAAGGTCCAGGTCCAAGTGACAGGCAAGGGTCGATGTCCAGCACAGGACCGACAGGGGCAAGGCGTAGGGGTGAATCCAGGGAACGTGAACAAGGTCGAGGCACAGGAAGTCAGTCCGAGATCGCTGGAGAACTACTGGCATTACTGCTTTCAATAATCTGGTGACAAGTAAATGGAGAGGAGGAGAATATGAAGGGTGTGGATCAGGTGTGGGAGATGTAATCAGGAAGGCGACACAGGTGAGCTGAATGAGACTTAATTAGTTTCAAGGAAAGGCAGAGTCAGGGTACACAGGCATGATCATTACATCTCTAGAACCAATGGGTGGACTACCATTGATTCAACAGACCTTAGAGGATTATTTTGCCTCTATAGATGTAAGGTGTGTTTCTATCTAGAGCTAGAAAACCAATATAGATAGAAACACATATGTAATATTTCTTTAGCTTTTTGCATAATATTTACACACATTATTTTATTTCTTTAGCTACAAATTCTAGTTTCACAACCCGTCTCCCAAACCTAGTTTTAGGAGTAAGTGAAAGATCAGGAAGGCTCTCTGTAGAGATTCTTCAGGACTTGGTTGAACTTACTCTGCAGCAACATCCTGTTCCAGGACTTCTGGCTCTCTTGAAGGCTCCATGGCACCAAATGACGACGATTTCGTCTAATCCATCCATGGGGTCTGACGAGGTCAGAAAAACTCACAGAAACCCGGAAAACCTGCTAGACCTCCTCACTCGAGATCGAAAAGATGCATGGAGTCAGAGTCAAAAAACAGCCAAAGAGTCTGCATTAAAGCTTGAACAGAGTTTATTTACTTTCAGCGCTGAAAGGAGACGCCTTGCCAAAATAATAGGAAAACCCAAGTCGCATCTGAGCGAGATCTCTAAAACATAACAGTTTGATTAAGTTGCTACTTAGAATAGCTGGCTTCAACAAATGCACTTCTGTGTAGATTACAGGCCACTTAACAAAGTTACTAAAAAGGACTCTTATCCCCTCCCTAGAGTCGATGACTCTCCCGACTTGGTAGTGGAGTCCTCCTTGTTCTCCACTTTGGACCTGCGAAGTGGCAGGTGCCACTGTCTCCAGAATCTAGATCAAAGTCACCCTTTTGCACAAACAGGGGACTGTGGCAGTTCAGAGTCCTAAATTATTTCTGTTTGCTGCCAAATAATGAGCGAGAGAAAGTTTTAAAGGCAATTTTTATTACTTTCAAAGTTTAAATACACGTCATTAGTATTTGGTACCATTGCCCTTAAACTGTATGACTTGGGTTAAACATTTTAGATATCCTTCTACAAGCTTCTCAAAATAGTTGGCAGGAATGTTGACCTATTCCTCCTGACAGAACTGGTGTAACTGAACCATGTTTGCAGGCCACCTTGCTCGCACATGCCTTTTCAGCTTTGCCAAAAGTTTTGGATAGGATTGAGATCAGGGCTTTGTGATGGCCGCTCCAAAACATTGACTTTGTTATCTTAAACCCACTTTGTAACCAGTTTGGCAGTATGCTTCGGCTAATTGCCCATTTGAAGACCCATTTGCACACAAGCTTTAACTTCCTGGCTGATGTCTTGAGATGTTGCTTCAGTATTTCCACATAATGTTCTTTACTCATGATGCCATCTATTTTGTGAAGTGCACCAGTCCCTCCTGCAGCAAAACAACCCCATAACGTAATGCTGCCACCCCTATGTTTCACAGTCAGGATGGTGTTCTCAGGCTTGCAAGCTTCCCCCTTTTTCCACCAAACTTAACGATGGTCATTATGGCCAAACAGTTCAATTTTAGTTTCGTCAGACCACAGGACATGTTACCAAAAATGAAGGTCTTTGTCCCTGTGTGCATTTGCAAACATTATTCTGGCTTTTTGTTTCTTTTGAAGTAATGGCTTCTTCCTGGCAGAGTGTTCTTACAGCTCATGTTGATACAGAACTGTGGATAATGACTCACTCTTACCAGCTTCAGCCAGAATCTTCACCAGGTCTTTTGCTTTGACCTCTGACCTTTGCATATTTTACACTGTAATTCAAATATTGTAGACACAAATTTTATACATACAATAACTTTCAGCTACCTTTGTTATGGTTACAGCTTCCGAGTAGGACAGTGATATGCCTGACATGAATGATTCTGATGATAATTTTGAAATCTTAATGAACAGGACTTTGAGACCAATCGTAAGAAATATATTTGAAATGTTAAAGAAGAAGTAGGTTGGTCAACATGTAAGAAGATTTCAAGTTTTTCATCAGACATTAAAATACCTCTGTAATGTCTGACTGGCTGACAACATTCATCATCTTTGAAATACCAATGGAAATAAGGAAATATGCATTGACAACCTTATTAGATGTGAAGTTATTAATTGCTGTTATTGTCATATTTATAAAGCTAATTTATGGTTAGTTAGATATTTATTTATTTTTTTGTATGATACCTTGCCTGCAATAATAATGTTTCCTTTTACTGTATTTACAGAATTTCGACAATTCAAGTCAACAAGCCATCAGTATGGAAGAAGAGCTGGCAGTAGAGACAATGGCTTTGGTCCTTGTGCGGAATGAAAGTGGACAAGTCGTGAATGTGGGAATTGTCATTGAGGGCTGGAGCTCTGCTGAGATCCTCGAGGTGGTCAAATACGATGGATCGTACTTGACCACCTCGAGGATCTCAGCAGAGCCTTCTGCTACTTGCTTGGATTAACTTATGCATTGGACCTGAAATACCCCAAAACTCTAAGATACACAAAGTTACTTGAATCTTCTACTTTCCAAGGACAAAGTTGTTCTTGTATTTTCTGTCATTGCTTGAAATTACTGTTTCAAAAAAAAACATATTTGGATATTATTTTAACAACTAAATGTTAAGCCATATATGCTGAACAGATGTTTTCGTCCTTTTACTACAGATTTTGATGTTTTACTAACAGTCACAAATGTGTTGTGAAGATATTGCCTGCATTAACATGCAAATTGCATGTAAATTGTTGCCATTTGGGAAGAAGCATTTTATTTTTAATGTTCTTAATCCTGTGTAAAAGGAATTGTCTTTGCTGTAGCAACTTTAAATGTGCTCATATAAGCTGTGATACTAAATTATGATAGCTGTGATAGCTGTGGTACTAAATTATGGGTCTTTAGTACCCATATTTTGGGTACTAAAGACAGAGGGACACTTGGTTATGGTTCAGATGAAAAAAACAGTTTAACCTCTATTGTAATGTGGCTCCTGTTGTAGTTCGGGGGTTTCCTATTGAAATGCACTTTTTGGTGATGTGCAGTAAACACCTGAAAGAAAGATACTGCAGGTAGTTCCATGTATACGCTGCAAAGAATTGTAATTTTCTATAGGAGTGTTTTAAATAAAAGTTTTCATGTACTGTGAGATATTGGTCTATTTTTTTTTAACTGAAGATTTTTGAATGTAAGAAACTAATAAAAATTAGTTGTTACAACAAGTTTTTTTAGTAAGTCATAGATAAATATGTAGTTATCTCCTACAGATGTTTTGAATAATATTTACTTATTTCCTTTAATACCTTTTACTCAGGTTTTCAATCTAGTTCACACATTAGTTTCAGTTACAATTGTTGAAGTATTTTTTGCTTGGGTAGTTTATTCAGATGCAATTGAAAATATCACTTGCATTTCCTGTTTTGTTATATCCAATTTGAGAGCATATAAATAAATTCAATATTTTTAACTGTAAAAATGTTACACTAATTAAATTAAGTAATATGCAGTATTACTTTTTTCAGTGTATTTGTATCCAGTACGGCTGGAATAAAGGATTTCACTGGGGTGTTCCCAAGAGACGATTGGGTTTATTACTCAATTTAAACATTTTTTGCTGAGCAAACATTAAATTTTTACTACACTGTTGGATTTCCAGATATTCCATGTGCTCATCTTAACCAACATAATGCACAGTTTGCATCTCAAACTGTGTGCTGCAAACATCTTTGACCAAAATGCATTTATATGACCAGTCTGACTTCTGATAAAACAGAGTCACAACAAACCTTCCAAGCAAAAACATAAACTGTAACCAAACACTTGGTATCAGGGTTGAGGAGCACTGTTAAGGAACATAGAAACAGAGAGAAAAACAAAAAGAGAGAGAGAGAGAAATATGATTATTATTAACTTCGAGAATTACGCTGCTCAAGGTGGCTCCATGTTGGAGTAGCTCCGTTTCATTCATTCCGAGATATTGCTTTTGAAAATTTGAATTCCTCCTTTTTCTACTTGTAAATCACTTTTTTTGAAAAGATTATTTCCTCTGGTATCAGATGCTGTGCAGCTACAAGGATTTTTTACTGAAACTTTTTACTTTTGGACATCTTGTTATGATGCGGAACCATAACAACAAGGTGGCTTTTTTCACTATCAGGAGCAGCTGATTTACATCTTTTACTCTTCAGTGTTGAACATGAAGAACCCTGAAGTCCATTCATGGCCAGAACCAAGCAGACTGCCTGTAAATCCACTGGAGGTAAAGCTCCCAGGAAGCAGCTCGCCACCAAAGCCACCCACTGGAGCGCCTCGGCCACCAGCTGAGTGAAGAAGCCTCACCGCTACAGGATTGGTACCATGGCTCTCAGGGAGATCCACCACTACCAGAAGTCCACTGAGCTGCTCATCCAGAAGCTATCCTTTCAGCAACTGGTCCGGGAGATCGCCCAGGAGTTCAAGACCAACCTGCGCTTCAAGAGCTCGGCTGTCATGGCTCCGCAGGAGGCCAGCGAGGCTCACCTGGTGGGGCTCTTTGAGGACACCAGGATCAAGGACACATCGGGACAGACCGCTATAAGAGATCCTTCCTGCCCACTGCCATCAGCAACTATAACAACTCTTTAACAAAACCAGGATAATGAGCTACAACAACATTTAATTTCCCTTTGGGATTATTAATGTATTTTTGAATTGAATTGAACAGGACTTAATTGCACCTTAAATCTGTAAAAGTTCAATTTTAGGGGACAACCAGAACATTTAGGCCACTGTGTGTATAAATCTTTCATCTATAATTAATAAACTGGTAAAGAACCTCTCGAGTTTCAGAATCAGTTCCACCTGGTTTTATACATCATACCTGAAGCAATCAGAACCGCCAGCTCAGTGGATTCACTTTGGAGATGGCAGTTTGTTAACGAAGTCATTATTTGTGAGGGAGGTGTTGGTGCCATTAGGGTGGAAAATCTTGATGACTGCTGGGTACAGAAAAGAGTACCTTATACCTGCTTCACATAGTGCTTTGCAGGTGTTTGCAGACTCCTTCATCTTTTTTACGATCTCCATGGAGAAGTCTAGGTAGAAGGACATGTTGCCAACCTCTGTGTTATTGTTACCTTTAATCCTTGCCGTTTCCAGAATCCTGTTTATCAAGTGTAGTTGTGCAGCCTCGCCAGGACGGCTCGCAGTCCATCTTTTCCAGCCAGTGTTGTCGGTGGTCAGGTTCGGTGGACTCTATCAATCACAATCCTGTTCTTCGGTAAATTCAAAATCTTTAGAATCCACTTCTCACAGAATTCAACAAGTGCTTCGCCCTCTGCTCCTTCCTTCAACGTGACAATTCTGATGTTCTGTTTGCTGCTCTGGTTTTCAAAACTTTCCAAAAAATCTTCTATTTTCTTTAGATGTCTTTCAAGCATCTCCACCCACGATACATTAGTGCAGGGGAAGGCAACCCTGGTCCTGGAGAGCCACTATCCTGCATGTTTTCCTTGTTTCCCTGCCCAAAACACACCTGATTCAGTGGTTAAATCACCTCTTCATGTTCTGCAGAAGCCTGTTAATCATCCATTGATTCAAATCAGGTGTGTTGGAGCAGAGAAACAAGTAAAACATGCAGGATAGTAGCTCTCCAGGACCAGGGTTGGCTACCCCTGCATTAGTGGCTGTAACATGTCCCAGGTCTGATACCTGTTAGCATCTTCCTCGTCCAGAGTGCTAGCACCAGCTTCATCCATTGAGCCTTCCTCATTGCCAAAGCTAGCGCTTGTCCCCCTCCTCCCTCCTTTTCGTGGGCATCTTTCTTCTTGCTTGATCCAGGGTGTACAAAAAAGGTGTCAAATGACATTTTGTAAACATTTTGTTGACATTTGGTTCTCACCAGTGGAATTTTCATTAAAAGTTGTATTCACCAATTTGCATGGAGCCGAGAGAAATCACGTCCACCTAGCTCTATGCATCTTGTGGTCCCCAACCGTTTTATTTTAATCCTCTTTAGGGTGCCTAAGAAACGCATCACTGAGTGTACATTTTCAGCTGATTAACTTTTAGAACCAACCCAATTCAAGATGTTAGCCACATTCAACTGATTTTAGAAAACACAACAGTGGCAATTTCAGTGAATTTTAGGTACTGAGCTAAAATTTGGTGTAGTAGCTGATTCTTTTACAACACATACTCCAAGTGTTACTCACTGCATGACATTTTTACCTAAAACTTTAGAATTACCTGTTGGAGTCAACCTTGTCTGTTAGCAAAATATGTCATATCACTGGGAACAACCAACATATTTTCCAACATTCTGTGAATTACCATTTGGACAATTTTTTATAAAACTTTCATAAAGATATTATTGGATGTACATCTACAATTTTTTAACTTTCAAAGTCAATCCAATTCAATATGATCAATATTTGTCCACAAAAATTTAACTCCATTTTACAGATGCACTAAAATTTGATGTGGTAGTAACTGATAATAATTTAATTAAAATCATTATTTTCAAGATTTCAAGCTATAATTCCATGAGTTTAATTATATATTTTTGTCAAAAACAGTGGCATGAAAGGCACTCTTATTTTAACACTCTTGTTCCCTCAGGGAACAATTAAGCATCTAACCCGTTGTTTTCTATGGGGACATTTGAGAAGTAATTCAGTTAAATGAAATGCTAGCCCTCTTTCAAACTCTATAGCTAAGACATACTTCACAGTAAAAACAAAAGTTTAAACTGGCCACAGAAAGTTCACCTTTACATGACTGAACTGGCATTTTGATATCAAACGATTTTTACACAATCAGCTTTAGTTTGATGAGTTTAGTATTTTACCACAGAATGTTCCACTTAGTGTGACGTCACCAGTTTTTCAGTTGTTTAAACGTTCCAAGATTTTTACAAACTCACTCTTCATTTTCCACACAATATTTACATATCCACTCAAACGTCAACATTTAGTCAGCTTAGGTTGTTACAAAAGGACATCCCAAAACCCTGTTGGGCTTTAGAAAAAAACATTGATGTCAGCAGTTACGTTGACACCTTTCAACTTTTTTGCAGAATTATTTGTTTGTTTGTTTACTGGATTTCATGGTCATATCTGATTTATCTTTACAATTTTGTTGCATAAATTGTTCAATGAAAGCAAATGCATTCTTTTTCATTTAACTTTGAAAAATACACCTAACAAGAACATTCCAAAAGCCCCCGTCTAAAAGCAGGTTTCAATAAGATTATGATGCAAAAATAACAAAACACTAGAACTTTGTAATTGTAGAGTTTAATTAAAAAAATTTAACAAAATCATTTCATCTTTTTCCATGCAACCACTCCAAACTTTAAACCTTTATTGAAAGAAAAATAATTAAAAAAATCCTGACAGTGTTATAAAAAAATGACTAAACAAGACTAAAACTGTTAAAACTCCTGGTGGCTGATTTTAAACAGAATCAACATCTTCACTTATTCAGGCCCTTTATGCCCTACAGAGATTATCATGACTTATCAGCTCATTAAGTTGGAAAAAAATGAAAGCTCGTTTAAACATGCTTTACACTATACTATATAAAAAAGTCCTTTACAAATATTACAGTGGAACTGAGAAAGACATTTAATACACAAGTGTTATTTAAACATTTTAATGACAAGTGGCAGTCAGCAAATTTGTACTCATTAAAGCAAGAACCTCCACCTTCCTTCACACACAATGATCTAATTACATTTTTCTAACACCACTGTAGGACGCATGTCCTGCAGCTGCTTCAACATGGGGTCTGAGACACGAAAAAAGGCTGTGCCCAGACAGATCTTAACCTTACTGAGGGATTTAAGGTTTTGACGGTTGCTGAACCTCACACAGGTGTTCTGGGGCTTCAGGTTGGGTTGTTTCTTTCCCTTTTCTGTTGTGGTAACTGATGGTAGCAAGTTTATTTCAGATTTGTTAGACTGTTCCAAAAATTTTAAGAAGGACATTTCAAACCCCATTGGTTTGAATGATGCCATGGGGGCGCTTTGCTCCATCCTCTCAGTGACAACCGAGGGCTGTAAAGATTCTTCCTCTTTATGGTGAACAGCATCAACCTTTTTTGAATGTAAAACTTTCTTCCGTTTGACTATTTTATCAATGAGTTTTCGTGGGCGTCCTCGTTTGCGTTTTAGTGTCAGAGAGCCATGCGAGTGCTGATCACTGGATAGTTTGGTGTCTAACAGGACAACAGGCATCCCTACTGGGGTTCGTCTGCGCAGGACAGGTTTGGAACCTTCATGGTCCACTCCCTCCAAGACTGGGTCTGAAACTGTCTCATTGTCTGACAGGTCAGAGGTGTTGTCTGATTTAGAGTCGTCACTCCTGATGGAACGACATTTTAGCCGGGGGAACTTTTTACAGAAGATGAAGTGACTCCGATGTTGCTCGAGGTACTTTTCTGAAAGTCCATGTCCGATGTAATGTTTCAGTATGTCCCGCTCAGATTTCATGACTGAAATACAACTTTTGATCATACATGGGTATTGGAGAGGGAACTTCTTTGTGCACAACGCAATTGCATCCACTTTAGATTTCAGGGAAGGCTTTCCATATTTAAGCCAATGTTTGCTCCTTGACTTGTTGACCCTCTTTGTGTGATTTGCTCTCAGAGGGATCTTTTTGTTACTCTCAATGTTTTCTTTGCCATTACTTGTCTTAGTGATTTGGTAATGCAAAGTTTTAGCATTATGCTTTGTCTCGCCATCTTTTACTGTTTGGACTTTTAGCTTCTGTTGGTACATGTCAGAATGCTTTGACATGACATGTCTCAGCAGGTTTGATTTTGTGGTATAAGACCGATTACAACCTTCAACCTCACACTTGAATGATTCAAGTTTAGCTAAGTTCAGATCTTTATGTTCTTTTTTGACATGATCTACATATTTCCTGAAAGCAGCGAAGGACTCTGTACATCCTTGGTGACCACATAAAAACCTGCCATATCTTATGGAAGATAAGAGACGGTCCACCTTATCCAGAGAGAACTCATGTAACTGAAGATAATGCAGGAAGAGGTGGGTAGCTTCCTGGAAAACACAGCAGCAGTCTTTGACCTGACATCTGAACTCAGTAATTTTTTCTTCCTCCTGCTCTTCATCACAGTTCACTGGTTCCTCTGCTCCTTCGGCCTGTTCTTGGTCTTTGTCTTTGTTCACCTCCAGTGCTGACAGAGCGGACTGGTGCACAGACCTGTAGTGAAGGATCAGGTTGTGCTGGATGGTGAAGGCTGCCATGCAGCCCTGATGGACGCAACAATATGGTCTGTACTGATATGTGCTGGATTCTGATTTTGATTTTTTCACTCTAGTCTTCTTGGTTATGTCTGTCTTTGGTTGAACTTGCCTACTCAAAGACTCTTTTGTAGGAGTCATTGGGACTGTGTTCTTAGGTGTGGCAGCCAAATCTTGGATGGAGGAAAACTGTTTATTGTGCACCAGAGAGAAGTTTTTTTGCTGTTGCAGCCAATGTTCGGCAGACACCCCTGCTTGTACAGACAGGAATCCCAATTTGGAGGACTGGCCCAGACCTGATGGGATCAGCTCTGGGTTGTGCATAGAACAAATGACTGACGGGGGACTTTGAGTTATAGGGTTATTTATGGTTGTATCAGTAGGGGGAGGATACAGAGGTGCCCCATTATTTCTGGATAAATGAAAGGCTTTAGACTTTTTATTGACAAGCTGGTTAGGAATAGAAGTAGATGCTGTTTTAGCTTTCCTGCGCTGCATATCCAAATCTGCAATTTCCTCATCTGATAATTTGTGAAAGGACAGATAGTGATGACGAAGGTTTGAGTTACGAGTGAAAGCCTTTGGACATTTTTGACACTTAAAAGGAGCATATAGTCCAAACCTTCTTTTGACATCATTGACCATTTCAAGTGTGTAGTTGTGCATTTTGGAGAGGTGTTTCCACAGTGATTCACAGGACATGGAACTGAAGGTGCATTTCTCACAAGCAAATGGTTTGACAAAAAATGGTGGAATTAAAATTTGGGACTCTACTTCGGAAGATGCAGTCTGACATACTGTATCAGTGAGGTCTTCTTTCAAAGGACCTAATGACTGTTCAGACCTTTCTCTGACTAAAT
Organism: Kryptolebias marmoratus; assembly: GCF_001649575.2. Lineage (NCBI taxonomy): Eukaryota > Metazoa > Chordata > Actinopteri > Cyprinodontiformes > Rivulidae > Kryptolebias > Kryptolebias marmoratus. The sequence continues at coordinate 6,799,434 of NC_051446.1, read as the reverse complement.
CAAGCCTTTCAAACGCTAACTGGATCTCCGTCAGACACTGCTGATGGCTGTCAGGATCTGGATCACTCTCAGTAGGATCAGAATCTGGATCACTTGATGGAATAACTGTGGGGCTGGGTAGCTCCTGGTGCACCATAAGAGTCTCTCTGAAGCAAGTAAAGCTTTGTGTGTTCAGTAGTTGTTTAAGTTTATCAGAAGATCCGGGGGCGATCACAGAATTCCCTTTAATTACAGAATCAATGTCAGCATCATGAGGAAACTGTTGAAAGCCACAGTCTTTGGAAGGACTTGTTTCAGTTCCTGTGGATCTGGGACTGGATTTAGGGTCAGTTTTACCAGAAGGACATATGTTTCTTCGTTGAAAGTCCCCAGCTAAAATCTGCTCTCGCAGCCTCTTTTTGATATCTTTCTCCTGGTTTTTTCTTAGATTCTGCTTACACCCTATTGTTGCTTGACTCAACTGACCATCGGGTAACATCACTAAGTTTGCACCTGCATCTGGTGTTGTTGTAGGTGTCTGTAAATTGTATCCTTCATCTTGAAAGATCACCCCGGGTGCTATATTGTTTGTAGAAGCACCACATGTGACAACAGTGGCAGAATTGTCTGTGATGGGGTGTGAAAGAACCAGGTCAGGAAATTCACTCCCAGTAAATCTATTAATACACGGGAGAGGACAGTGGCCTGCAGTATGTGCATTACCTTTTGGCTTCATCTGGACATTTTCTGTATGTTGTATGACTGAGGTACCTTGTAAATGCTCAGTAACTGCTAAGGGAGCACAAAAGTTTTGGAACAATGGCTGGGGGACAGGAGTCTGCACAAAAAGATCAGACATATTGGATTCTGACATTATTTGTTTGAGAATATCATCATTTGACTCACCATTTTCATATGTTAGATTATTTTGTGGATAATTAATGGTGGAGTAAACGTTTGTAGCTGGTGAACCACTCGTTATAGTCTCATTCAGCTTGTGATACACAGCACCATCACTGTCAGATGACTGTGGCTGAGAGATGCTACCTTTTTGATCTGAACTGACAAAACCTAGAAATGATTGTGGCAAGTTCGTATTTAATTCTGACTCTTGATATGGTTTGCAACTGGTTCGCTTGGACAAATGGCCTCCGAGAGATTTAGGACTATCAAACTGCCTGAAACATCGTCGACAAACAAATTTACCATCTTTAATGATTGCGGGACATTTTGTTCTTGTGTGTTTTCTGGTTTGTTTTTGATTCTCAGGACCATATCCAGAATTGGCAGGGCCATATGGGGGTTGGTTGTGTTTGTTATTTTGGTTTTCCTCCACAGAGGAATGACTGAGCTGTTCAGGCTTTATTTTTACCGTTGTCCTGGAAGCAGAGACTAAACTGCTTTGCATCAGTGATGTGCATGTGGGAGAGGATTGGACTTGTTGGGACACTTCATATGTACTTTTAACGCACGATGGAATAATAGACTGTGAGGACCCTGGTGTAGCTGATCTTATGGTGGAGCATGATGGAACACTGTGTGAAGGAATAGAACCAGTAGAATTGACCTGTGGTGCCATTTGCTGATTAGATGGAAACACTGAGGATGAGCCACAGTTCTGAATTTGTTCATGCCACATTTCACAGCCTGAATCCTCAGACTGTGCTTGTACTGGATTTCTAATTGTTCCTAACTGGGAAAGAACAATGGGATTCAAAACATTAGCCAATAGCAGAGAACCATTCAAGTTGTGTGGGAGAGGAGACTGTAGGGCTGAGCTCCTGTTAGAATAAGGAGGTGACTGGATAATATTCTGCCTCTTAACTCCATGAGCTGGTACCATGTTGGCTTGTTTGTCTTGAAGCCCAACAGATGGTGCGATCTGAGCTGAAACATAGCTTATTCTGATCTCTGTCTGAGCAACTGTCCATTTCTCGTAGAACTCTGGGTGAACTGCTTTCATGTGCTTGGTAACACTTTTGTAGGTACTGTAATGTCTCGCACATGTTTCAACTGCACAGTGAAATCTTTGTCTCTGAGCTAAAGAGGACATTACTGAGTTTTCAAGTTTGCTTCCAGGTAGTCGCTGAGAACTCAGAGTTGGTGGGAGTGGTTGTGACATTGTTGGATCTGCAGAAGTTTGAGACAATGGCTGTGACACTGCTGGATCTGTAGGAATTTGAGACAAAGGTTGTGACACCGCTGGATCCGTAGGAATTCGAGAAAATAGTTGTAACGTTGTTGGACTTGTAGAAGTTCGAGACAATGGTTGTGGCATTGTTGGATTCATAGACGTTTGAGTTACCTGTTGTGCCACTGGTTGATCTGTATGAAATCGAGATGTTGGTTGTGAAATTTTTGGATTTGTAGAAGTCAATGGTTGTGATAGATGTGTAGGATATCGAGACACTGGTTGTAATGCTGGATCTGTAGGGGTTTGAGACAATGTTTGAGACATTGTTGGGTTTGTAGGCAATTGAGACATTGGTTCTGACACTGATGGATCTTTAGAAGCTTGATGTATCAGTTGTGAAATTGTTGGCTCTGTAGGAACTTGAGATGTTGGTTGTGACACTATTGGGTTTAAAGGAATTTGTGACATTGATTCAGACATTGATAGATCCATAGGAACTCGAGACAATCGTGATGTTGGATCTGTAGGACTACGAGACACTGGTTGTGACGTTGCTGGATCAGTAGGGATTCGAGACAGTGTTACTGCTAAGACATTCCTACAAGACACTGGCCTTCGTAGAATTTTTAGCGGTAAGTTAGAGTTAGAGCTGTAACTAATTACTGCATCATTTACATTGAATGTTTGTGGCTGGTTTTGTGAGAGATTTTTGGCTTTCAACAAAGGTACTGAAGGATCTCTTTGGGATAGTGTTCTACAATCCAAGGAACCAATATCCTCCCCCTCTTTGCCAGGAGCATTTAAGTGGGAACGCACAGACTGAATCACAGAATTATTAGAGTTGTACATCTGACTGATTGGGGAAGCTGTGTTCTGAGGTTGTGTCAAGGCTTCTGCGGATTCTTTTTGAGATTCAAGTAAATTCTCAGAAGAAACTAGTGGTCCTCCATGATCTGTTTTACCAGCAGCAGTGTTTTGTTGAAAATCCTCTTGTTTCTGGGCAGAGGGGTTGGAAACCATTTGTTTGGTGGGTGGAGGGTCAGATTTTGCATTTGTCAAAGACTGATGGGGAGATGGACTTTTTTCCTTTTGACCATCATGTTTCTCACAATGTAAATCCAGCTGTTGTTGTGAATGAAACACCTTCCCACAATCTGCAGCTTTACAGGTAAAAGTTTTATAATGATGAGCCTCGTGGTCATACAGTCTGAAAGCTGCGTTGAAAATTTTTCCACAGTTTGGGAACATGCAACGGGCCTTGAAAGTCGTGTGTTTTTTCTTATGAATGAGGAGTTCAGTGTTGGACAGGAAACTAGCCTTGCAGTTTAATTGTATACATATGTATGGCTTTCCACCACAGTGGACCTGTAAATGATCATTAAGATGAGTGACACTAATAAAATGACGACGACAAAACTGACACACAACCTTCTTGCTCTGCAATTCAAGGAAAGTCTTTGCTTCCTCATCATCCCCGTGACCTTTAACGTGTGCAATAAGATTTTTGAAAAATTTGAAGCTTCTTCTACATTGTCCAACTGGGCACATGTTGTCTTCATTAATCTCCACGTGACGCTTAACTACTTTTGACTGAGCACGTGGAGGTGCAGCTCCATTTTGCAATAATGGTTTATTTTTGTGAGGTTCATTGTGGGTGCTGATCTTTAATGTTGCAACAGGCTGAGCAGATGTTTCAGGATCAACCAGTAATTTGTTTGTTTTTATTGCAGTCAGTCTTTCCTTGCAGGATTGTTTAACATGTAATGTTACATGGGGAATCAAAGTGTCTTTTGAGGTGAAGGTTTGAGCACATATTGGGCAGGTATATATCCCACTGCTTAGATGAATCTGAGCATGTCGGACAATCCTGTGACCCAGAAACTCTTTGTCACAGAGCACACAGTACTGCATGTAGACCTGCCAGTTTCTGAACTGAGCAGATGTAAAATCTTTGTCTTTTTTTTCTTTCCTGTTTGTGATATCTTCCAGATCACTGAATATGTGGTCTGGGATACTGTGGAACTCCTTAGAACTCATGTAGTCTTCCTCTTCCTCAGGCTCATTCAGCGAGTCAATGGATGAAACTATTGAAGCTTCCTCACCCATTAATGCTAGGCAATGGTGTTTCAATGTTTTCCAGTCCCAGAACTCTGGGTCAAAGGGCCACTGGGTTTTTAATACCAGTAAGAGCTCACATCGTAGTGAGTTGGGAATTGGCATATTCTCCTCTTCTAGTTTTTGATCTGGTTCATTGTAAAGAGTCTCCACAGCATAGTATGCATCCACTGTGGGCTCCAGAAGAAACTCTGTTAGCTGACAGGCTTGCTTCACTTCCAAGTCAGATGGAAGCAAACAGGAAATAGTTTTACACACAGAGCCTTTTGCCTTGTGATCTTCTGATTTGATTCTTAGAGCCCTGATGCACATTTCGATGCACAATGAAAGGCCAATATGGTTAATCTAAGAAAAAACAAAATGAAGAAAGTTTTTCTTAAAAGACTTATCATCAACAAATATAAACAAGTGTGTTCTAAAAATAAAAAATAAAATAAATTCCTTCCCATTTAAGCAGGTAGAGCTGCACTAACCTCAGACTGGATAACCTTGATCAGAAACAGGATGTGGTAGACTGATTTGGATACAAGGGACATCTGACGACATCGGCCAAGGAAGGCCTGGTCTGACGGCTCCAGTCGCTTCAACAATTTGCTCCAAAACAAAGTCAGTTCCCTGTTTTCAGGAAGAAAAAAGGAAAATGGCTCAAACAAGAAGTAAGTTAACATTCATACTTGTCATTTGCCTCTTCACACCATGTACACACATTATCAAAGGATATGACTGTCATATATAAGGCGCACCGGACTATAAGGCGCATTAAGTGAAATAAAACAGTCACGTCTTTTTGGAGAATACTGCACCAACGTAAGCGTCAAATATAAACGCCTACACTGCTCGCTCAAGTCTGCGCACCGAGTGCGAAGCCCTGCGCGACACTACAAAGCCCGACTATAACTGAGCCTTAATGCTGCAAGCGGTGCGGCTTTGTAGTTTACCAATGTCGTACTAAAACATTACGGCTTCTTACATATATATATATAAGGCGCTCCAGATTATAAGGGGCATTGTCGTGTTTTGGGAAAATTGAAAACATTTCTCGGTGCACTTTATAGTCCGGAAAATATGGTATTCCAAAAATTAGATTTAACTAGAACTACAAGCAGTTATCATCAGAGTCCAAACCCGTTGATGCGTGCCTACCCCCACAATCATCCAAGGACTTGTAATACTATTGACTTGTAGAATCACAAGTCATTATCAATTTATTAACCTTTATTTAACCAAGCAAATCCCATTGAGATTACAGATCTCTTTTTCAAGGGAGGTCTGACCATGAAGGTGCACATGCATTTTTTTAGATAGTAGGAGGAAACCGGAGTCCGGGGAGAACATTGAGAACATGCAAACTCCACACAAAAAAGGCCTCAAGTCTGTCTTTCTTCAGGTTCAACCCGGAACTTGAACCTAGGACCTTCTTGCTGTGAGACAACAGTGCAAACCACGAAGCCATCATGCTGCCTGGATAGCTATTTGTGTCCTAAATCCTCTAATAGTTTATAGGTTGGTTATTTTACAAATGCCCCCTTCCAAATAAGAGCTAATTTCCTTTATTCAGTGTCAAAAGAAGTGTTACATTTTAAAATGACTTGACTAGTAAAAAAGTCATTTAAGGAATACATTTTTACAATTGTATGTTGAAAGGGCAAACATCTGAATTTTAGTGATCTTCTTTTTTATTTTTTTAATAAAGTTAAATTTTTTTGCTGATAGTCATACCCACTTTAGCCAGTCATTGCCATATTAATGGAAACAAGTTGGAGTGTCCTCTTTAACATGTGTCTTTGATTTGGTTTTGGTTCTCATTTGTTGTGATATAAACTATGAACTATTCACATTTATAGTGTTCCCAAGCAGTAGACATTTACAAGATTGAGCACATTTACATATGAAGGCATTATAAACTTTTGCATAAAAAAAACCTTGTTGATATGCATTATATTACCTAAGACATGAAACAAATTTTAGTAACATTTACCAATTAGGGAACCATAATATATTTCTTGGTGGGGGTGACAATTTATGAGTTAGGCTAAATCAATCATAACAGGTTGACACATGTAGTTTTTTTTTATTAATACATTTAAAGCAGCAGTTAGCCCACTTTATTTTTCCTATGAAAAACTTCTCAAAAAATGACAGATTGGGTTATAAGCATGATTGTATGAAAAATTTTCTTTGAGATGCAAAACCTCTTGCCCACTTTTTTTTTTACCAGTATGACCTTTTAGATCTAAGTTGAAGGCAATGTCCTGAAGTTCTGTGCCAAATTTTGTACAGATTTAATTAGCCATTTTTGCATAAACAATTTTCTTTTTNGGGGGGGGGTGTTGGCTCAATATTTGTCAAATTTGGTCCACTAACTTGGAATTGGCTCCCACATGAGCAAGTTGAATTTCATCTATTTAGCTTTTGCATAGTGAGTTTCATGGCCTTTAAAGTTTAAACCCTCAAGAAGAAGTCAAAAGGTTTTACAAATTACTGCATGTAGCAAAAAACAAAAATAAGTAGGCAGAAATTGGCATGGCCTACCATCTAATTTAGTACAGTGCGTGAAATGCAAGATTCAGTACAGTACAGGGAATACATAAAACTATTTGATATAAATTATGCAAGAATAAACAATTTAAAAACACTTAAAATGGTCAACATTAATATTGGATTTTTGCTCTAGAACTGAGGTAGTCACCTGTTGCCAAGGTTTTTGCACCTCTTCCTGGCTTTAAAATGTGCAACTTACAGTTTAAAAGTTACAGGACAAAAAAAAAAAAAAAAAAAAAAGCCACCTTGTTGTTATGGTTACGCATCATAACAAAATGTCCAAAAGTAAAGTTTTTAGTAAAAATCCTTCCAGCTGCACAGCATTCGATATCAGAGGAAATAATCATCCAAAATAGTGATTTAAATCCAGAAAAAAAGAGGAATAAAGTTTTCAAAAGTAATATCTCAGAACGAATGTAACAGAGCTACTCTAACATGCAGCCAACTTGAGCGGCGCAAATCTAAAAGAAACAAAACACTTCAATTCAGTAATTTCAGCCTTTTTTAACAGATTCAACAGTGCTGTCATGCACAAATGTGAAAGTCCAACTACTGAGTAGTTTTAAAGACTTAAAAATATGTAGCTTTATCTGAGTACCCCCCCATTGAATATATACATAACAAAAATGTCAAAAATATTCAGTCACCTATTCAAGCATCAATTGTCTTTTTATTCCCTAAAATTTTTCCCTAGTGAAAGACGTGTGAAAACCAACTTCTTTTCTTTAAACCTTCTAAATGCCTTATGTACAGTGGCCGATAGATGCAAACACACAGCAAACGGCTAAACACACTGCAAACACAGAAACACTCCACAAACACACGAATAATGGAAACTCCAAACACACAAAAACAATGCTAAAAAAACAGCAAAAGAAAAATGCTGCTATCACACAAAATACACAGAAGCAAAAAGGAAAAATGATGCAAGTACCAAAACAATATTCAACCCCCAAAACACCAGTAAGTAAGAAAAAAAAGATGCAAACTTACTCCACAAAACAGAAGTGCATCAGACCACTAGTGGGACTCAAGGTTGGACATTGGATATTCGCAGATTTAGCGGCGTCTTCCTGTCGTCTGACCCGGTACTGGCAGTGAGATGGTGGTCAGTTCACCTCCGTGTGCTACCTCCTTCTAAACATGATGGTTTACTTAGGGAGCATCCACAAATTACAGACCCAGTGACACTTGACAAAAAAAAAAAAAAATAACCATGTCATGTGAACTTCTAACCAAGAGTTAGGGTTGAATCTTTTCACTAGACTGTAGTAATAAGACACCTAATTGTATCCAATTTTAAAGCATTTTAATTTTTTTATAAAAAATTTTTTATGATAAAGTTTTGAGGGTTTTTTTTTTCTCAATACCTTTCATGCCTTGAAACCAGGTGATGGAATAATAATGTTGAATTGTTTCATTAGGCGGATGCATCTTATTAGTCCAGTCTAATAAAAGAATTCAACATGAATTTTTCATCACCTCATTTTCATAAAAATATTAACCACCATGTTTAGGATGAGGGATAACACAGAGACAAGCTGAACAACATCTCACTGCAAGCACTGGGTGAAATGGCAGGAAGACACCACTGAATCAAACCAAGTTTCCCGAGTGGTCTGGTGCATTTTCGTTTTGTGAAGTAAGTTTGCATTATTCATTTGTTTGTGGTACGTTTGCACCTGTTGGTCACTGTACATATGATTTTCACAATGCGGACGTCGAAAAAAAAAAAAAGAAGAAGAAAGACTTAAATTAGGATTCAAATTAGGTGCAATCAATTAGTATTTATTTTAATTGTATTTTTGTTTAAAAAAGTATTTCAAAAGTGTGTTTTTGTAAAACTGTAGTTGTGTAAATATTTGGCACAAATATCTTACAATATCACATAATAAATAGCCATATTTTCAAGCTTTCTGTCAACTTTAATCACTTTTTTTTACTAAGTCACGGTCAGCTGGCAAACGGCTTAGCCTCTTTTCTGGGGACATGCATACATGCATACATACATACGTATGTATGTATACATATATAGACTGGCAAACACAAGACTACATACATCAAACCCTGCATGCAACATAGCAGGAAGAGTGATGTTCTTTCGGCTGCTCCCTTCTTCAGGGGTTGCCAAAGCAACTAAACGTGCATGAACGGGGAAAAAAGCTAAATCTGATGGCAGCCTTTATTAGTCTGAATACAGCATTCAAAAGGGCGAGGTGGCCTTTTCTGTTTAGAGCTCTAAAAGGCTAGAATTTAATAAACAATTCACCAGATGTATTCAATCTTTATACAGTTATCCAACAGCTAGAATCACGATCAATGCTACCTGACCAGAGTTATAGGTTGGATAGAGGGACTCGTCAGAGCTGCTGCCTTAGTACATTCCTCTTCACAATATTCATGGAGCCCCTAGCTAAAGCTATTAAACAAAATGGTAAAATTAACATAATTGATATTGCAGGGAAATAACACAAAATAGGACTTTTCATTGATGATATTGTCACATATTTCTCAAGCCCACGTTTAACTTTTCCTAAGCTTATGGAAATAATGGAGGTCTTTGGTGAGCCATCTAGATAACAATTAGACACCTCAAAAATAAGTTCTTCCAATGAATTGTATATCGAATAAGACTTTTCAACCTAACTATAAATTGTATTGGGAAACTTATTTACAGTACTAAAATTGTTTGGGATTTTTTTTTTAATCACTGAAGATATGGAGAAACTATTTGATATAAATTATACAAGAATAAACATAATTCAAAAAGACTTAAAAGTGGTCAACAAAATGACCTATAAGCTGAAATTACCACCAAACTTGAGTAAATAAAAATAGTTGGTTAAAAGGGAAGTCACAGCTATTCTAAACTCGCTGGGTATATGCAACACAACTCATCAGACGGGCCTTGATGTGTGGGGCAGAGAGAGAGGGGGGGGGAGGGGGGTCTACTCATCCAGTAGCATTAAAAGTCGGTGAAAAAAAACCAAAACACCTTTAGTGCTCTTGAAACAGGTTGAAGATGCCCATGTCAAGTCCAGTGAGATTCCACTTTAAACAATAGATTTGATAAAGTACCTGACTGTTAAAATAATATTTGATAGTCACAGCCCTAATGATGTGACTCTGTTTTCTCTACATTGGAACTACAAAGACAGAGAAAGAAGTCCCAAGCTTCTTACCAAGCACAATAAGTGTCTCCGTGAAGAAGCTGACGGGTCAGAAAGGCAGAACATAAACTGAATGCTGCTCGGTCATCTCCATCTGAGTCCAGGTTACAGATCATCTCCAGAGCATCCCGACAGTCCTCCTTAGAAAGCTGAAAGGTTAAGAGTGCACATTAGGTTACCTGTAAACAAAAAAATTCACATGTGACACTAAGGGAGATTGTGTTGTTTTTTTTTTTTAATCACTCATATGTCAACATTTTTCTTCAACCAAAAAAAATTTAATTCTTGGATTGTAAGTCAAGACTCTAGACAGAAACACTAGTTTTGTATCGGAAATGGTCATGAAATGGATGTTAGACAACATAAAATAAATTTAGTGTTTTGATAAATCAGACATCTCTTTAATATAAAAAATTCTTCTATTTATTCTTATTTTCAGCGAAATGGAAGCAGAAGCAGTTAAAGAAAATGGATGGATGGATATTACTGTTTTTGTAATGACCCTGATCTTAATTACACAATTCAAGTGTTCTTCAGTAGAACATATTGGCGAAACTATGCTCTGATTCAGAGTAAAACAGAAAAAGCAATGTATGATTTAGTGTTTGGGTAACTTGTAGCTTAACACTTATATCCCAAATATAAAATATTCAAGCTTTGTGAGGTTCACATCATATAGTGTGAAACTAAATTTATGACTATAATCCTGTACACTCTTTTTGAGCAATCTTAACATTTTCCTTACAATTAGGAAAGCATAACAAAATTAGGGTTGGTTTAAAATTATTTTGCACAGTACTCCATATCAAAATGATATACAAAAAATGTAAAAAGAATTCTAAATGATTTATTTATTTTTGGGGAAAATATTATTTTTATCTTAAGAAAAGGAATACAGTCTGGAAACACATGCATTTTCTTATTATCTATTTTCCTTTCTCCATACTTGTCAAAATCTGGAAAATACTCAAAGCAGACTCCAAACATTTCCAAACACTTTAAGAAAGGAATTTTAAATAAAGAAGAGCACTCTTACATGTCACAGTATATTTACCCAAACTGTTTGCAGGCAGGACTGTCAAAAAATCCCTCTTTTCTATGTACTGTTGTCATTTCCTGACAGTTCTTTTCAGGGGTTGTAGTTCTCTTTCAGACAGCAGGTAAAGTTATTAAGATTGGGATTAAAGCTGTAGCAGAATAAAGTCCTTCATCTTGAGCTTAAAATGACCACAGTTTGACCAAATCTTTTGTCACTGAGACTCGCAGAGTACAGAGGTGACAGCATCTCTTCAAGTCTGACAGGTTGTTTTCCTTAAAACCGCAAACTTCAGATAAGGTCAAAAACAACTAACCCTGATCCTAACATTAAGAATATTAATAAAGTTGTCTGTTTTAATAAGGCGGATTTTACAAACTGCATGTATTTCATTTAATAAATTCTTTTTTTTTTGGTATGGCTCAAAAATACGAGTGTTTAGATGTCTGTTAAAAACGGGTGGTGCAATCCATTTCTTCGCCGTTATGTCTCCATTATTCAGCACAATGCTGAAGCATTGTTGTTCTTCTTTGGTCTTAACGTTTTTGTATTGGCAATCAAAACTATGCTGATATGGAGGACCGATACCAACATAATCAAAATAAAAGTAGAAATTTACATATATTGCCTTTTTTGTTACACATGCATTTCATCAAGTAATGTTTATACTTTGCTTTTGCCTTTTCCTTACACATGCGTTTTTGTCAAGTAAAGAAACAATTTTTAGCTTGACTACAAATTCTCCAAAAACAATTGTATAATAGACATAATATACACACTCATCAGTCACTTTATTAGGTCCATCTGTTTTAATTGCTTGTTAACACAAATAGTCACAGCAACTCAATGCATATAGGCATAAAATCATGGTGAAGACAACTTGAACTTCAATCTGAGCATCAGATTGGGGAAGACAGGAGAGTTAAGTAACTTTGATTGTGGCACAGTTGTTTGTGCCATACAAGCTGGTCTGAATAATTCAGAAACTGTTGCTCTACTAGGAATTTAATGCATAACCATCTCTGGTGTTTACAGAAAATGGTTTGAAAAAGAAAAATTATCCAGTTAGCTTCACTGCAGAAATAATGATCCTAAATAAGCTGTGAAGCTGCTTTATTTGCCAAAACCATCCCGTATGACAGAAAAAGTACAACTTCTGCTGACAGAGGTATCGGTGCTTCTCTAAACTATTTGGATAATGTAAATAGTTTAGAGAAAATAGTTTGTCAGCGCCTTATAGTCCGGTGTGCCTTATATATGACAAAAATTCCAAAATGGACCATTTATTGACAGTGCGCCTTATAGTGCGGAAAATATGGTACTCTATAGTTTTAAATAAGCCTGGAGGTTATTTATAAATATTGACAAAGCAAAATAATATTGGGATATTAGTTTTTCCTCATATTGCCCATCCCTAAGTCAGAGGACCACGGTCTAAGTCACAGTTCACCAATGTATTAGATAAACAGTGTTTAAATAAACAACAAAACAGCTATTATAGGAGGATTTTAAAATACTGAGATATATTTTGTAAATTGTAATAAAGCTCCAGCAGAGTGCAATATTAATTTCTGGCCATATCATCTAGCTTTACAACAAAGGTAAGCAGAATGGCATTTCTGAATGCACAATATGTCCAACTGTAAAGCAGATGGACTACTGCAGCAGCAGACCACCATTTGTTGCAAATCTTGTCAGCTAAGAACAGGAAACTGAAGCTAAAATTCACACAGGATCACCAAAATTGTAAATAAGAGGTTAGAAAAACATTGCCTGGCCTGATGAGTCTTGATTCACTGGACTGCAACAGCCTCCAGAGTCACCAGATCATAATCCAATCCAGCACCTTTGGGATGTGGTGGAATGGAAGAATCACATCACGGGTGTTCAGCTGACAAATGTGCAGCAACTTTGTGATTCTATTATGTCAACATGGACCAAAATCTCTGACAAATGTTTCCGACACTTTGTATGAATCTATGCTACAAAGAATAAAGGCATTTCTTAAGGCAAAAATGGGTTGAACTCAGTTCTAGGAAGGTGGACCTAATAAAGTGGTCAGTGAGTGTACATAAACTGCAGTATAACGGACCTTCTCCATGAGCTGATCCTGTTCTGAAAAGGCACACAGGCACACCAGGTACATCTGCCTGAAAACTTCCTTCCCCTGGAGGTCAGACTCCGAGCAGGTCTTCGCTAGAAAAGCAGCCTTCTCCATTTGTTTTTCTTTCATCAGCTGCTTCACTCTCATCTGCAACAGGACCGGCCCCTCCTGCACAAGGAACTCCTCCACTAAAAACAAGATACAAACACTTAAGACTTTATCCACTCCTCAAAGCAGATTTGTACCTTTGTTTTTCCACTAGGTGCAGAAGTCACTTCATTAAGTGTAAAAAATAAAAGCTTTACACAAATCTCTCTTTTTACTTGTTAATAACTTCCTTTTTCAGAAAATACACTCGTACATACACAATATTGTCAAAAGTATTCACTCATGCATCCAAATCAGTGAATTCAAGTGTTCCAATCCCCCTTGGCGTCTTTGGGGGTCCCCAGTGTTAACTTGGCCTCAGTTGGCTGGATTGGTGTGGACAGGCGAGTCAGGAGGAGGCCAGTTGTGGAGTTGGCACCAGGGGGATTTGTGTCCGTACCTTGGTTCCCATCTGCTTCACCCCATCATATGCAACACAACTCATCAGTAGGGCCTTGGTGTGTGGGGCGGAGAGCCCTGCAGGCATAGGGGGAGCACCAGGTAGTGCCCCCTGCCACCCTGCACCTCTATTTTAATGCATTAGAGACACTTAGGGTTTCTGGGTTGGGGGGGGGGGGGC
>NC_051446.1:6774934-6784498 GCF_001649575.2 Kryptolebias marmoratus | reverse complement strand
ACCGAGCTTCTCACCCTATCTCTAAGGGAGAGCCCAGACACCCTGCGGAGGAAACTCATTTCAGCCGCTTGTATTCGCGATCTCGTTCTTTCGGTCACTACCCAAAGCTTGTGACCATAGATGAGGGTAGGAACGTAGATCGACTGGTAAATCGAGAGCTTCGCTTTTTGACTCAGCTCTCTCTCCACCACGACAGATCAGTACAGTGCCCGCTTCACTGCAGACGCTGTTGATACAGCCAAACCAGCTCTGCTAGAGCAGCAAAATCATCCATTTTGAACGGAGTGCGGTGCGTGCGGTCCACGGCAAGTTACAAAAGGTGCACAACGCAACACTGCACGGGACCTTTGCGCAGGCGCGGGGACAGCGGGATTGCGTCACTGTTGGCGTGCGCACCCTTGCGCGGTGAGGTAGATAAAGGTTGCAGTTTTGGGGGTGCGGGTTGAAAAAAAAAAAAAAACGTGTATGAAAAACGATTTATTTATAATAAATAAGCGGAGCTTAGCCTGGCGACAGGGTCACCAAAGTCTGGCGGCCCACAAGGCTTATAATACACTGGGGGAAACCCTGGTCATGTTATTAATGAACTACCTTATTTGACTAGATCCATTTTACTGGGATGTAAAAGAAATCAAAAAGAAGATAACCGGTAAATGACAACATAACATTCATTGGTAGCACAATGTCTTAGTGGTTAGCACTGTTGCCTCACAGTAAGAAGGTCCTGGGTTCAAGCCCCGGGTTGGACCCAGGGCCTTTCTGTGTGGAATTTGCATGTTTTTCCAGTGTTTGCGTGGGTTTACTCCGGGCACTCCGGTTTTCTCCCACAGTCGAAAAATATGCATGTTAGGCTCCCTTCAGTCTCAGGCCTCCCTTGAAAAAGAGATCTCAATGGGACTTGCCTGGTTAAATAAAGACTAATAAATATCATCAGAAGATTCTAGGAGACCTGGCCGATGCTACAAAGAATACATCAATGGGTCAAAACATCTGGTTTGAGTTTGTAATTGCCCCACAGACCCCACTGAAATGTTACCTTGTTCTGATTGAAGGTTTTGGTTGAGCAGAAGGCCCTGCAGGACCTTGCTTGTCCAAACCCCATCATACTGGCCCAGAGTAGATAGTAGAGAGAGTTGGGAAAGTCCTTTCTCCTGAAGTTTGTTGTGTGCTAACTACACAAAGAAAAAATGATTACAACACTAAAGCATATAGTTTGAAATCATATAGGAATATAGTAATAATTCAGTTTAACAGAAGCAACAATTAGAGCTTTTCAGTATAAAATCTAGAGGTTGATGATGAAGTTTTTCCATTTCCCAAAATATTACAAATGCTTAATTTAAATAAATGCAAATTTAAAAACCCTTAAACAGATTTTGTACACCTAAAATGAAATAAATGAGCATTCTAACTTAAAATAAATTGTGGACTATAGTAAGCTGAATGAAGCAGCATGTTCATATTCCTACTTGGGAATCAGCTAGGTATGCCAGTTACAAAATTTTAAAAGTGGCCAAAATCAGCCAATTAATCAGTAAACCTCTAATAAAACATTTTTTATTTAAAAAAATATATTTCAAACCTGGTAAAAAAAAAAAAGAAAAGCCAATCATAAAATACAGCACCAGAATATCTTTACTAAGAATTAAACAGCTTGAAAGATTTGTATCATAGCTAATTGTCTGCAAATTTATCTGTTATTTTTAAAGTGTTTAAAAAGATCCAGAAGGTACTTCTAGAAGCTGGTAACACAGGAAAAGTGGAATCAGTAAGATTGTCGGGTTTTCTTGCTGCATATTTTTTTATTATTAGAAAATATTTTTTATAATTTTGTTCACCTAGCTTCGTTCTCATTAACAAAGTCTTGATTTTTAAAAACAACTGAACAATTTTCTCCATTTGCAAAATGAGCAAAAACACAAATGACAATGATAGTTATTGATTTTGAGATTATGAGATTTGTCAGGAGAGGTGCTGTGCAAGAATATAGTGTTTTATTATTAAAAACATTTAGAGTTCAACTGTTTGCTCCCAACAGGATGATTACACTAGAAACACAACATGGCAGCATTAAGACTGCTAAAGGTTCATCAGACCTGTCGTTACATATGATTCTTAGCAATCAAATTGCATTTGAATAGGGCTGGACACATGTCTGAAGTGCTTTGAAAACGTTTTCCTCAGACCACCTTCAGCAATGGTCTGAACCCCTTTTATCCACATGTTTGGTATTGTGAACACAATCCATCCTGATCCTTAATGTAGGACCACCTTCTGAACTGATGTAATCAGGTGGAGCGAAAGAAATCAGCTAACCTAACGGATGATTCAAAATAATTAAATAGCAATACTTGAGAATATTCTGAAGATGCAGCATGTTTTGTTTAGCTTTGTGCTAAATTTTTTTAATGAACTGTTTAACAAAATCCTTCTTTTTAAAGAGGTCAATTTTGTCAACATTTTATTAAACAGAGTGAATTAAAGGACTTTGCATAGGTGAATTTCTCTTTGGTTCAGTGTTCATTCAGACAGATCTGTTGTGTAAGCTATAATGTGCTCTGTCAATCAGAATAGAGAAACACTGCAGCTGGAGGTGGGGGGGGGGGTGCAACTTATTAGGCGAGACAAGAAAGAAGCACTCAAATACTTTTAATAGTATTAGTTTGTCCTTGATTATATTGTTTTTATGATTATTTGGAGCAAAATTTAAAATTGAAACTACAAATTTGATTAATTGCAGAGCCCTACCTACACCCTGCAAATATATATGAAAATTAAAGAAAAATAAATTAGGAGGGTAAGTTGTCTTGTTGGTTTTTTCTATCCTAGTTCATTTTTAATTTTTGTTCTTACAATCTAAACAACCATTTTGTCTTTAACATAACAGTTTGAACTTTTACCTGCACAGAAGACTTGACTTGTTTCCATAAGTCATCTGGAACAACTGTCAGTGACAGCAGAAGCTCCAGGAAACTCCTGTCGAAAGACAAACAGGCATGTATTCTCATTATGTTTATCTGCCTTTAGATTCCAGTGTGTCAACCAAGACTGATTTTACAAAAAAGCCTTGGATAGTTTTCCTACAGACAAGTAAAAAAAAAAATTCAAGTAATATAAACAATTTTTAGGTTTACTCACAGAGATAGTCTCTCAACCACAAGAGAAACATTTTCACACTGAAGGGAGAGGAATGGAATGGCTTCAGCATAACTCAGCAGAGCAACAATATACACCTGAACCACAGGTAAAGGTTCTTCCTCTATCCTCCAACCGCCGGCAAATTCCAACAAGGTCTGAAAAGAAAAAACACATTTAACCATTATTTTTCTCTGTTCATTAATTATTAGAGTAAAAAAAAGACAAAAATAACTAACACCCACTAACTGAAAACAGCTGCATTAATTAAAAATAGCTTAAAGGGTTATATCTACATTTAGTGTTCTTACATTTAAAGAAAAACTTTTCAGGCTTTTGAAAGTTAGATTAAACATTATTTATATTACATACAATGGGGTTGAAAACTTTTTAAGCAGGTTTTCCAAAAAATGTGTAAAGATGCTTTCACAAAAACATTTTTCTAATAATTTTTTAAAGCAATATATACTGCTCAAAAAAATAAAGGGAACACATACACAGCACAATATAACTCTAAGTAAATCAAACTTCTGTGAACGCAAACTGTCCACTTAGGAAGCAACACTGATTGGCAATCAATTTCACATGCTGTTGTACAAATGGAATAGACAACAATTAAGACTCAGATATGTCTAAAGCTTCTTCCGTGAAACAGTGTGAAAGATTTTCAAGAAGGCGTAAGACAAGTGCCAAGACCACATCACCGACTCCAGCATGCAGTACTGATGCTAACATGGCTACCATAGCTGAAGTGCTAGAGGAACTAAAGTTGCTATGGTCAGATTTTGGAGCCAAACTGGACAGTATAGACAAAAGACTGGAGGAATGGCGAATGCTGTGGCTGCACTGGAAAGCAAAGTGTCGGAGGTAAAACAAGATCAGCTAAACCAGGCGGCCCATATGGAAGAAGTCGAGGCCCGCATCGCCGAAGTAGAAAGCTCACTTGAAAACGCAGAGTCGTCGCTAGCTTTGGCTATGAACCGGGGAAGAGGAAAGAATCTACGTGTGTTTGGCATTCGGGAGGAAGCAGAGGGAAGGCAACCCCTGTTCGACTTTATCAACAATATGTTACCGAAGTGGCTGGAACTAGCACCGGACAAATCATTCACACTGGAGCGGGTTCACCGCACACCGGCCTCTGGGAAACCAAATCAGGGCAGAGCGGTTCTGATTCGCTTCTTAAAGTTCCAAGAGAAAGAATGTGTGTACCGAGAGACGAGGAAAAGAGAAATTACGCAAGATGGGGCCAAAATCACCTTTGCACAAGACCTATCAGCGGAGACTGTTCGGATTCGACGCGGGTTTCATCCAGTGGTGAAACCGTTTATCGACATCAGTGCATTCCGTGGCTTCCAACACAGCCCCTGCAGACTCCGGATTCTTCATGGTGGAAAAATCCATGACTTCTTAACACCTCAAGAAGCCGAAAAATTCTATAGGAGCCTTCCAAAGAAATCCATATTAAAAGTCCAGGATCAGTGAGTTACAAAGAAGGAAAAATAAGCTTACTAACATGCAGGTAAACTGTTGAAATATTTCCGTGATAAGTCCTGCTCTAATAATACTGAACAGAGAGGACAACATCTGCAGGATGAGTCTTGAGATTATACGGAATCTATGTAAATACAACTGATTGTTCTAGTTAAGTTACTATAATCATAAGCTAAATTGTTTTTGGGATTAAGGCTGACAGCTAAATTTGAAAAGTTCCTACCATACTCTCAAGGGTTAACCATATTATTTTATTTTATAGTTGGCAGATACTGTCTATTGTATGGAGTTTTGGTGAGGTCACGTTGACTAGTTGCTCCTTAGCGACATGGATCAACGTCCTCCAAATGTTCAGTTCAAGGGAAGGGGAATGTATTTCAGTTAAAGAAATGCAAATGTTCAGTAAGGGAATGTTTATGTCGAGTTTTGTGTATCAGTATGAGTGGATGTATGAATGTATGTACAAGCCTGCATTTTCTGTACTATCTTTTCTTAGACTCATTCTATAGTAACTTAAACTTTTTAACCGATTCCTCATTTGGAGTAATAGAAAAGCAAGACTTCACTTAAAGTTACTTTATTTACCCTATGAACGAGGTGGACTTCAAGTTCCCAACCTTAGATGGTATTATATGGCTGCCCAATTAACATCGGCTACCTATTATTTTTGTCCGACACCCCCAGCTTGGGTAGATATTGAACTTAAAAAACAACCACAACTTGGCATGCAGCACATAAACATATAGGGGATACTTCAAAACTATCACAGTTTACACCTATT
Source organism: Kryptolebias marmoratus (assembly GCF_001649575.2). Taxonomy (NCBI): domain Eukaryota; kingdom Metazoa; phylum Chordata; class Actinopteri; order Cyprinodontiformes; family Rivulidae; genus Kryptolebias; species Kryptolebias marmoratus. The sequence continues at coordinate 6,779,091 of NC_051446.1, read as the reverse complement.
TGGGGTAATGATAAGTTTCCTTCTGGAAAAAAGGATAGAGGATTTAAAATATGGAAAACTCAAGGCATTCAGAAAATTAAAGATTTATATGCAGATGGGGCAATGCTCTCTTTTGATCAATTGTGTAAAAAACCCTTGATACCCTCAAAACATTTCTTTAAATACTTACAACTAAAAAACTATATGTCATCAAAATTGAAACAGTTGATATACCACCCTTGACTAAAATACAAGAAGTGTGTGTGAGGGATCAAGGGGGGAAAGGAGCGTTATCTGTGTATTATAATTTATTAATGTATTCCTCTAAAGACTCAGCAATTGATAAACTAGAAGCTTGGAGAAAAGATATTCTTGAAGAAATAGATGAGGAAGACTGGAATCGAGCTTGTTTAAAAGCACAAAAACAAACAATAAACGCAATTTAAACTTCTACAATATAAATGCCTTATGAGAACCTACATTACACCTGTTAGGCTACACTATATGTTCAATGACATTCCAGATACATGTACGAAATGCTTACTTGAAAAAGGAACTCTACTGCATTGTGGGACTGTATCAAAATACAGGAATTTTCGAAAAATGTTATCAGGTGTTTATTTGAATTGTTTAAGGTAAAAATCCCTTTAAATGTTAAACTTTGTGTTCTTGGAATCTATCCAATAGGATTAAAACAATCAGAGAAGAAGACTAATTTGATATACTATGGACTGCTCCAAGCCAGGAGATCTATTGGATTGTGCTGGAGGAGCATTGATGCTCCTTCTATGAGACTCTGGAAGAAGGAAATGGCAAACTCACTGGGACTGGAAAAACTAACGTACCTCGCCAAGGGGAAACAACGAGACTTTGAGAACTTATAGGAGCCGTATATGAACATCATAGGGACTGAAGGCGAGACTCGGTGATGGAAGAATTGGTGAACTGATTCTACAACATCTGAACAACATTTTGGTACTTATTGTGTTGATCGGAAGTATTTTGTATATTTGTATTTTGAACAAGATGTATGCAGGTTTGAGATGTGGGTGTGTATGTGAATGTAAGTGTTTTTGTTTAATTGTTCTAAATAAGAAAATCCAATAAAAAAATAAAAAAAAATTAGAAAGACACACTCAATAAAGGAGTGGTTCTGCAGGTGGGGACTACAGACCACTTCTCAGTACCCATGCTTTCTGGCTGATGTTTTGGTCACTTTTGAATGTTGGTGGTGCTTTCACACTCGTGGTAGCATGAGACGGACTCTACAACCCACACAAGTGGCTCAGGTAGTGCAGCTCATCCAGGATGGCACATTAATGCGAGCTGTGGCAAGAAGGTTTGCTGTGTCTGACAGTGTAGTATTCAGAGGCTGGAGGTGCTACCAGAAGACAGGCCAGTACACCAGGAGACGTGGAGGAGGTCAACAACCCAGCAGCAGGACCGCTACCTCCGCATTTGTGTAATGAGGAACAGGAGGAGCACTGCACAATTACCTCCAGCAGGCCACAAATGTGCATGTGTCTGCATAAATGGTTAGAAACTGACTCCATGAGGATGGTATGAGGGCCTAATGTCCAGAGATGGGGGTTGTGCTCACAGCCCAACACCAAGCAGGACGCTTGGCATTTTCCAGAGAACACCAGGATTGGCAAATTCGCATCTGGCACCCTGTGCTCTTCACAGATGAAAGCAGGTTCACATTGGGTACATGTGACAGACGTAACACTTTTATCCAGTATTACAGTTTCACTTATCATGGCGATAAACAGTTGCACCTTTATCAATGTTTGAGGAAACTTTCTGACTAGAACTAGCCTGTATTTATTAATACTGTGCTGGTGTTGTGTCAAGTTTTGTTCCCTTTTTTTTGGCAAAAATGGCCCATATCATGTGATTCAGTACAGTGCAGGGAACAAAGGCTTTATATACAAGGCTTTAAATTGTGCAACTTGTGCTTTAGAAGTTCCAGGACCAAATGCAAAAACCCCAATAATAGCATCCCTCATAGATGGACATATTTGATTATTATTCTGAGCCACGTACCCAAGCCCTAGCTATCATCATGTAAATATAATCCCAAAACTCATTGTGGTGTGGGCTACAGCATGACGTATTTATGGAAAAAAAAATTAAAATGAAAAATAAGAAGAATAATTAAAAAATGGAACAGTTTCAATAGGGTTCCATGCTCTGATGGATGCATGCAAACCTTGCTTACGCACGCTTGGACCCTTAATAAAAAACAGCTATTACAATAGGGCTCCATCTCCTTATGTTCTTTGAAGAAATTTTTTTTAGAGATAATGCAATGAAATTAATCATTAAAGGCATCTCTACAGTCAATACCAGTCTGTTTACCAGATAAGTAATATCTTTTTACAAGGTAATGCTGTTTTAAAACAAATGTTTACAACAAGCTACAAGATTTAGCATGTTAGCAAGTGAAATATAAACAGCCTACAACAGGACTGCTACAGAAGCAAATAACCAGCTCATTATTAACGTCAGCTTGTCAGGCTCCTAACATTATTTTATAAAAGATATAACAGCATAGAATTCAAATTGTGTGCAATAGAGTTATAAATAAATGTTTCTGTTAAGGTTTATGCTAGGTCGGTCTGTCACTTGTGTGTAATTTGTGGGGCTGAAGAAATGAAAACGATAGCTTTGACCCTCTGGAGTCGACCGACTTAAATCCCTCCAGCGGAAAAGATCTGCTCTCTGAGACTCCATTTTAACTTGTGTCAAAGGTCCAGACTGAATTTCACACCAGTTTTACATTATACTGATAGGCCACGAAAAACCAGAGTTATGATAATTCATTCACAACACTTTTTTTCTGAAAATCATCATATCTGAAGCGAAGCTGGATACAGAAAACATCCCCAATCTACATTCAATTGTTGAGTCAAAATAATGAGGTGGTATTTGAAGCTCCAACTTCTGTTGGAGGTTCAGACCCAGAGATGGTGGAGCTGCAGTCAGAGCCTCTCAGACAGAAGGAGCAGCTCAGAAGCAGAGATGAAGATAAAAAAAAACCAAAAAAAAAACAGTCTGGGACAGACAGTGAGGACTTTGTTGATGGACTAGATCAGGGGTGTCAAACTCCAGGACTCGAGGGCCGCTGTCCTGGAGGTTTTAGGTTTTTCTGCTCCAACACACCTGATTCAAATGGTTTAATTACCTCCTCACCAAATCATCAGGTTCTCCAGGAGAATGGCAACAAGTCATCCATTTAAACCAGGTGTTTTAAAGCAAAAACACATCTAAAACATGCAGGACAGCAGACCCCGAGGAATGGAGTTTGACACCTGTGGACTAGGTGATCCTTTTTTCTTTTTTTAGAAAACAATCACTGGAAACAGAATCCCATTTTGTCTGTCCTTCCAGCCAAAATATTAATGAGACAGATTCAGCTCCATATTTTGAGCATGCATCAGGATATATTTTGGAACATTTATCTGATGATCCTGCATGAGCAGGACATAGAAAATGACCAAAACTCTCTGCCTTGTTTTGGACAGAAGTAGTTTATACAAGTGGCACAAAGAATTTTTTAGCCATTTATTCAAACTTTTTTCTAAAAAAAAAAAAAAAAAAAAACGCCTAAGAAAATGTCAGCATTTTAATGGAGAAAGTGTACAGGGTTTCCCCCAGAAAGAAGGCTAAGCCTGGTGGTAGGTGGAGCAATCGCCGGCAAACGTGATTTATGACAGGAAAGTTGAAAATATAACTATTTATTATGTAATATTGTAGATATTTTATTGGCCTTGACGTGAGAAGTGTTTTGGTGCCTTGTTTGCATTTTTTTATTTATGTTATTTTTATTTATTTGTAAATGAGACTTAAATTAGGATTCAAATTAGGTGCAAACAATGTATTTTTTATTGAATTTTTGTTTAAAAAGTATTTCAAAAGTGCCTTTTTGTAAAACTAAATATGTGTAAATATTTGGCACACATATCTTACAATATCACATTATAAATAGCCATATTTTCAACTGTCCTGTCAACTACAGGTGATGGTCATAAAATTAGAATATCATGAAAAAGTAGATTGATTTCAGTAATTCCATTTAAAAAGTGAAACTTGTATATTATATTCATACATTACATACAAACTCATATATTTCAAATGTTTATTTCGTTTAATTTTGATGATTACAAATGATAACA
>NC_051446.1:6765360-6773752 GCF_001649575.2 Kryptolebias marmoratus | reverse complement strand
TAATTTTCTGATATGATGAATTTGAGATTTTCATTTGTTGTCATTTGTAATCATCAAAATTAAACGAAATAAACATTTGAAATATATGAGTTTGTATGTAATGTATGAATATAATATACAAGTTTCACTTTTTAAATGGAATTACTGAAATTAATCTACTTTTTCATGATATTCTAATTTTATGACCAGCACCTGTAATCACTTTTTTAGCTTCTTTTCTTGGGGAACCCTGCAAAGCAATCAGTAACAGTTTTTTTGTTTGTTTTTGTTTTGTTTTTTTTGGGATGGGGGGGTCACAAACAGCTGACTTCCATAGGTCTAAGGATAGGGGGATTGCCCGGTCTTCCACATTTCAAGTCACACTTAAAAACAAAAACAAAACAAACAAAAAAACGCTTGTCGCATTTGCCAAAATATGGCCAATAGTCAATTGTTCTTAGATGGACTGAAAATGGCTGATGAAATTTTAGCCCATGGCCGAACCCTAGTCAACACATAATTTCCATGACTTCATATTTTATTTCTTACATATCTCAACTGAAATAATTGTTTTCTTCTTATTCCATAATCAGTATCAGCACTGCAGACTGTAAAATAGTGTGGTAGGACAATCTCAGGATGTGGGCACACAACATACATCCCAGTATTCATCGATATGTTGAGAGTTATTATCGAACTCAAATTATCAAAAAGCCTGTAGTACCACTGCAGTCAAAACAGTTAGCAGTGAGAATGTTTTGAATGTCCTGTAAACTTAACACAGTGGTCAGGTTCTTTAATCATTCATTCAAAATCTGAGTAAGAACATATAACTCTTTAAAAAGCTGTGTATATCATAACCTTATTAAAACAACAGCACAATAAAAATTCAATCAAGTCTGAGGGTGGTGTAACAAACAAAATATTAGTCTAGGAGTTTTTTGTACAGAATAATATTTATACTTAGAACTTTAATGCAAACATAAAAAACAATCCCCAAATAGAAATTTCTTTATTACAACAGCTAATTCTAATTATACGTAACAAACAAACAATACACGAGGTAAGTGAGTGTACACCCAAAAAATGACAATGAAAAATTTATAGCAACTAGTTAACAATATCTAATCAAAGAAACTCTTAAACTGATCTGGCTTTCTTCCTGATTTGAGATCGTCTCATTTAAACCATTAAGGTGTTAGTTTCGGATCCGTCCTCTCAGATCTCCACAGAGCCATGAGTCCAGGTCCCGAGCAGATGGTTCTGTACCAAGGCTCTGAGACTCTGAGACAATCAAAGATGTTGTACGTTTGGTTCAGCACGTACACAGCAAGAATAATTGTGGCTAAAAACCACAAACCCTGCTGCTTCTCGACACGTCTTAATCATTTTACTATAATAAAAAACACGTGTAACAACAAACACACGGTAAAATGTTATTTGTTTTGTCAAATAAGACAAAAAATCTACTAAGGTACATGGCTAGAAGCTAACAGGCTAACAGAGGGCTAAATGGTTTGCTACAAGCGCTAACCGTATACATGTGAAATGTTATTACTCAAAGTAAACAGGTCAGTATAAACGAATTAATGGAAAAACTAACAGGACTCGGATCTTAAAGGAGACTTTTTAGTTAATAATCCAGCAGCCAATCCTGATCATCATCAATTAGCGGTTAGCTTGTTGTGTGCTAATGGATAAACAACTCACCGCGCAGAACTGCTGACAGTATACCGAGGAGGATTGGACTGCAGAACCTATACCGTCTCTGAGCACAGCTTGCAATTCTTCCAGACGTTTTCTGAACTGCCCAGTCGTTTCACGGATACTGTCCACAGGACCAGGGTCCTGCTCGGCCTCATCATCCGCCATCTCCTCAACCTTCTCCGGCGCGTACTACTCTGACGCAATGACGCCACGGTGACGTAATGACGCCAGGGTTTTGAATTCAACCAAAGACTGGCAGGCCATTTGAACCTAAAATCGTCTTCTTCTGACTATATGTAATTCAATTTTGGATATCTAAAAATAAGTTTTGATGCGGCAGGCCGTTTTGACATAAATTCGGTTTTACCGCCCTTACATTCCAGATATCTCAAATTGTTTTATGACTAGACGTTTAGCGAGTTAAGATATCTCCAATTATATGTTGTCTAGACAAAATACATATTTGAGATATCTATAATTACATTCTTACTAGTCGAAATGACGTCAGATTTACCATTGACTTGTATGGAGATTTCAATTCAAGATATCTTAAATGAATTACTGACTATCTGAAATACACATTTCAGATATCTACAACTAAATTATGACTATTCAAAATTACAATTCAAGATATCTTTAATTTAGTTTTGGTTAGTCATAATTCTAATTAAAGATATCTCTAATTGCTCGATAATTCAAGACATCTTAAATGTGTTTTTGGATAGGAGATATGTAATTTTGACCAGTGAAAACTGAATTATAGATATCTTAAAAGCAAATAATGACTAGACAAAACTAAATTAAAGATATCTTAAATTGTAATTTTGAATAGTCATAATTCCTTTTAAGATATCTCTAAATGAATTTGAGATATCTTCAATTGACTTTCTGACTAGTCAGAAATTACATTATTGATATCTTGAATTAGTATTCTGTCTAGTCAAAACGTCATAAATTTGCGTAGCATTTTGGCGGACAGTGTGTAAGGCATTCTAGCCTTAGGCTACTTCATTGTGCTATTCAGTGGTCAGCAATGTCAGGTCAGTCAAGCCCAAATACTCGTGTTTTTAACACAGTATTTAGCGCTGCAGCTCGTGCTCGACATGAATTAAGAAATACCGATAATTTATTCTCTGCAACAAGAAGACTTTTTCGACGTCAAGTGCAGCGAAGTCAAGGTAAGTGAATGTTCAGATGTCGGTTCGTATAACTGCAGCTTTTGAGGTAGACTACGTTAGCTTCATGCTAGTGGAATTAAAGAAATATTAATTGTGAAAATATAAGTAGCCTATTTAGTTGGCACTGGAGTTGCCATGTGCCCTGTAAAATAGTATGGCAAGTAAATTTTGCGTCCCTTATGAAGCGGTATGGGAAGCGATTTGTTATGTTTGATTTGTGCCCATCTCGCACTAGCAACGGGCGAGAGGCAGGGTACACCCTGGACAGGTAGCCAGTCCATTGTAGTCTTTGTTCATTATGAGAAATGAAATTATTGGCTTTGGAATTTTATTTCACAATCTTTATAATCTACATGATTTTTTTAATTTAATTTGTGAAACTTCAATAAGCAGCTTTTTCAAAATAGTGATGTATGTAATGTAGCCTTACTTAAAATCACCTTATATGCAGCAGTTTCTCTCAATAAGGTCTTCATTGCCAAAAAGAAATAAATATTTGCATGTATGAGTAATTGCTTTCTTGATCACGTCATTACCAAAAAAACACACATAACAAGTAATGTGGTTAACTTTGGGCATGTTGGCAATGGCCATGAGAAGTCGTGGTGGGCGTTCTCTATTGAAACTTATGAAAGGTGGCAACCCCAGTTAGCACACTCGAATCGATTCTGTAGAATATCAGTTAGCATCTATGGTGCATCTATGGTGTGATTCTGTTGTGTTCATTGCAGGCTCAGCTGGGAGGCAGCCAAGCCCTGTATGGAAGACAAATATTTTCTTGATTTCTGGCCCTAATATTGACATTCCATCATCACATTGCTTGCAGATAAATCAAAACACTTGTCCATGTATGAAATGACAGTGGTGTAGAAGTTAGTGAAATCATCTTTCACTTTGGCCTTTTCTGCAGGCAGCTGTTTATCCATCAGCTGTCTTGTCTGGAACCCATGAAAGCTGTCATCTTTTCTGTGCTGTATTTTCTTTTTTAATTTTCCTATTTCCTCATACACATCAGGGATGCAGAGTTGTGTTTCCTCTAGCTTCTTTACAAGCTTGTCGAAGACAACTCCCACGTTTTGGAAAAAACACAAGCAGATCTCAGCGGTGGCAGCTTTATCCTCATCATTCGCAAATATCTTCCTTAGTGCAACAGGGCAGGTCTCCCCGAGCGACCTGAAATATGCTGTTATTGCTAGCCAGCTCTGCAGGAGGCATTCAACAGCTGGATACAGTGATAGCCATCTCGTGCAGACGTGACGCAGTATCTCTCTCCACTCAATGTCGACAAACTCGAAAAAGCCACGCAGTTCCTCTCGCCGAGAAGCTGACACTGAGAAGTGGTTATAAACCTTCAACACAATTGTCTATATGTCCACTGACAGTTGGTCGCATGCATGTTTACAGGCATTGTGAGCAACGTGGGCTGGGCAATTTGCTTTCAAAATGCGATTGTTGTCACTCAGTAATAACTGGTAAACAGAGTGATGCTTGCCATAATTGACATTTGCATTGTCAGCAGCATAAGATGTGATATATGCTGTCTTGAGGTCATATTTGGTCATACATTCAATTAAGGCCTTGTGGATACCACTGGCTGATTCATCACTGTCTTCATAGAAATCAAGTAATTTACATTGTATTCCGTCTTGATTAAAGTATCTAAGGCAGACAAGAAACATTTTTCGATTTCCCTTCTTTGAGGCATCTGTTGCTACTGAAAAATATACAGGGGCTGCACAGGTGGATACATCTGCTGGCACTGGAGGATTCAGCTCTTTTAGAATGTCCCTAACAGTTTTTGGAGCAAGCACATTAGTTGCTATCATCTCTGCCTTTGTTCTTCCACATTGCATTTTCTTCGCAGTGCTTGAATCACTAAACATGACACTGTATAACTTATTACTGCAGTCCATGCTGCTATAGGACAGTCCGTGTTCAACAGTGTGATACACTGATGTTACCTCACATGCAGAGATTTTGTCTTGCTCAGCTGAATTGGTGAAGTATGTTGCGATATTGGAGGCACCTTTATTTCTTGTCGCTTGATTGTGTATATCTGTATCAGCATGCTGCTTCAGGTCGTTTTCTCCACCGTGACTTATTGAAAATTCCCTGCGACAAAAGGTGCAGAAGACCCGGGACTGGTCTCCACTAACAGGCTTAGCCCAACTATGTTTTTCTTCCCACTTTTGGTTGTAAGACACAAATCTTTTCTTTTTAGAAGGGCCGGGGCTTAAAACGACATCCTCGTCCACATCATCTCCTCCTGCGCACATTTTCCACACGACATGTTACACAACACGCCACTTACACACGGCTGCGTTCCAAGTTTTCCTCACTCCCTCGCAGAACAGCGCGGCGCGCGCACTGAGCTCACAGACACCCCTGCAGGGTAAGCAAGCAAGCACCAAATTTTATGCGTATGGAATAAATTATGACTTTCTGAAATACTCACTGTTTTACAAGACATATTATGGCGCACAAAAAGAAAGAAATATATGCATCTTCCCTTACATTTCACATCTCCATCTTACCCGTGAATCTGGGACAAACAGCGTCCCGTACGGGACGCACCTTATTTGGCTGAAATACGGGACGTCCCGGCTAATACGGGACAGTTGGCAACCCTATTCAAGACCAACCCCTAAGTTTGGCTTGGATGTTTTGGCCATAACCTTAACCTAACTATAGCTAAAGCACTCAAAATCCAAAATGTTGAAACAGCTGTACGAGCATGCAAGCATCTTGTACAAGGTTTCTCTTGCAGCTGGAAACGAAATAAAGAGAACTCAAGAAGCAGCAAGCAGAAATTCCTGAAAAATCACTGATTCATGATGTAGTAACAAGATGGAGGTCAACTTTCAAAATGATTGAGAGATTTCTGGAACAGCAATCAGCATGCTGTGCAGTTCTTGCAGCAGACAGGAGCTTGTGGCTTCTAATGCCAAAAGACGCAGTCTGACAGTTGCAGGGAAAAAAGTGTTTCTGAGCCTGGTAGTCTTCCTCTGAATGCACCTCAGCCTGCCTTAGGGGAGGGCTGAAACAGTCTGTGTGCTGGGTGGGTGGAGTCCTTCATGTTGCGGAGCGCTGTCTTTCTGCATCATGATTTATATAGGTACATAGACACATAGTACATAGGCACAAGTGCTTTCTGAACACACTAATACTAACGAAGACGGAGGTCTCCCAAGGCACAAGTGTGTAGGGCACATTTAGCGTTTACAAGACCTGTTTCCTCCCTGTTTTTTTCAAAGCTTTACAGGAGAAAATACGTCAAAGCTTGTTCTATGGTGAGAGCACTCACTACTTCACGTTCTGCACGTACTATATAACGAAGATCAGATGTCTCACTCCAATTAGAATTCAAAACCCAAACATTTTAAGTTTTTTTAGCAGAAATTTTCCTAATTAATAACTATGAACTTATTTATTACCTTGTTTTAACTTAGTCACGTAATGAACTTATTACTGTCTTTGACTAAAAGGCAACACACCCACTCGACCTTTCAATCAGACGAACTTTATGACAGATGGCTGTGACGTCAGCCCTGTGGCGGGAGTCCCACCCTCCCAGCTGAATTCAGCTCTGGGCGCAGGAGAGGTGCGCCCCAGAACAGTCCTATCTCTTGTATTGAAGAGGAGCTACTGCGCATGTACAACTTTGAACGAGAATCTATAGGCAAATATTTTTGTAATATGTCACCAATCAGACAGCGTCAATTAATGAAATAACTTTACTTATCATTAACTATAAAATATTTATCTTACACAACAAAAAATATATATATACATATATTTCAAAATAATTTAATAATATTTTATTATTTCCTTTTTATTAATTTTTTTTTATATCTTATTCAAGGTAGTGTGGTGAGTGGTGGGGCGGCGCCCTTGCGCCCTCTACTGGCTAGCTGCTACTACATTGAATCAATGTAGTGATGAGTACTTAGCCTCAATGTGTGGCCCGGTGTCTATTCATGGCAGAATCCTAATTAAGTTCTTAAATTGTGGCGCCAGCAATTCTGGTAAAGCAACACTTCAATGAGCAGTGAACAGTAGTTTTAGACATTAAACAATACTGTTACAAGATAACAAACTCACTATGAATCAAGTTTACACTGCAGATATAAAGAAATTCATTGATTCGTTAGGGCTGAATTCTATGAAAACCTTTTGGAAGTAGCTGGCCTCCTTCCTAATACAGATGTTTATCAATTAGTTTAATGCTGGCATGCTCTTTCAAACCTTGATCAGGCTTTCATCTTGTTGCTTTTGAAAAAGGATTTGTATCATCCTATCATTTTATTAAAAATTAGCTTCAGATTGCTGGCAAAGTTACTAGCCAGTCACTTAGAAGCAGTTTTACCCTCAGTTATATTCCCAGATCAAACTGGATTTATCTGCACTAGTCATTTTTTAAAGGGGACCTATTATGCTTCCTTGAACAAGTTAGGATAGGTCTGTGGGCTATACAAAAAATGTTCATTACATTTAATACACAAAATAATTCTCAGACCTGTTTTGAGATCATTTCAGAATGAGCGGTTTTAGGGCTATGTCACACTTATGCAATAAGCTGCTTTTGGCCACGCCCCCCAACTCAGTGTCCCATCTCAAAACATAAAAACTCACTGAAGGATTAAACGCTGCGAATCTGACGCACATTTATATCATTATTAATTCAAACTTTGAGGATTCTGACTTCGGGACAGGGGCACTTAGCGGTTCCAAACCAACATTTATCAAGTAGGAGAGCGATAATAAGTGGGTCTGAAACTCGACTGGTAGTGGGTTGGGACAGTGGCAATATAGACACGTTCTATATTGCAGCCAACAAGAAAACATTTTCCTTTTCCAGCAAACATTGTTCAGCAGCAAAACCAGCAGAACAAATGTGACGTTCTTCTTGTAATGAAGTGGGTGGAGCTACACTTGGGTTGCTAGGTGAGGGGCTTGGCTCGGCTTGGAGTTGCTAGGTAAAGGGGATTGTGACACAACAATCCTGAGGTTTGTGAAACAGGTCGTTTTGCAGACACTAGAAAACATTTACCTATTGCCAGTGGCGTCACTAGGCCTGTTTTAGCCCCCCTAAATAATTTTGGTGTCAAAATTTTTATTTTTTTTTATTTTTTACAAAAATTCAATATAATGTGGCCAGAATATGAGTTTAAATAAATAACCATATATTATTTCATTATTAACTCAAATATATGATCATAAATCTGTCAGTTTTCTTTTTCTTTACAGTGTAAGGTAGAGATCCTCTTTGGTGCGTCGTTATCAAATCCATTCCACCTGTTCATATAGAGTACTCCCTCACCACATGAAATCCAGTCCATGTTTTCCCTACAAACTTCGTTATCCAATACATTCCACTTGTTCATATAACATACTCCCACACTACATGGATTCCAGTCCACGTTTTCTCTGCAACCGTGATACCAGAGTGCTAGCAAGTTTACAAGCAGAGCCAGCTAAGAGCAGCATAAACATTCAGTGAGCAGACCAGGAGAATGTTCAGTAAAAAA
>NC_051446.1:6744326-6764607 GCF_001649575.2 Kryptolebias marmoratus | reverse complement strand
GTTCATTTTTCTTGTTAAAACTGTAAACATATTTCCTGTTTGTTGATGTTCTGAATAAAAATATAATTGGTTGTTAAAATGTTTACACAGTAAGGTATCTGCTAAATGTGTCCAAAAATGTGGAAAAGCAACTCAGGTTTTGTTAGCTGTTTGAGAAATTTTGTTCTCGCCCACTACGTTTGCTCACATCCTGTGCATCTCCTGGGGGCTAAGCCCCCTTTCTCCTTAAAACCTAGTGACGCCCCTGCCTATTGCCAAAAAATGGCTGGGTATTTTTTTTTTTTGCACTTGGACTGTTTCTTGAAGCAGTAGAAACCCTAATAAAAGTACAAAACATGCAAAAAGGGAATTTTGCATAATAGGTTCCCTTTAACAAAACTTAGAAAGAAATCATGTGAATGTACAGATTTAACAAATAACAATTTGGAATCAACCCAACTCAAGATGGCGGCTATAGCTAATTGACATTAACCAATACAGAAATGGCTATAGCTCAGTAAGTGTTACAGATATTGACCTGAAAATTGATGTGGTAGGAGCTGAGACTCATTCACGATACATACTTTATGTGTGACAGCTCAAGACTTTACAAGTACTTCCAGTTTGTTAATACTGAGTTCGGCAGCGCCTCCTGCTGTACAGCCATACATACTACCCACAAGACACAACTCATTTTTCTGTCCTTTCAGTGAGACAAATGGTGCAAAACCCCATCACGCAAAAAAGGAGGTGTGGCTTGTGAAGCAGGAATTGTGACTAACATCAGCAGTTTTGTGTGTTGCATTCACTGACTTGTGTCTGTGTTAAGAAAAAAAATCAAATAAAACGTGTCTGTGTGAAGATGTTAATACGGGTGTTTGAATTAGTTTAGCTCCAAATGTACTGGACTGATTGGGGCAAAAGTATTAGAGCAAGGGTTTTATATTTTGTAACTTGTAGAATGGAATCTGTGACCCGTACTGAAGAATCTGTGAGGTCTAATAGTAGTTTTGTATTTGTGAAAGAAAAAACTACAATTACAAAACTCCTATAGGAGTTCTCTCTGCAACTTCAACTTCACAGTTACAAGGCACAAATGGTTTTGCAGCAGAAATACCTTAATACAGTGGTTCTCAAATAGTGGGGCGATACCTGGGGGGGCGCGTGTGACCCCGGGGAACAGGGGTCACAAGCTTTTTTTTTGGGCCGTACTAGTATAAAGTGTAATTGCGCATCCACTACAGTAGGGGGCAGTGGCGCTGTCATTGTTACTTCTGTCACGTTTGCAAGCTGCCGTTAAAACCTAAAGAAGAAGAAGAAGGTTAGCTGTGTTGAGTCAACAGAAGCTCCGACTGCGTTCTGTCTATAACCTCCGTTATTCAACATAACAACGCCCAACATGGAAAAGTTTTTAACAGGGACGAAAAGAAAAGCGGAGAGAGACAAAGATGAGACAAAAGAAAGTCACCCGAAAGCTAAGACGAGGAAATACGACGAAGTGTATTTAGCCCTTGGCTTCACTGTCACTACAGTTGGAGAAGAGGAGAGACCGGTGTGTTTGCTGTGTCTAAAAATGCTCGCAGCGGACAGCATGAAGCCAAATAAATTAGCGCGTCACTTAAATACTTTACACTCCAATCATGCCGATAAGCCGCTAGAATTTTTTCAGCGAAAACGTGCTGAATATTACCAACAGTCATCCCGCTTTGTGAAGGCTACTTCAGTAAACCATCGAGCGCTATTAGCGTCATATAAGGTAGCGTACCAAATCGCGCAATGCAAAAAGCCTCACACCATAGCAGAGGAGCTGATACTGCCGGCAGCATTAGACATGGTCTCTGTCATGCTGGACGACGCCAGTGCAGCAAAACTAAAAACTATCCCTCTGTCCAATGACACTGTCGCCAGACGTATAGATGACATTGCTAACGATCTTCAAGAACAGCTGGTAGATAAACTCAAAGACAAACGTTTTGCCTTACAGTTTGATGAAGCAACTGACAGCAACAAAGACTGTCTTTTTATTGCTTATGTACGTTTTGACATGTCAAACTCCCTGTGTGAGGATCTACTTTTTTGTAAATATGTCAGAGACAGAGCCACAGCTGAAGAGCTATTCAAAATTTTGGACTCCTTTTTGACTGAGAATGGGCTAAAGTGGGAGAACTGCATTGGTGTTTGCAGTGATGGTGCACAAACCATGGCAGGGAAGAGAAAAGGACTTAGGGCACTGATCAAGACAGCCTCACCTCATGCTGAGTGGACACACTGTATTATACACAGAGAAGCACTTGCATCCAGGCAACTTTCCCCTGAATTAAGTGAGGTTATGACTGACATCATAGGTGTAGTCAATTTTATAAAGACCAGACCACTAAAAACAAGAGTCTTCTCTGCCATCTGTTAGGAGATGGGAGCTGAACATCAAGCTGTGCTCTATCACAGTGAAGCAAGGTGGTTGTCACGAGGAAAAGTCTTGTCCCGAGTTTTTGAGCTCAGAGAGCAAATAAGAGTGTTTTTGGAGCAGGAGCACAAGTATGAAGTGGCAGAAAAATTTTGTGATGAGAACTTCCTGGGAAAACTGGCCTACCTGAGTGACATATTTGGAAAGCTAAATGAACTGAATCTACAGCTTCAAGGGAAAGATAAACACATCCCTCAGGTCACAGACAAGATTAGCTCTTTCACCCGAAAGCTTGCCATGTGGAGCAGGCAACTTGATGAAGGAAACACTGATTCATTTGAGAACCTGCATGAATTCATGGACACTAATGACTATGATGCTATCTCAGTGATTCCACACATTAAGCAGCATATTTCTTCACTGATTGGATTCTTTAAAAAGTACTTCCCTGAAAACAGTTCCCAGTATGACTGGGTGAGAGACCCTTTCAGTGCACCAGCTCCAACTGGTTTCAGCTCTGCAGAAGAGGAGCAGTTCATTGACATGACGTCTGACTCCACATTGAGACTGAGTTTCACATCACAGACACTGAGTTCATTCTGGTTGAGTGTAGAGAGGCAGTATCCACTCTTAGGGGAGAAAGCTATAAGCATTCTGCTTCCTTTTTCAACATCTTACCTTTGTGAGATTGGGTTCTCTGCTGTTGCTGCACTGAAGACCAAGTACAGGTCCCAGCTAAACATTGAGCAAGAGCTGAGAGTTGCACTATCATGCTTCGAACCTCGCTTCGAAAAGCTGTGCACTGCAAAACGTGCTCATTGTAGCCATTAAACCTGACTTCCTCCTCATTTTGATCAAAAAAAGAAAGAAAAAATGAGCACAAATTGTTTAATTCATTTTTGTTTTTTAGGTTCAAGTGTTTTATATATTGTGCTCCTGAGTTAATGTTGCTGAACTGAATATAAATCAGTTATTTTTTTAGTTTTTGTAGTTTATTACTTATTATAATTATTAAATATTATTTATTGATTTGATTTAATTTTGCAATGGCGCAATTAGTTGGTCAAACATGTTTACAGTTTAAACAAGGATTTATTTATTTTTCAGGCATTGTTGCACTTAAAATCTTTTCTGACTTAAAACACGATTTAATAAAGTTATTCTTTGTAAGTTTGACCATATGTCTTTCTTTTTTTTTCTTTAATGTTAAGGATAAAATGGTATGCAGCGACGGATAGTCACGGTGGGGAGTGGGGGGCGCGAATAGTTTTCTTCTTGCTAGGGGGGGCGTAACAGAAAATAATTGAGAAGCACTGCCTTAATAGGTGATGAGTGATATGCATTTCTTCAAGAAATGTTAGGCCTTTAATTCTTTACAGGTGTTTCCAAGAAAAAAAACATTATGTATATTGTAAATAACCTGTCACCTTGTAAAGTTTACAAAGTAGACTTTACCAACAGCTAAGTGGATGAGGCTAAAAACACCACTTGACAAATCTGGCCCTGATTAACTTGAGGAGCTTAAAGCCTTATGTTGTTCAGTGTGCTTTTGTGTGTGTGTGTAGTGTGCACGTTGGTGCTCTTATTGTGACCATCTGTGCACTAATCCTGCCCCCTCCCACTGCTACTATCCTTCTTATCATCTGTCCTCCTCCACAAACAGCGGGATCATTTTACTCTCCAGGTTCTGCACATCTCTGTTGCACAGTTGGACATATTTGTGGAGAAAAGCTGAAATGACTGAAGAAACTTACCAATACTAATATTCAGACACTGGATGATGAACCAAAACCAATATTGGAGGATTTTTAGCATATATGCATATATGTTCCTGTTGTAGATTTTTTTTTTGAATTATAATTTTGAATTATATCATGGGCTGCTCTCCATCAAAAGGAAAGTTATTTCCAAAACTGGCTGAAGCACCACAAGATGTGGATCGTGGACCTGCCGAAGAGGAAGATACATGTTTAAAAACTAAAGAGAAAGAAGATGAAGTGCTGCTACTCACTGAAAAACATGATTCAACAGGAACTACATGGATTCAGCTGGACTCCAACATAATGTCTGCTAAAAATCCAGAAAACTCTAAAGAAATAGAGGTAAATCCAACACCACAGGAAATCATTTGTGATGTTAGTGAGATAGATGAAATGAAGAAAATGGATAGTCGAAAGAAAAAGAAAGGCAGTAAACGATCCACTGAAAAGCAGAGAAAGTCTTCTGTTGTTCAAAGTAAAATGGACTTTCCACCACACATGGTGAGGGCTCACCAGGCTGCCTACAATTTCCTGAACCCAAATATTTCCAAATATGAAACCCTTCTTGGCCTTCTGGACCAGGCTGCTCAGACACATATATCCCTGCAGCCCATGATAACTGCTGTGGTGATGCGGTTTGAAGAGATAAACCAGGCACTGGAGGGGATTGCTGAGGATGGGGAGCAGATGCTAATGGAACATGGGTACTGCATGGCTCTGCCTTCTGGGATGTTGGGCCAAGCTGTAAGGTCAACTAAACCCAGCACCAACATAACAAATCATTCTGATCCACCTCCAGATCATTTACAGCAACTGCTCCAACATTCAGCAGAAAAAATGAGGCAAGTTGGAGGTTCAGTTCAAACACTGGGGGACACAACACTTGTGGAGGCAGTGGAGTTTTTTTCTTCCCTTTCCAAACTGTTGGCCCAGAAGCTACAGGCAAAGCAAGCTGCAGAGCGTCGCCTGGCTCAAGTACTCACTCAGGTAGAGGGGGCAGCCATCAGGAAGTCCAATCCAGAAGATTCTGCGCTGCACAGTGAGGACAGTGGGATTGGGGGAGAGAACGAGAGTTTGGCAGGGTCTGAAAAGCAGCGTCACAATGGGAGTGCTGGATCTGGAAATTGTGGCTCTCAAATTAATATTCAGGATGCACTTGACAATTGTTCAAATCATTTAGCCAACTCAGTGGCCTGTATTGAAGATGATGAAGAAGATGAGGAGGATGAGGAGCAGGATGGGGTAGAAGAATATGAAGATGATGAAAACTGTAGACCTGAAAGAAAGAGGTCAAGCTCTTCCCCACCAGATCCCAGTCAAGCTCTTCTATATATGCAGGCTAACTGTCTTCAGAACCAGCAGCTGATACCTAAACGACCTCTGACTGCAGCCTCGTCTGAACACTCTTCATCTACCTGCAGTTTAATTCTGATGACAGAGCTACAAAAGAGCCTTAAAGAACCAGATCCAAACAATAAAACTGTGTCTGAAATACAAGGAACGAATGAGTTAAAAAGACCTAATTATAATTTGTACAGAGCTGGGCTTAGGCGGCAATACCTAAACGGGTTGAACAGAACCCTAGTGGAATCACATCGGCCATCATTACCTTCATTACCAATGTTAGCCAGTCAACCACCAAAACTCCCCTCAGTCAGAAGGCTCATCAATACCTTTAGCCAAGAGGCTGATGGGAGACCACAACAAGGCATTTCTAATGTTCCTCCTCATATGAAAAGGCCCAATAAAAACCATATTATTCTTCTTTCTAAAGCAGGTAACAGTGATAAAAAAGAGCTCATATTCAATTGCAAAAAAAACACAAACAGCTGGACTGACAGCAGAGTGGACCTTGATGTAGATAACCTACCACCTCCGCCCTTAGAGGTTCTGATGGACAAATCCTTCCAGAGTAATGAAGGCCAACCACAAAGTGAGGAACAGCTGCAGGAAGATCCAGTTCAGTACCTCCCAGTCATAAACCAGAAAACTGGAATTTACCAACGCCGGAAGATAACCATCCAGAATGTAAATATTCTACCAAACAGAGCCAACATGAAGCCAAGATCACTCACTATTAGATCTACTGGTTTTGTTGGGCCAGACACTGTCACCAGGGTGCAACATGAAGAGCTGCAACTGGAAACAGATGTGGATCAAGAAACTGAGAAAGCCAACAATCTCTACCAGCAGGAAGGGAAGATTATTCACCTGTGCAATGCAACTAAATATCCTGACAAGACAAGTTATGTTCAGTTCGTTCAAGCCAGAATGGGTCAGAGGTTTGAAAACCAGACATGTGAATCTGAGATGTCTTCTTGCAGTCTGCCTGTGACAACACCACCTGTCTCCAGAGTCCGCTTACCACCATCATGTCCTTCTGTGTGTCACAGATTTCCAAGTCCCCCTGCATTTAAGCCTCAGTCCACCTCTGGATTTTCATCTCACTCCAGTTCTCCACAAACAATAATACATGCAGCTGAAAATACCACTGAAAAGATTACCCCATCTGTGTCTTTTCAAGATGCTCGCTCATTCTTCTCTCGAAATGAGCTGCAAAATTCTCAAATGTGCCTCTTTTTCAATAGTCCTGTTCCTCCCAGAGCACAG
This sequence comes from Kryptolebias marmoratus, assembly GCF_001649575.2. Lineage (NCBI taxonomy): Eukaryota > Metazoa > Chordata > Actinopteri > Cyprinodontiformes > Rivulidae > Kryptolebias > Kryptolebias marmoratus. The sequence continues at coordinate 6,757,854 of NC_051446.1, read as the reverse complement.
AGAGAAGCCTCCCGAGGCAGGTTGCTCACAAGACAAACAAATGGCTCAACCCTTCGCACCCAGTCTGAACAAAGGTCCATTGGGATATCCCACACAGAGTCTGAAACCAATTTGGATTCCAGGCAGGCCAGGGCAAGTGAGACTGCACAAAATAAAGGTATGTGCATGAAAAATTTCAAAATTGAAATTCTGCGATCAAACTGCTGTCCTTTGTAGATGCTTCTTGCCTTAACCCTCCTGTGGTTTTGGGTCAAATGGACCCAAAGTTACAAAGGTCTTCCTCTCTTCAGTTACTAGGGCCTCAGGAGGGTTAAACAAGACTACTTTTAAAAAAATATGACAGGATAGCCTTGTCTTTACTGTATGAGTGCTGCAAAAGATAATAAAAATTCACATCATAACCCCAAGTTTATAAAACTTCTGAACACTATTTATCAGTCACCAGGATTACAGAGAATGTAACACAAACCTTGTTTAATATAAAATAAAATAAATGCTTCAACATATTAATCTGGAAGACAGATCATACTGATCTGCCTCAGAGTCATCGAGTCCACTTTATTGAAAACTAGTTTTATCACTATAATTCACTTGCCCGCCACTGAATGGTCCTGTTTGTATGTGTTTGTTTGTCTGTATTGCTTGCAAAATAGCTCATATTATTATTATTATTATTATTATTATTATTATTATTATTATTATTATTAATAATAATAATAATAATAATAATAATAATAATAAACGTGCGATTTGCATTTAATGGAGATATGAAGGAATTTTTTGTCCCATTGGTTATTAGCTTATTGTACCTCTTATGGCAGCACAAATAATGTATATGTATGAGTATATATATATATATATATATATATATAATTTAAAAAACACTTCCATCTCACCCTCTTTGTTCCGCATGGGCAGTTCCACTTTCACTTCAAGCTTGACAAGTTTGGGTCCTCTACCAGAGGCCTGGGAGCTTGAGGGTTCTACGCAGTATCTTTGCTGTTCCTAGGTCTGTGCTCTTCTGGACAGAGACCTCTGAGGTTGTTCCTGGGATCTGTTAGAGCCACTCTTCCAGTTTAAGTGCCCCAATGACCACTGGTACCACTGAGGCCTTGATTTTCCACAACTTCTCTATTTCCTCTTTCAGCCCTTGGCATTTCTCAAGCTTCTCATGCTCCTTCTTCCTGATGTTACAGTCGCTTGGGACTGCTATATGCACCACTACTGCTTTCTTCTGTATTTTATCTATCACCACAATGTCTGATTGGTTAGGCATCACCTGTTTGTCAGTCTGGATCAGGAAGTCCCACAGTATTTTAGCTCTGCCATTCTCCACCACCTTAGGTGGAGTTTCCCACTTTGACTGTGGGGCTTCTTGTACACTATCCCAGCCACTTGGTTATGGCATTTCATATATGCTTTGCCTGCTAGACTGTCTCAGGGGCATCTTTACACCGCCTGCATCTTGGGTCCTGCCTTGTATGATAGACCCCAGCCTCTATTGTTCTTGTGCTGAGGGCCTGCTCTTGTGCTGCCATGATTGGTGCTTCTGTGCCGTTCTTCAGTCCAGCCCTTTCTAGGCACTGGTAGAATTTGCTTTGTCAATCTGCCAGTGGTACATGCTTTGTTCTGGTGCAGAATATGTCCCTGTAGAACTTTAAGGTGAACAGTTCAATTAAATTTAATTCAGTTCATTTATACAGCTCCAAATCACAACAAAAGTTATCTCAGGGCACTGTACAGAAACATTCAAATACATTGTAAAAAGCTAATTAGTAAAAAGTACCTATCTAAAGAAGCCAACACATTGTTTTAAACCTTCACTTCATCACCATGTGCCATCCTGAGCAAGCACACATCTCTTTTAACAGGAAGAGACTTCCAGCACAACCTGGCTGAGTGGAAATGTGATACAAGAGGACAGGAAAGAGATACAGACAAACTTTTTAAAAAGTTTTTGGACAGCCAGATAAAGAATTACAATAGTCTAGCCTAGACGTGATAAATGCATGAACCAGTTTTTCTGTATCATTTAGAGACAAGATGTTTCTAATTTTAGTGATATTACGTAGGTGGAAAAAAGCAGTCCTGGTAACATTTTTAATGTGGGGGTTAAACGACATCAAAAATAGAACCAGATCTAGAGTAAAATGAAGAGAATGAGTAAATTTTTGGACATTTTGGGTAAAACCAACTGACTATTAAATTATTAAAGCTAACACTTTTAACATCTACATGAAAATTGAAATTCTCCACTATTATGACTTTATCAGTATTCAATAATGAGTCAGATAAAAAATCTGAGAATTTCAACAAAAATTAAGAAAACAGTGAAGTAGTAAAATATATTCTTCCGTTTGCCAAAAAGTCCTGTTGAGCAACACCTAACTTAATCCTGATTAGATCAGCCTTCAAGTTTTACTGTCCAGCCTTGCAGAGACATCAGATCCTTGACTTGCTTCTCAACATAATCCACTCATTCTTCTTGTTCTCCCTCTGATACAGGTTTGATGACAGAAAGCTGAGATGCACCCAGCGCTGTGAAAACAACCTTGAACTCCAGCTCGTATTGCTCAGGTTTTAAACAAAAAGAAATAAGAGCAGGATTATGGATGTAAAGATTTCTGCTGTTTATACTCTTTGTCCTTGTTATAGTTTTAGAAAAAAATACTACAGTAGGTTCCACTGGTCTCGTATTAAAAATAGGTGTATTTTCTGTTTTAGAACAACTGAAATGCATTTTTTTTGTTTATTGTCTGAAAAATTAATATTTCATTGAGGAAAACTTATTTTAGAATGAATGTGTAGCATGAATAATCACCCTTTTTCATGACCTCTGACCTATTGTCGTCTTTCAGTAACTATTCCATGATAAGTTCATTCTGACCTGAGTGAATCTTGATTGTTTTGGGACACACGTATACACTTGTGGACATCTAATCAGTTATTCACAGATGGTTTACATACTTTCCTAAAGATTTTATTGCTGAAATTAGATATGTTTATGTGATTACTAAGAAGATTGTTTACATGTTTACCTAAGGCAGAGTGAGATAAAGCCTTTCTGTAACCCCAAGGTCTTTCAGCCCAGCAATCCGAATGTCCTAGTTGAGAAAGCCTTGACGGGGTACTGCAATTGTCAGTTCGTTCTGCAGTTTGTTAGCTGTACATTTTTGTGTTCATCATGTGAAGACCTTCTTCCCCTTGTTTGTCTTTTTATTTTTATTTTTGAGAAAAAACTAAACAATTTAACTCAGTGTTTTGTAGATTCAACAGAGAAAACTGTAAAGAGAAACTTAAGTTGAAAACAACATTTTAAACTTCAAGTGAATTGTTTTAGTGTGTGTGTTGCCTGTCACCTGACTTGTGCTGCATCAGCTGTCTCCTCTGCTGACCCTCTGTAAACATCACTGCAACCTCAGGTGAACATGGATAGGAAGCTGACCACTGACTCTGAACAGACTCTGAGCCTTAACCTGCCTCTGTGTCGTGGTCCTGTCGAGGCCTGAGCAGCCTTCAAGTTCCCCATAGATGAAGTGATGGCTGGCTCTCCACAGCTTCTAAACCTGTGAAGCACTTATAACCCTGTGTGATGAGAAAGATAAAAGAAGAAGCAATTTTGGGTCAGGCTATTTCATTTTAACTCATGCAAATTGATAAATAACATTTATCTATTATTTTTTGTTTTGTCTTTATTGTTTATTGTTGATTATATTGTATTGATGTAGATTAATTTTGTAATAATAACTTAAAGACAAGACTTATTCGGTGTAAGTATTTTAATATTGGTTCCCTGTAATTTATAAATTCAGCTTCAGCTGTTGAGATATAATAATGATAAGGGTGAAGAGATGAAATAGTCTAAAGATGAGTTCTGTAAGGTATAATAAATCTGTTGTTTGGTCAGTCTGTTTCGTTTCGTTATATGTGGTAAGTTGAAAAAAAGGCTATCACCCTTCCTTTTCCTCATGTATCTGCTGCAAAAGTAATTCTATAATGTATATTAAATTGTACCTTTAAGTCATATTTACATTATTTGTTAAAATATTCACTTGTACTAATAAATCTCCAAATGTCTTTTTTTGTTCCTGTAAAACAGAACTTGTCAGATTTATTACTACTACAGAAAAAAAACCACAAAAAGCTCTGGATTACCTAAATAGTTTACCTAATAATTATTTACACTGCACTCATATTTGTTTGGTATTTTTTTTCTTTTTTTCTTTATATTTTCAGTTTTAAGTAAAAACTGTAATTAGAGCTGCACAGCAAACAAAGGAAAACTTTATTCATAACACTTTGGGTCTCTGCCATTCTTCAGACAAACAAACTCTAAAAACACAGAGACTATTGTGAAAAAAAAAAAAAAAAACCTCACAGCCAATGGAGATGTGCAGGATCAACTGAAATCAGGGCTTTGTCGCCGGACACGAAATACAGAAAGGGTGGGTGTCAGGGGTGGAAATTAAAATTTTTACCAACCACTCAAACATTTTACCAGCCACTATTTTCCTTTTTTGTGTGCAACGCTTACTTTATTTAGAAACCCCACCAGTACAATCAAATTATATAAATCATATGATTTATTTTTAACTCTGTCAGAAAAAAACATTTAGAGTAAAGAAGTTTACCATACAAATGTACTTGGACTGATTTAACACAGGACATCAGCAGCAGCAAAACGAGCCAGTCACAGAACTCGCTATTGTCATTTCTTTTCCATTTTTCATTAGTTAAAAAACTGCTGTTTAACTTTTGGTTCTTCCTTTGACTCCTCTTGAGAAACGTCTTTGTTGTCTGCCACCTGCTTAACTCCCAAAATGTATCGTCACATTGCTAAAACCATAGACATAAACACGTAGAACCCTCATTGAGCGGGCTGGCCCGTGGCAGCGATACGTCAGCCCGTCCGCCATATTGGATGTGGCAGACCTGCCCTTTAACTAATACAAGAAAACGGATTGAACTTCATACAGCACCGTTCTACAAAGTGTTTTAAGTTAATGCCTGGCATTTACACACACTAATATATTTGGAAAACAAACAGACACCAAAGACAACGTTTGTAACTTTTAACTAGATTACTAAAAATGTTTACTCCTTAAATTTTTATGGTAAGCACCAAACCAACATGTATGCTTTTAAGTGTTTAGAGCTACTAACATGTATAACACTATTACTGTGGTGATAAATATAGAAGTATTCATTTACATTTATTCTGTCTCCGGAAATGTCGCTGCAATGTGGATTTTCTGAATAAAGAGCACAAACTTTCACATTTAACTGATTTTGATTAATTGGTTTTATATTCAAATCGATGAACATATATACACCAATATAGTTATACAGGGGGTGAGTGTATTGAACATTTATCTATATCTATACAGGGGGCATTAATGAACCTATATACATTTTTACACTCACACAATATACATACATATATCCACTCCACACACACACACACACACACCAGTGCCTTCTCCACAAGACCACCAAAGCAGGTTGGTAAATAGCTATGATCACACACTAAAGCAGGAATGTTGGCAAAAGGGGATGGAAGCTCTTCAGTTTCTTCTGCTGCTGGAGAAGAGGACATCTCAAAAGCAGACAGGGACACAGTCTCATCCTGTGCTGCCACATTTCCTGATGTGCTTGGAGACACACCGCACTGCTCCATCAAATGTCAGAAGACGGCCTGGAACTGACTGGCTGAAGGGTTGTTTTTCCAGCTCCCTAAAACACACACAAACACCACATTTACACACAGTTACCCAGATAATATGCATACATAGAGACAAACCACATGATAAAAAAAATCGGAAATCCTTACCTGATTTCCTGATTGAATTAAAGAAGAGAGTAGCTAGTTCTTATTACTCACAACATTAGATACAGGCGGGGTTCAGCCTCTTGGGCAAGCTGGGGACAGTTCTGACGGGGGTCTCCTGTGCCTTTTTTGAAAAAGGAAAAAACACATTTTCTATATAGTACGGTATTGAATTATAGCCTCCTTACAGCATAGTGCTACACCTACCCTGTGGAGATGAGCTGGGAAACAGACGACTGAAGGAACAGCTCTAGCTCTGAACCTGACTGTCTGATCGGTCCTGTCAAAGGTCTCTGGCCTGAAATGCTCACTGCAGACCATGGATGACAGACTAGCAGAAAACTCTTCCTTTCTGACAGCCGTTTCCCATTGCTTCCTCAGCTCTTTGTCTTCGGGAAACCTATATAGGTTTGAAAAAAGTTTGCTAAGTAACTAACAACAATCAGAGTAGTTACTTCGGGTTAATAGAGTTAAACAGATGCATCTGGGAAACAATCCTAATAAGATGTGAAAAGACACATCACCTCAAAAGTATCAAGCCAAAACACCCCAAGATTGTCTGAAGTTAATTCCTGTTTTGAAGTATTTATCCCCCCGCTACGCCTGCAGACGTCTGTATGAAGCGGGTGCACAGAAAACACTTCCTGCGATGCAGTGACAGCCATTTCCTGTCCCAGAGGTCACACACTGAAGGAACACAGGTGGGATTAAAGGCCTACTGCATCTGAAAACTCATAATAACTTTGAAGTACTCCTCTTACTTTCAGGAACTCTTCCATACAGCTTAAAACATTATATTCTACTCAATCAGTAAATAACATATTAAAATCATGATAAACAACACACTCCTACTCTTATAATTAAATTCTTAAAACTAATGCTAATGACTCAAACTAATGTTAAATGAATCAAATGAATGTTAAAATAATACTGAATATAGAGCTAAATAGTCAAGATTAATAAAGTTTTAAAACTTCTGTTTCATGATTAATACTGCTCAAGCTACATTATACGTTTTCCCTCTAATACTGATTCTGAACATAACACTGATATAAATCTTGAAAAGAATGAACAAAAACATTTAGATTATATATGCAGACATGCTGTTCTTCTTATTATTAAAATACTGTTTAGCAAGACTGTGGTTTTGTTCACCTCGACAAAAGTCAGCAAATTCTGTCCGTATAATGACAATATAAAGGCCAAATACAATCAGAAGTATTTTTTCGTTCTTACCAGTGGCGGCTGGCCAATAGAGGGCGCACGGGCGCCGCCCCACCACTCATATTATCTTGAATAAGACGTAAAAAAGAAAAAAACAAAAAAGTAAAATAAAAATATTTTGAAATATATGTGTATATATTTTTAGTTGTGTAAGATAAATATTTTATAGGTAATAAAATCTTATGTGCTAAATGTTATCATGAATAATTTATTTATAGCCTGGAAGAAATTATTTTGGAACTAGATCTTATTTAGAATGAACATGTTGGTACAACACCTCCCAAAACTTACGGAAGCGCATTGCTATCACGCAGGGGAAAAAAAAAATCGAACGCTATCACGTTAAAACGTGATACGTATCTTGTTTAAACGTGATACGTATCTTGTTAAAACGTGATAATTTTCTTGTTAAAACGTGATACGTATCTTGTTTAAACGTAATAATTTTATGTCCAGGAAGTGGCGGCATTATGCTAGGCTAGTACAGTGGCTAACAGGAATTGGTCAGGTTTCCCTTCATGTTTGGTCTACACGGATACGGATGCTGCTTTGCACTGTGGTTAAAACCATTAATAGTATGCGTACTCTGACCAGGATCCTAAACAGAACGGGACTGCACAGAAGGAAACGTCAGTCCGGTCCTCTAGCTGTGGCGGCGTTCCGAACTGACTGTCTGGATCAAAGCTGAAGTTGGCTTCCGATTGTAGCTTCTGATTTGGGAAATGGCTAAAGAGCGATTATAACGGAGACTCAGCTGTATTTGCTGAACATTTTCTTTTTAATAGGTGAATAACGACAACGGCTGTTCGTAACCAAGCAACCGAAATCAACAGAAGGCTAGATAGCGGCAAAAGACAAAACTAGATCCTGTTAAGAATTCTTCAAAATAAAAGACTTCCTCTCTCCAAAATAAATCATAAATAAAGCTTTGAATTTAATTATTTTTCACGTCACCTTTTTGTAATTATGTACAATCAAGTTAAATTCTGTGAATAATAATAATCATTGTACATAATTATTTTGGAGAGAGGAAGTCTTTTATTTTGAAGATTAGCCATTTCCTGAATCAATAGCTACAATCGGAAGCCAACTTCAGCTTAAGAACCAAACATGTGCCCAGCTGTTTAAAAATGGATCCAGGGATATGAAACCACATTGAGTTTTGTTGTAGAATAAAAGTTTGGTCCTAAGTATACCAACCATGGCTTCAAAATCCAATGCATTTATACCACCTTTCTCATATTTTTTAACAAGTTGGGACCTTTTAATATAGTGAGTCTTGTTTTTCCACAAAAACTGAAAAATTATGGAGTTGGCTTTCCTTATGTTTTGTGGTGATATATACATGGAATGACATGGATAAACAATCTTGGAAACGCCATCTGCTTTAGTCAACAGGTTTCTTCCAAAAATAGTAAAATCCCTTGTCAACCAACGGCTAAGATTTTTTTTCATATCTACTAAGCAGTCTGAAATGTTAACATCTTCTCTTCTAGTTGTGTTCTTAGATACTAATACACCCAAATATTTAACCTCATTTTTAACCTTAATTTCTTGAATGATTTTATGAATACAACTATGAATGGGAAGAATCTCACATTTTTTAATGTTAAGTCCTAGACCTGATGCCTTAAAGAAAAATGAAATTTTATGAAGGGCTTTTTCAACCATGAAATCATTTTTCAAAAACAATGCTGTATCATCCGCAAATTGGCTAATCTTAAATTCTCTGTCAAAAATGTTAATTCCCTGTAATTCAGGGCTACTAATAATTTGAAGGGCTAATAATTGAGTAGTTAAGATGAACAATTTTGGGGAAATAGGACAACCCTGGCGAATGCCTCGCTGGATCTTGAATCTAGAAGTTAGACCTGGATTTAAAGAGACTAAGCTATAAATATCATTATAAAACATCCTAATTAATCCGCAAAATGAATCCCCAAAACCCCAAAACTTTAAAGCATCTATCAAAAAGGCATGTTTGATTGTGTCAAACGCCTTGTAGAAATCAAGGAACAAGATCAGACTGTCATTATCAAGGTAGTCACAATAATCTAACATATCAAATACCAATCTAATATGATTGTGTATGTTTCTCCCTCTAACAAAGGCTGATTGACTTTCATCAATTATGTCCTTAAGTCCTTTATTCAGGCGTTCAGCAAAAACATGAGATAAATTTTATAATCAGTGCACAGCAGAGTGATGGGTCTCCAGTTATCCAAAATGTGCATATCTTTGTTAGGTTTTGGAATTAAGGTAATTATACCTTGTTTCATTCTGTTAGAGAGATTACCTGTCAAGATGCATTCTAAGAAAGCTTTATTGAGCATATCTCTAATCTCCTTCCAAAAGAATCTATAAAATTCGGTTGTTATTCCGTCCAAGCCAGGCGACTTTCCAGGGGACATCTTCAAAATAGCCTTATCTAACTCTTCAAGTTCAATTTGTTTTTCCATAATTTGCTTAAAATCTAAGTCAATGGCTTTCTTGAATTCTCTAATAGTGTTTAAAAACATACAGGAATTTGTCTCAGAATAGTTAGATTTGTATAAGTTACAGTAAAAGTTATGTATTTCTCTATTAATCTGTGTTTCATCTTCTGAATTATGCTGGTGTAGATTCTCAGTCATCCAGCCCATGGTAAATTCAAAAAAGTTAAAAAACAAAGTGAGTCACCTGCACTCATGTGACCAGAGTGGCCCATTAGTGAGTCAGACAAACAATGACCCTAACGAGCCTCTATTGTTAGGAGAGTGAGAACAATTTGCAAGCAATCCAGCTTACATCACATCTCAGCTTTAAAAGCTCAACTCCACGCTCTCTATTTCTGAATTGAGAAAGCTCCTCGGATGAGAAGCGAAACGTCTTCAACTACAGAATAGAAGTCCAGTTGTTTTTGTTTTTTTAACTTTTTTGAATCTGAAAAAGATCTACAATGTCTCCTCAATTCCTCTTATAAGAATGATTTGACCTTCTACCAGTTCATAACACTTTTATTCAATCTAATGATCTGCAGGCTGATTTAAATATATAGGATTTCAATTTCATAGCAAGTAATTCCTTTACTCCTAATTCAAATTCAAAACAAATTTTGCTGTCCTCTGTGTAGACATCTTTAGGAATTTTTATGACCTATTTGTTCTGCGTCTGTAGATCACCACAATTTTTGATCATCACCCATAGAACAATGTGCAATTCCTATTCCACTATTTCTAAATTTTGACTAAATGCCAAAGTATCCCAGATTGTAAATCTGCCTCCTTGTGGTGTTGTTTCCTAAACCAAACAAAACAAAACAAAACAAACAAAAAAAAAACAATTACAAAATGACATAAGATCATTGGTCTGTTAAAAATCAGACACTAAACTCTAAAATTTCCTGCTTGTTAATGAGGCATCCAAATGCTGCAACAATTCAGTTCAGTTATTTATATAGTGCCTATTTACACCAACCGTAACTCCAGGGCACTGTACAAAAACAATAACGTAAATTATAAAAGCCAATTAGTGAAAGTTCTCTATCTAATGAAGCCAGCAGATTGAGCTGAATATTCAGTTCTTCGCAGTCTCCCATCCTGAGCAGCATGTTGATGACAGTGGGAAGNAAACTGGAGGTGGAGGTGGGCTGAAGTTCGGCCGGCGAACGGATGGGGCCATGATGGAAATCCTTTTAAACGAAGGCTTGCTCGCTGATGGGATAAGCTGGAGGCACAGTCGGACGCTGATGGGCTGAGATGGAGGCGCGGTCTGATGCTGATAGGCTGGAGTGGAGGTGCTTGATGCAGCAATTAGATGCAGGTGAGGCTGAAGCAGGTCTTCCAGTCTGAATTTACGCCTAGGCTTCATTACCAAAACCAGAATTCTCCAAAAGAGTGTTATTGAATTTCCAAATACGAGTAAGACCAGGATCAGACCTTGAAAACAGAAGAGATATAGAAATAACACAATGATCGGTTAAAGGTCAAGCAGAGATATCACACTTACTAATATGATTTATCAAGGAACAAGAACAGAGCCAGTAATCTATTCTAGAACTTAAGCCATTCCGAGAGGCACTAAACTAGGAAAACTGAGAAGTTCCAGGGTTTTTAACTCTCCAGTAGTCAATCAAATTTGCACTATTCATCAATTTAATAATCAGGTCATCATATTTATGAGACCGAACCCGAGGTGGATTTCTGTCTAACCAAAGATCAGGCACCAAATTAAAATCTCCTCCCACTATAATTTTATCGGTTGAATAAGAATGCATACTATCTGTAATACGTTTACACAAGTCAGATATCAAATCGTCACCTTCTTAAAATAATTGCCTAAGTCATTTTTTGCAATGTTTCAGGAAACACAAAAAACTGAACAATTTGTTGATTGTTGAGATGATTTAGGCAAAAAAAAATTTTTTTTTTAAAATGACTTAGGCAATTATTTTAAGAAGGTGACAAAATTCTTATTTTGACTAATGACTAATAACTTTACCTGGAAATCTGTTAAACAGAATCATAACACCAGCTGAGTGTGACGTTCCATGACTGACAAATAATGAATCACCCCACTGTAACTTCCAAAAATGTACATCATCTTTAACAGAATGCGTTCCTTGTAGGAAAACACAATTAGCTTTTTGCTCTTTACAAAAAAGAAAAACAGCTTTTCGTAAGACTAAATTTGCATGTCTTTCAAAACATGAGTTAAAAGCTCAGCCAGAGACTGCTACAACAAGATGTTCCACACTATAACAAAATATTTAGCTCTATCTACTTAAAAAAATTAAGGCAACTATTTGCATAATTTATTTATGTTGATCAAGCAAGTTTGTTCTTTGTTTAAAGTACTTATTTCTTTACATGAAAAATAAAATTCATGAAAAAGTTAACTTAATCTTGTCAAGCAGATTAAACAACACTAAACTTTGTATGTAATACTCAACTGTTTTTGATGTAGTAAATAAAATTTGCAAGTAAAAGCAACTTTATTCCATTATGTAGATCAAACGAAAAAGCTTTGTAAAAATTACTTATTTTTTTAATGTAGTAAATGAAATTAGCAAGTATAACCAACTTCTTTTTTTAATTTAGATCAAAATTAAACTGTATAAATTACTTAAATTTTTTTATGTATTTAATAACTTTTTAACGTAGAATTAATTTTATTATGTACTGTATATTTATATGTATATGTATGTGTGTGTGAAAATATGTATTGTGTGTGTGTATAAATGTATAGGTTCATTAATGCCCCCTGTATAGATATAGATAAATGTTCAATACCCCCCATCCCCTGTATAAATATATTAGTGTATATATGTTCTTTGATTTGAATATAAAACAATTAATCAAAATCAGTTAAATGTGAAAGTTTGTGCTCTTTATTCAGAAAATGTCAGAAGGGGGGGGAGACGGAGGCGAACCCACTACGCAGACTCATAGTAAGAATGAAAGAAAACTATTAATTTACCTTAAATAAACAAACAAAAAGGCTGACGTGGCAGCAAAACTAACATTAACAAAATACAAAAACAAGTGGCATGGCATGGCATGGCATGGCATGGCAAGATGAGCAGACAAACGGAATGATTCAGTAGAGAGTGATGAAAAGTGACCAGTTCTTAAAGGCAGAGGATAATGAGGAAAATGGGCACAGGTGAGTAAGAATGATTACTAACAGGTGGAGATGGGCGTGGCAGACATGATAGGAAAAGTACTGGGGAGGTGGATAGTGACAGGGCATGAACTCAAAGGACAACCAAACCAAAACCAGACCAACACAAAACACCAATAATCATGACAGAAAACCCACATTGCATCTACATTACAGGATCTGGTTATTACAGACGCAGATTAAATGTTAAATTAATATTTCTATATTTATTACCACAGTAATAGTGTTACACACTAAACACTCAAAAGAATACATGTTGGTTTGGTGCTTACCATAAAAATTTACCAAAAAAAACATCTTTGGTGTCTGTTTGTTTTATTAGTGTGTAAATGACAGGCATTAACTTAAAACAATTTGTAGAACGGTGATTCATAAAGTTCAGTTCATTTCCTTGGAGTAGTTAAAGGGCAGGTCTGCCACATCTAAAATGGCGGACGCTCTGACGTTCTGGGACATAGGAGGCAATCATACATTTTATTACAGTATTTAAAAGAAAGTTGCCTAAATTGAAAATGACAGTAAGTATTCACCATAAGTAATGACATACATTTCTATACTTAAATAAATATTCTTAGGCTATAAAATTTGAAAAATTACCCTTATTTCTTCTCTTGTGTCTTTCATAACTCTTTCCGTTTTGAAACGTAATGTTATGCATATAACTACTGTTCCCTGAAGGAGAGGAACGAGGTACAACATATGTACTATGGGATATCACGCTCCCGCGTGTCCTGGCTGAAGACACCTTTAATCACGCCTTTAGGCAAATGACGTGATGACGTGATGACGACAAGTGACAGGCCCTGCCTGCACTAT
>NC_051446.1:6738523-6739590 GCF_001649575.2 Kryptolebias marmoratus | reverse complement strand
CAGCAGCTAGCTAGCCTGACTCGGAGAGGTGTTCTTAGCGAGGTGAAGAGCGTAAGAACTGAGGAATGACTGTGATGACGGACGGTTACATAGTGCAGGCAGGGCCTGTCACTTGTCGTCATCACGTCATTTGCCTAAAGGCGTGATTAAAGGTGTCTTCAGCCAGGACACGCGGGAGCGTGATATCCCATAGTACATATGTTGTACCGAGTGAATCGACTGAAAGGGAACTTCAGCCTCTTGGTGCATTCCTTTGATTTACTGCTTGTGATTGGATGTTTTTCATCGAACTGAACATAGTCTGTACAAGACATGCTTTGATTGTATGAAAAAGGCCAGTCTATGGTTGGCTGGTGGCGTGGCTCATTTACATACAACTTAGGGTTGAGTTGAGTTTAGTTTTGTTTCATTTCTCCGAAGGTAACGGTAAGTTTTATTTAATTAAGCTGCAATTTAATTAAGCTGCAATGTTACTCAAACATAATAATATAAATGGATTTTTGCTGTTTGCAATATCATTACCGTAATGTAAACAAGATATTAGTCCCATTGTTTAGCGTCACTATGTCACTGCAAATACTGTTAATCACTACAAATTTGGTCTTTAGTGGGATATTTTGTCCATATAGTTATTCTGCTTTTTAATATTTTCATACCTTTTCAGTAAACCGCCCTGAATACGTACCAAAACGACACTTGGTGCAACAGAATACCCTACCTGATTGTTTTTCTAGGGTAGGATATTGTTTTGAAGAGATTATGTGCTTCTATGTGTGCTGCTTCAGAATTACATTATGGTAGGATATTTCAATAAAGGGTTTTAGTGCATCTATTTGTGCTACCCACTTATATTTAACAGGTAGGATATTCTGATGAAAGGTTTTAGGACACCGACATGTGCTACCGCTGTATTTCATAAAAGGTAGGAAACTCAAAAAAAGGGATTTTTTAGAACAAAATGTGCTACCTAAGTATTTTATTAAAGCTGGGTATTCTGATGAAAGGATTAAGTCCATCAACAAATGCCACCGCTATATTTGATAAAGGTAGATCATTAAAATAAAGGG
>NC_051446.1:6729693-6738423 GCF_001649575.2 Kryptolebias marmoratus | reverse complement strand
ATAAACGTAGGATATTCTAATAAAGGGATTAGTGCATACATCTGCGATAGCTTTTCATTTTAAACAGGTAGGATATTCTGATGAAGGAAGTGATTTTTGTGGTTTTAGAAAGGTTTTCGTTGTGGATATAAATTGTTCCAATGCTATGCTAAGCATAACTTTTAAGTTTCCACTTCAAAGAATGTTATCCGATGATGATATTTAAAATGAACACAGACCGCTATAGTTTTTAGTTTGTAAACATGACGGTTGCAGTTTTTGACAGGTAGCACTGACAGTTAGACATAGCTATCTAGCCGTGCTACAGTAAGAAAATCTGACGAAGTAGCACAGAACACTGGAAAAGAGTAGAGTGTCTTCTCCGGGTCGGGGAAGATGTCCTACCCCAAGTGGAGGAGTTGAAGTATATCAGTGTCTTGTTCATGAATGAGGGAAAAATGGAGCAGGAGATCGACAGGCGGATTGGTGCAGCGTCTGCAGTGAAGCTGGCACTGTACCGGTCTGTCGAGGTGAAGAGAGAGCTGAGCCAAAAGGCAAAGCTCTCAATTTACCAGTGGATCTACGTTCCTACCCTCATCTATGGTCACAAGCTTTCGGTAGTGACCAAAAGATTAAGATCGCAGATACAAGGAGCTGAAATTAGTTTTCTCAGCAGGGTGTCTGGGCTCTCCCCTGCGACCCAACCTCGGATAAGCGGAAGAAGATGGATGAATGGTTGGATGGATGAAATTTCATGGCAATCAAACTTTAAACCTTTGAGAAGAAGTCAAAAGTAGGTTTTGTGAATTTAGCTACATAGAGAAAAAAAATTAGGTGGACATAGCTATGGCCTATACCATGTGATTCTGTACAGTGCAGGGAATAGGGGCAGCAGTGGCTCAGGAGGTAGTGTTTTGTCCTGTAATCGGAGGGTTGCTGGTTCAAGCCCCTGCTCTGGCTGTCTCAGCCGTTGTGTCCTTGGGCAAGACACTTCACCTGCCTTGCCTACTGGTGGTGGTCAGAGGGCTCGGTGGTGCTGGTGTGATGGCAGCTGTGGCTACAATGTAGCTTACCACCATGAATGTGTGGATGCATGGGTGAATGATTGTAGTGTAAAGCGCTTTGGGGTCCTTGGACTAGATAAAGCGCTGTGTAAGTGCAAGCCATTTACATAAACTTAAGGCTTTAAATTGTGCGACAAAATGCAAAAACCCCAATGATAGCCCCCACCCACTACCCCCTGTTGGACATATTTAATTATTTTTGTGGTTTGCATACACAAGCCCTAGTAAAAACCATGTAAAAAATAATCTCAAAACTTTTTGTGTTTTGGGCATCAGTATGACTTTAATTTATGGAAGAAAATTTAAAATAATTTTAATAAACTAGTACTGCAAGCAGTTATCATCGGAGTCCAAGCCCCTTAACACATTACACATTGCTAAATATTGGATGAGGCTTTGAACTTCCACATTAATGAACAGGAAAGATTTTAAGCTAATAGAATACATCATGGCAAAGGAAAGCCAGAAAATCCTTTTTAATACAAGTATTACCAGTAAAATTCTATCTAGTCTAATACAAGTCAACATTTTGTCTTGCTTATACATAGACAATTCTTTAATTTACAAAATATTAAGCGTTATTCTTATGTAGCAGAAACTTACAGAATTTTAAAATATGCAAATATTTTACTGATTTAAGGGAAAATGTTAAACCTTTGAAAGAATAGTCTATAGAAGAGGTCTAAAGCTCCAGAGTGTTGTTTAAAACCTTATTTGCTTTAAAAATAGGACTATATTTCCATTTTATCTTAAGCTACATGACACTGTAATAAAATTAATGTTTGCAGCTTCTAAGGTGTTTGGTTTGGGAACCTCAGGATCTTCTCATTGCTTTTTGAAGACAATTTTCAGGAGACAGTTTTAACAGTTTTATCAAATGCTAACAACAACTTGTATTTCTTTAAAGTTCATGCAAAGCTTTAATACTCATCCACAGGTTTTGTCAGGTTAATTTTGATCATAGGTGCATTTAGATGTCCCCTAAGACCTGCCAGAAAGGTCTGAACTTTAGCCATGTTGCTTCCACAATCTGTCTTGCTTTGACATGCAGCATCTTTTAGAAGCCAAGTCTGAGTGATGTTTTCCCGCCTCATTTGGCTAAAGTCAGTCTGCACCAAGCAGGTCACTTTTGTCCGAAGATCAGCCTGAGATTAAAGAGAAGAAAAATGTATTAGTAAAACGCAAAAAAGTAAGTGGATGCTAAAAGTACTAAGAAAAAAAGTACTAAAAAAAAAGTCAAGTACAGTGGGTGGATGTTAAAAGTACTAACACATGAAGTAAATTACAGTTGGTGGCTATTTTATAAGTACTAAAACTACATAAATGAAAATACAGTTGGGGTGTTGTTAAAGGTACAGATGAGCATAGAGTAAAGTATAATTAGTGGATATAGTCAAAAGTAGAGAGGAAGGATCAAGTAAAGTACAGTACAGAGCTTTCCAGGCAGTCCCCCTGGATTGGCAGAGCGGGGTGGTGGTCCTCCTATTCAAAAAGGGGGACTGCAGAGTGTTTTCCCAATTACACAGAGCTAACACTCCTAAGCATCCCTAGTAAGGTCTAATCAGGGGTTCTGAAGAGGAGGGTCCGTCGGATAGTTGAATCTCGGATTCAGGAAGAGCAGTGTGGTTTTTGTCCTGGTCGTAGAACACTGGACCAGCTCTATACCCTCAGCAGTGTATTGGACATTCGCCCAACCAGTCTACATGTGTTTTGTGGACTTGGAGAAGGCGTTCGACCGTGTCCCTCAGGGAGTCCTGTGGGGGTACTCCGGGAGTATGGGGTACCAGGCCCTTTGATACGGGCTGTTAGGTCCCTGTATGATCGGTGCCAGACCTTGGTCTGCATTGCTGGCAGTAAGTCAGGCTCATTTCCGGTGAGAGTTGGACCCAGCCAAGGTTGCCCTTTGTCACAGATTCTGTTCATAATTTTTATGGACAGAATTTCTAAGCACAACCAAAGTGTTGAGGGGATCTGTTTTGGTGGCCTTAGGATCACGTCTCTGCTTTTTGCAGATATGTAATGTGGTCCTATTGGCTTCATCAAATTGTGATCTCCAGCTTTCGCTGGATCAGTTCACAGCAGAGTGTGAAGCGGCCGGGATGAGGATTTAGTTCTCAGCTTTAGTTAGGTAGCAAAATCCAAGATGGTGCCAGTGTGTTTGGCGGGCTGTCGGTCTTTCACTGTTGTATTTGTGTTTCTTTTGTTATGTTTTGTAATGTGCATTAAGTCTCTGCTCGTGTATGATCGCCAATCTCTCCTAGATATTCAATTTCAAGTCAAAAGTCTAGGTGTGATTGACTATGGTGGGCATAAAACTTTGTCCAATCAGCCATTTCTAATTTAACATTTGTACCAAACATAAGCATAATTTATACTGCAGATCTTTCTAATAACCCTATGATTTATATGATCTAGTTAATTTTCTTTACTTATCTATAAGATATTCATAGATATTTTTGTTTTAATTTGAATTTACTTTATTTTATTATATAAAATAAAACAACATCTTATTTATTCTTCAAAGTCAAGGCCCTGATTATTTTAGTATATACATTGTAAATACAGAAGCTCTGTTGGAATATACAGGGTGACGGCTAGTGTACAGTGTTCAGACATTTTAGGCGCCATGTTCTATTGAAAAGCATGCTACACCTTAATTTGTAATTTAATAAATGTCAACAAAAAAAAATTCACTACAGCAAGAGAAATTCAAACAGATTATGTTGAAAGAACAGTACAGACATACGTCAAGATCTAAGAAACCCTACTCTGTTTTTCCATGCAAAGTGAAGATAATACTTTTTTCATGTCTGCTAGTGTAGATTCTGTCATACAGAATGTGGTACTCCTAATGAATTAAGTCAAAGGCAAGTGGACCCCTGATTTAGATTTTTGAAGATGTTTTACTTCTCATTTGAAAGTTTCTCATTTCTTTTTCATGTCCAATAGAACCTCATTTTCAGAGCCATTGTTTGATGCTAAAAGTTAAAAAACAAACAATTTTCTGACTATTCCAGAATAAATAATTGTGTAAAAGAATATACAATTTGTAAATTCAGCTTACCAATTTGAGAGCTTTTCGACGGAGCTCCCACTCATTCCACTTGTATGACTTGTTGATGTTAGTTTCTACAGGGTGCATATCGGTCTGAGTGCTGCTGTCACACCTGGTGAGGGGCATTACCCATGAACTCTCCCCTTGCACGATCTGTAAAACCACATGAAAAACAATATCTGGGTTTGATTAGATAATAAAATAATAAAAACCTAGAATTCTTTGAATTAATGTGTATCACCTGCAGCCTTTCTGACAGTTTTAAACTAGTATCATCTAATGTTGAGAGAGTTATGATGAAGTTGCAGCCACTTTGGCCAAACTTTAAAAATAACATTATGCATGATCTCATGCAATATTGTGAACTGTCATGGTCAGAGTATGTGTTACGAATGTCTCTCAGCTACCACCACATCATATAAAAGCCAATATCTGTAAAATGGATGGAATTAAAGCCATTTTTTGTGTTCTCTAATGTTCATTATGTTCATTATGGTCATACAGAGACAATGATTGTTTTGGTGTCCTGTTTGACATGGACTGTGTGGACACTGATCCCTTTAAAAGGGTCAATGTTCCATCATCTTCATATCCAACCGACTTGGATAATTTCTTATCTGATGAGCTGATCCGGTTTAGGTCTTTTGTCAGTACTGAGCAAGATAAGACACCTGCAAATCTATTGCAGATTGTGATGAGGAATGGTCTCCAGCCAACCTTCCCCAATGTTTTTGTTGCTCTCAGCCTTTTTCTCACACTGCCTGTATCCAACTGTGAGGAAGAGAGTACATTTTCACAAATAAAAAGAATCAAAAACAAACTCAGAACAACTACGGGTCAGAAGGGACTTTCTGCACTGTCCTTGATGGCCATCAAGTCTGAGCTGGTGAGGGAGCTGGACTTTGAGGACTTGATTTGCAATTTTGCAACGAAAAAAAAAAACAGAAATAAGAACTTCTAAAGGTGCCAGCATCTTACATTCTGCTATTATGTGCTGGACTGTCTCAGGGGCATCTTTACACAGCCTGCATCTTGGATCCTGTCTGTTATGATAGACCCCAGCCTCTATTGTTCCTGTCCTAAAGACCTGCTCTTGTGCTGCCATGATTAGAGCCTCTGTGCTGTCCTTTAGTCCAGCCCTTTCTAGCCACTGGTAGTATCTGTTGATATCAGCTACTTCCTCAATCTGCGGGTGGTACATGCCGTGCAGGTGCTTGTCTTTGCATGAGGGTTCCTCTTTCTTCTCTTCCACATTGGGTTTCTTCTGCTGGAGACATTTACTTAGGAGATCATCATTGTATGTTTTCTTCTTGATGTACTCCAGGATCTTGGTTGTTTCATCCTGTATAGTTGCTCTGATACTCACTAGTCCTCTGCCTTTCTCCTTTCTCTTAGTGTACAGTCTCAGGGTGCTGGACTTAGAGTGAAACGCTCCATGCATTGTGAGGAGCTTTCATGACCTGATGTCAGTAGCTTCTATCTCCTCCTTTGGCCAGGTTTTTAATACCAGCTGGGTATCTGATGGCTGGCACTGCATGTGTTGACGGCCTGAACTGTGTTCTTACCATTCAGCTGGCTCTTCAGGACCTGCCTTACTCCCCGTAGATACTTGGTTGTCGCTGACTTCCTTGCTGCCTCATCCTGGTTGTCATTTGTCTGCGGGATTCCAAGGTATTTGTAGCTGTCCTGAACATCTGCGATGTTGCTTTCAGGTAGTTCAACCCTGGTTGAACTTGTGATCACCTTGTCTCTCTTGGATATAATTTGGCTGCACTTATCAAGTCCGAATGACATACCAATGTCCTTGCTGTATATCCTGGTGAGGGGGATCAGTAAGTCAATGTCTCGCTCACTTCTGGCATACAGCTTGATGTCATCCATGTAGAGGAGGTGACTGATGACTGTCTCACTTTGGGACCGGTATCCATAGCCCCTCTTTGCAATCATCTGGCTGAGGGTGTTCAGGCCTTTGCACAACAGGAGTGGGGACAAAGCATCACCTTGGTATATGCCGCATTTGATGCTGACTTGTGTAATTGGCTTTGAATTGGCCTCTAGGGTTGTCTTTCACATTCCCATTGAGTTCTCAATAATGGCTCTTAGTGTTCTGTTGATGTTGTACAGTTTTCAAGCACTCCAGTATCCATCTGTGGGGCATAGAGTTATAGGCTTTACTGTAGTCAATCATGGCAGTGCACAGGTTTGTGTCTGGTCTTACAGTCTCAAGCTACAGTTCTGTCCACTAGTAACTGGTGCTTGGCTCCCCTGGTGTTGGTACCAAAATCCCTGTTGTGCCTCACTCATGTATTGACCCATGTGCCTGATAGGAACTACCATGTTGTACAGAGGCAGGTGATTGGCTGGTAGTTGGAAGGAATTGCCCCTATCTAGGGGTCTTTCCTGATCAATACTGTCCGGCCTTGGGTCAACCCTTACAAATAAATCCCACGAAATTCACATGTGATCACGTGATTCCCATAATCCCCCCCAAAATCACATATTTCCACATGTGATTCCCATTTTTCATATGTGATCACATGTGAAAGTCACATGTGATTTTCGTTGGATTTTTTTGTAAGGGAACCACTAAGGGTGGGTCCCTTCCATCAGTAGCTGGTTCATTTGTCCTGCTAGGCGTTCATGGAGAGCGGTCAGTTTCTTTAGCCAGTAGGTGTGGACTCTGTCAGGCCCTGATGCAGTCCACCTTTTCATTCCCAAGACTCTGTCTTGATGTCTGCCACTGTTATGGTTACTGGTTCTTGCTCTGGGAAATTGGTGTGTTCAGATCTCCTGAAGCCATGCAAGCATTATCATTGTGTGATGCCTCCTTCTCCCATATGATTCTCCAGTACTGCTCAGTCTTACACTTTGGATGATGCGGTGGAGAATACCTTGTTTATTCTCCTGGCTTCCGCTCCTTGAGTACATCTCCAAAGACGAGTAGCCAGAGCTTTGAGGCGTTGTTTGACAGTTTCTAGAGCCTTGAGAATGGACAAGTCAGTATTTTGTGATGGATCCTTTATCACTGCACCTTTCTGTTGCTCTGACAACTGGCTGATTTCTCTTTGAGTTGCCTTGATCTTAGTTTCCAGCCTCCTTCTCCATGGGGGACAATGCTCCTTATTGCTTGTAGGTTTGATCTTATAGCCAGGTCGTAGGTATCTAGCTTGGTCAAAATCTTGTCAATCTCTAGTTGTGATACCCATATAGCCCTTCTCTCTAGGCTTGACTCCAACAGTGTTGAGTTCTCTGTTCATGAATGTCTTGTTCCAGTGGCCCATTTCTCATCAGAATGTCCTGGTTCCCTAGCATCTCATGCAAAACTTGTTTGTCTGGGCAACATTCAAGCCGGCATGGCATAATTTTTTTTTTATGTCTCTCGCTCATTGTGTAACAGAGGTAACTCAAAGTTGGCACCAGGATTCAAACCCTCGAACCCCCAATCTCCTGTAGCAAAGTTAGTTGACTTAACCACCGCCCCAACTCCCAGCTATTAAAAAAAATGGTGTTAGGTTAGGGAGGGGGGCCTGTGAGCTTCAGTGCCCAGGGGCCCCTCGAGTTACTAATCCGGCCCTGTGGACCAGCTTCTGTCTAAGAGTCCTGTTGGGTTTGAAATGTACTGGGATGTTGTGTTTGGAGAAAATCCTTCCGAGTTTCTCAGATACTCCAGCAGCATAAAGAATGACAATGTTTTTCCATCTGTTCTTCGCCTTGTTTTGTTCAGTGGTGTTTTGTAGATTTTCTTGCTGATTTGACAAAAGCCCAGTTAGGATATCCACATGTTTGGAGAGCTTTTTTTATATGTTTTTTTTTTAACTTTATTTTTATTTATTTTTAACAACAACACATTTCCACAGTTACATTCATCTAGCAGATGTTCTGACAAATGTAGCAGTGAATATGTAACAACAGAGTGAAATCAAAAGACAGATGAAAGCAAAGTAAAATAAATACAGAACTCATAATTACAGAACTCATAATTAAATCCCCTCTGACATAGGATAGTCCACACATTCTTAAATGCGATGATATTTTAACCCGACCCAAAAGTATACAGTGAGTGTAAAATGGCAATCCTGTAGATGTGTCATTGAATTAATAGGGGCATGATAGGGCTCCACCTCATATTAAGAACTGTTTTTTGAAGCCTTAGGGAATATGTAATTTTTTCCATCCATCCATATGTAGGAGGCTCTGACTTTAGCCATCTGATAGTGATACATTTCAAAGCTGCTGTGAGCAAGATATTTAGAAGATATCTATGATCCTTCCTGTCTATTCCTTCGGGTGTTGCTCCCAAAACTGCCACCCGGGGGGTCTTTGGAACATCTCTCCTGAAAATTACCTTGAGAGCGTCATAAATCTCCTCCCAGAATACATTTAGTTTAGGACAAGACCAAAAGATATGCATATGATTTGCGTTCTGCGTTCCGCAGTTTCTCCAGCNATGAGTTGGGTTGTGTTGGGCCCATTTTACTAGTTATTGCTGGCGTTCTAAAAAACCGGACAATTACTTTCCATTTGAATTCTCTCCATATATTAGAACTTGTTGTTAATTGTGCTTCAGTACATATTTCTTTCCATGCGTCCCCTGTTATTGGTTCCTGCAATTCAGTCTCCCATTTGTGCTTT
>NC_051446.1:6728729-6729593 GCF_001649575.2 Kryptolebias marmoratus | reverse complement strand
TGACAATTAATTTGTTTTAATTGGTTCAGTATTTTCTTCCTTTTGATTGTCTTGTGAAGCCCTTTTACATTATAAGTTACAACTTTAAGTGGGTCGTCCATTATCTCTATATGATCTATGTTTTGACCTCTCAGGATATGTCATGAGTAGCAACATACCCTTTATGCATAACACTATCTTATCTGTGTGGAGTCTAGGGAATATAGGTGCACAATGTACACAGAGCCAAATAGCGAGGGGTAAAGCACAGTTTTGACAACTGTATCCAGCGGTTCTAGTCTCAACAAGATGAGAGCAAACAGGTAATGATGCAAAATTATAATAATAACAGAAGGAAAATAAATTTGCGAAAATAATTTTCGCAGGATCCCCGGGGAACAGAGGGATCAAAGCTAGAAAAACACAGAACAGGTAAATACTATGTTTAAGTACTTGGGACATAGTCCCCAGCGGCTGAAGAAGCCGCTAAA
Source organism: Kryptolebias marmoratus (assembly GCF_001649575.2). NCBI lineage: Eukaryota > Metazoa > Chordata > Actinopteri > Cyprinodontiformes > Rivulidae > Kryptolebias > Kryptolebias marmoratus. The sequence goes on along the minus strand of NC_051446.1, from coordinate 6,729,123 downwards.
GTGCACAACCAAGATTGAGTGTGAGTGTGCAATAGGTGCGCCTAGATATGTATACAAGGTGGAGAATAAACAAAAATCATAATGAAGTAAATAATATAGCTACGTAAACGTCAAGTATACTGCACAAGCTCCTGCAAACCTTAAAAAAAAAAAGAAAAAAGGATTTAAAGTAAAACAGCGTTTTTGCTATAGATGTATCTTCATAAAGCTTATATAGCAAGCCGTGTGAAAGTTAGCCATAACAATGGAGATATTTTCTGATATTATTGTCTCTATGAGCAGGCGGTACCTTTATTCGGCTGTCTCTGTTGGGGTAATATTGTTCCAGACGTAGTCCATGGCTACTTTGGGGTCTAGGAACTCCTTTTCTTCGTTTTGATAAGTAATCCGTAGT
>NC_051446.1:6724193-6727800 GCF_001649575.2 Kryptolebias marmoratus | reverse complement strand
CGGTCTACCTTAATGTCTCGGTCCATCTGCAGAACTTCTTTGATCATTTTTGCCACAGCTTGTGGGGAGCTGGAACCCGGGTGTTCTTCAATGCCCGCTATGCGGATATTGGACCTTCTCATTCTCCCCTCCAGATCTTCGCATTTCTCTTTGAGCACTGACATTTCTTTCTGCAAGCTTGTTACAGTGGACTGTAGGGAAGTGACTTCGTCTGACCACGTTGATAGGCCACCCTTTAACTCCAGAAAGTCCGTCTTTATAATATCCACTTCGGCTTGGATGGTCTTTGAGCTGTTAGCAATTTCAGAACGGACCGCTTGTAGTTCGGATCTTATAGCTTGAAAGTCTTCCGCTAGTGCACTTTTAAGTTCGTCTTTTATCACCTTTGCAATTTCTCCTCTCAGTGATAATAAAATGTCTGCTTTCATTTCTTCGTTACTCATTTTTGGTCCTTTAATTCCAGTGCTTGGCGGTGAGCCCGTGTCGCCGGTTGTCCGCTGTCTCGTGGTCCTAGCAGGTCTTACAGCATTAGCATTAGCATTGTTTCTGTATCTATACTTTTGCAGTTTTTCGGCCATTCAGGATAATTTTGTTCAGGTTGTCCAGCTGTTTTTGACCCTAAGGTTTTCTCTCCAGTTTTCCGACTAATATTAATGTGGTTAATGCTGTTTTCCATGTAATTTTTACAGATTTTGCAGGAGCTCTGAAAAATACGTCTTACGCCATATCTTGCTCACCAGCGCCCCTTTTTATATGTTTTTGTTGCTTTTCCTTCCCTTCTGTCTTTGTGGAGATGTGTTTAGCCTGATGCTGTAAAGTTCTAATGACAGAGAGTTTGTGTTCCGGTGGGTGGTGAGATCCCTTATGTTGCTGGAGAGTGAGGGCAATCTGCATGTAAATCCAGCTTAAAAGACATCTCAGCTATAAAAGTTCTCTGTTTTTGAATTGAGAAAGCTTCTCGAATAAGAACCAAAATGTCTTCAACTACACAACAGAATTCCAGTTGTTTTTCAAATTCAAATTCAAAAATACTTTATTAATCCCAAAGGGAAATTAAAAAAGTTTAATTTTTTGTTTTTAACCCCTTTTTGGGATTTACCATGTCCTGAATGAATGAGAATCTACACCAGCATATGATGAACTTGTTAGATTCCAAATTATTAATTTGAAAAAACAAACAAAAAAAACTATAAACAGGACAAAATAATGAGTCAGTTTTCATACAATAAAATGTGATGTGTGATTTGCACAGAATGTGAAATAACATTATTCAGAGGAGCATGCTGACCTTAGAGTCTGGACTGACACAGGGAAGCTGCTGATAGAGTCTGAGAAGCTGAAAGAGTTCAGGAAAAAGTTTGGATTTTTCTACAACCTCTGTAACAAATTTATCTGGACAGGAAGCAAATTTCAAGGCTGCTTCTTTGGAGCTGAAAGCATACAGCTTCTCCTTGTGTTTCAGGACTCCAATGCACGGATTACCTGCAAAAACACCATTTACATTACATACACATAATAAATGTTTAATACTTACACTTACTGTACAAAGCAAACATGGTAAATTTAAAAACACTTCTATAGAAGAAGTCACATAAAAAATTCATTTATCTTTTTCTGACTGATGTTCACATATTGTCATGTTTTCTGTTGCTTGCTGTCCTCTAATATTCACTGAACAGACTGAGAGCACAAACTGCATGGCAGCATCTGAATGATCAAACTGGCTGTCCTATAAAGCAGAGTTACTAAGCTGTTTAATTAGGGCAAACTCTAAGAGACGTGAGAGTGGAAAAAGATAAATGATACAAATAGAGATAAATCAAACTGCATAGATGCAACAAAATTGCAAAAACAAAATTGAATCGTGCCTCTGCAACAGCATAGGGCAAAGGAGCATGTGAAAGGAGGGCAGAAGAAGAACAAGAATAATTGCAGTCTTGTAATGGTGCCTGTCCTGATAGCATGCATAAAGTTAGTCAGTTTTACAGACCATCTCCTATTTGTGTTTATAATGGCCACAACAAAATCTGTGACAAAGGAAGAGCACTTCATGCATCATGCTGTTGAGCCTCAAATACCATTTACAACATGGCTGGAAATGTTTGAGAATTACATGCTCATCATAAATGCTACTGGAGACAAGTGGCCAGAGGAAAGACAATGGGCCATTTTACTACACTGTTTAGGCCTGGAGGGCAATCATCTGTTCTACACATTTTTTGTATAAACATAGAACAGGTTACAACATTTGATGAAGCCATGGCTGTGGTTGAAAAAACCCCAAAGTTGGTGTGCAGACATGAATTTAAACAATGTGTGCAAAGTATTGATGAAATTGTAAATCAATATGTCGCCAAGCTTTGGGCTTAAGGGTGATAAATTGTAATAACTGCACAAAAAAGGGACATTTTGCCAAAGTATGCAAATCACCTGTAGCTGCAGTGAAAAAAGTAATTGTTCCTGAGTTAGCAGTACTGTGTGTTAGTGATGTCAAGCTGATGGCTGCAACGTTTGACAAAATCACATGCAAAGTAAACACTGAAGTAGGGCTGCAACAACAAATCGATAAAATCGATAAAATTCGATAAAATTCGATAATTAAAAGCGTTGGCGACAAATTTCATTATCGATATGTGTCGCGCAATTTATGCGTCACTAACGTTGTCGCGGAAACGGTGACGTCACCCGCAGCGCGTTGGCTGAACAAACTCCGTCCCAAAGGGGAAGATGGCGGTAGCGTAAGACGTACTACGCCGAACTCTCAGTACAAGAGCTATTTCTTTGCAATTTTCTATGTATACAAGCGCTCACTGAAGAACTTTTCTACTTTGTAAGATTATCTTACTCTTAGGAAGATGCCTAAAATACCCCAAAAAAGAACCAATGACCACAACAAGCTGGATAAAACCTGCCTTGTTGCTTCTGAAAAAGACCACGACTATGTTGGCGCGGCTATTGTCGCTTTTCAACCCGAGGCCGACGAAGAGGATTTCCCGCCGCTCCCGGTTACCCCAAGTAAGCCTCCCGTTGCCAAGAAACCTTTTCCGAATGTTTCACGGACAACTAACAACTCAAACCCCGATGATGCTATCGCTATGCTTGCTAGCTTGATCAACACAAGAAGTGATGCCTTAGAAACAAAGCTAGGAAATATGCTAGAAGAAATTAAAGATATTAATAAGAAAATCAACTCAGTCGAGAAACGTGTGGAGCGCAATGAAAAAGATACAACGTCCTGCTTAATCCGTGTCGCTGAGATGGAGCGTTATGGCCGCCGTTGGAACCTCAGACTTCATGGAGTCGCTGAGACCGAGAAGGAAAACGTGTTGGAGGAGGTGGTGCGGGTCTGCCGGGAGACTCTTCCGAATGAGAAGGAAAGGCTTCAGCTCTTCATTGATGTCGCTCATCGAGTTGGAAGAAAGCTTCCCGGTAACTCTCGGCCTCGTTCCATCATCATTCGCTTCATTGCGAGGAGATATCGTGATTATATATGGAAGGGAGCTAAGGGAAATGACTTCCTGAAAAAAAGTGGTCTCCGTTTTACGGAAGACCTTTGCAAAGAAGATCGTGACTCTCGAAAGAAGCTGTGGCCGAGCATCCAGAAGGC
>NC_051446.1:6712804-6714556 GCF_001649575.2 Kryptolebias marmoratus | reverse complement strand
TTGTAGTGTGTGTGTTTAATTGATTTAGTTTTTTAGAGATGTGAAACACTGGTGGTAAATAAGCTATTGTTATTTTCTGCTTGAGAGCTAAGTATATAAAGTGAGAATGTTGAATTGAATTTATATTGGTTTATTTAAAAATAAGAAAGTAGTAAAAGTTTTACATCAACCTACTCTTTTACATACAGATAACTTTTTTATGTGGGCCAAAATGAATGACTGAATGAATGAATGAATTCCAAGACGACCGATTAATCCATTAATCGAGAAAATAATCGCCCGATTAATCGATTATTGAAATTATCGTTAGTTGCAGCCCTACACTGAAGAACCACAAGAAAACTCCCAGGTCCTGGAGTTAATTTTAAACAGTGGAGCTTCTGTACTTCTGTAATTATGAACAGGACTTGATCACAGAGATAGCAGAAATATCTCTTCTCCTGATTGCGTTCACAGTTGCTGAATTGCTCAGGATGGCCTAAAGTGATAAAGCACACTCGAGAAATCAAACTTTACTTCCTTATGCAACATGAAGTGGGTCATCATGCACCATCTGTCAGGCGTGTGACAAACCCATCAGTACTTCACCTAAACCATTACAACATTTGAAGTTTCCACAGGGTCCATTTCAACACATTGCTGTCGATATTGTAAGTCTTAAACTAACTTACGACTGCAGGTTTGCCATAAACATTATTATTTCAGTGAATAGCCTGTAGTACCATTTATTCCCGAGGCTACAACAAACACTGTTATGGCATTCCTATCTTGTGTTTTTGCACATGAAGGAAACCCTTGCATTATCACAACTGATAATGGAGCAAAAATTGCAGATTAGGAATTTGGCACCCATTCTCTTATTTAAGGCCTCAAAAATGAATTCCCAGAAAATAGTTAACTTGGGGCCCTTAAACTTCTTCTGCCATTTTAAAATTTTATTACATTTTTTGGTTTGAAAAATCTGTAAATAGATAAACACCAACATGTTAGCGCAACATTTTATTAACCAATCATAAAAAAATGGCAGGGATGTTTTCCAGGCTGCCTTTTGATTTTTTTAAAATAATTACCAGACAATAAATTCAAGCCTCAGTCCAATTATGTTCCCTGCAGGAAAGTTCATGTTGCGGGAGGATGAAGGTGTCACCGCACCAAAATGCAAGGAAATGGTCTCTTCGGATCTTGTTTGTCCGTTGACAAGTTTTGGTTGTGCTACCGAAACTTGGCGCCAGTTGTGGAGACAACGGAAGTGCTATGGACAACGTTGGCTCTGTGTTGTTGCTGTTTTTTAAACTTATGGGGATTCTCCTGAGACTTCAGGAAGAGAGACGCAGTGGAAGAAAGGCTCTGGATGCCACGATTGTTGCACGGAGTAGGACAGCTGTTCTCCGCCAGAGATTTCTGGGTTTACAGCGCCTTCAGCTGGGGGACAGACGTAATAAACGTTGCACGGTAAGCTAACGCTGTTGTCTACCATTGTTTTCTTCGCTCTCTATGCTTGCATCTAGCCACACCCACAACCAATGAGTGAACAGGAGCTAAGCTTGCACCACCCACGAAAGCAGGGCCAGCCCAGCTGGCCCTACTCCGAAGTAGAGGCTGACATTTTCTCGGGAATCCCACGGGTCACGGGATTCCCGCAGGATTCCCGTGGGATGGGAGTCAACTTTACTGTTAATCACGTGATCGGTACGGTACAGGATAAAAACTTAACGGGAGCAGACGGGAGCGGAAACCAACCAAAAAAAAAAC
>NC_051446.1:6693037-6712260 GCF_001649575.2 Kryptolebias marmoratus | reverse complement strand
AATTCAAATCATAAAATGAATTGTTATTGTTTAAAGAAGACAATTGCTCAATAAATGGGTAAAATTTAACATTATATGCCATCTTTGTGTTTATTTAACTACAGTAGACATGGTGCGACCCATGTACTGTTTTCTTGATTTTTGTTTTGTTTATGTACTTCTTTCTGTAACTGACCTTTAAAAGAGCTACAAACAGAAACTTTGCAACTATAGGAACCATAAACCATTCAATATTTATGATTTGTGCCATTTAGCGAAGTTTTTTTGTTTGGATTAAGGCAATAAATACTTCCCTATTTTACTACAGATGAACTGTTCATGTTGCCATATTTTTAAGATAAAACTGCAAATAAAGTAATATTTAAAAAGAATGGGGAGAAGAATAAATCAAACAATTTTCCTAACAACTAAAGGAAGACCATAAAAACAGGAGCAGCACAGGAGCGGGAGTCGTACTTGATGGGAGCTGGATGGGAGTGGGAGTGACTTTACCAGGAGTGGGATGGGACAGGATTTTTTTTTTACTTTGGCCTGGGATTGGGACAGGACAAGAATTTTTTCTGTGGGAGTGGGACGGGACAGGAGTGGAAATCCACTCCCGTGTCATCCTCTACTCCGAAGCAGAGACCAAAAAAGCAGGGACCGGCCTCGAAAAAATGCCGGTGGAAACGCGCTCAAAGCAAGCTGCGTAGAATGGAGCCGGGACCTTTAGAGCCAGTGGAAAAGGGGCAATAGATTGTGCAGGAGCTTGCCATTCCAATGTTTCTCTAGTTTATTAGTTATGATATTGACTGGTCCTTGGTCCCATGTGACCTGCCTCATATGACGTATTGTCTGAAGCTAGAAGTTTTAGGAGCGATAAAAACCAACCAAGTCCATGGTAATGTAATGCATACGGGCTAGGTCTGACTGCAGCTTTTTTTAAGTCACTGAGTTGTACATTATAGCGATCAGAACTAGGAATGGCAAGGAATCAAAGGATGAGTGATCAATTGAAACTGAGAACAGAGGTATGGTTAAATAAGATGGATATTTAGTATATTAATTCATATAATAAGAGGTATTCAATAATAATGACAATAATAATCAATAATTATATTAAGTTGCATTATAATTATAAACAAATACTAAGCAAATATGCTATGGCAAAATTTATTAAAACATTCAATAACATTCAATAATAAATCAACCAAAACATTTGATAACAATGTCAACCTGAATTTATGTGTGATTGAAAGTCCATATGTGCAAATTTCAGAGTTCTTGAGTGAGACTAGGTAAGTACGCAAAAGTTCATAATTGGGGAAGGGACAAATTTGATACTTTTTTCCCTAAGGAGTTCTTGAGAAACAGTGTGGAAAACAGTTTCCTACCACAAGACTGTCTAGCTAGCTCACCATCAGAATAAAGGTTGTCATCAAGTAAAAAAAAATCTGACGTTCAAGTAACAAATTGTACGCAGAGGTAGATGTGATTGTGGAAGTTTCAGGAGTTGTTTTAGTGAACAACAAACAGATGCCGACACGGAACACAGACCACAGTCACAGTGAGCAGCAGCGCTGAAGCAGGAGAAAGTCACATGGGCTTTTGGAAATTTAAAGGGAAATGGGATTCAGCTGTGGCAGTCACCAGGGTTACAGTAACATGTGAACTGCCCCATGCCTCTTGGGATATGTAGTGTGAAGCTTGAGGCCATTTCATGAGTTAAAAACCTTGTCACATTGTGAATAATAGGTAAAACATGTCACCAATAATTTGACTATTCAAATGTAAGTATGTGAGGACTTTTTGTCCAGTCTGATATGCAGAATCAGCTCGACCTTATATAAGTATACTTATATATAGATACCTTATGTTGTTTTAGGTGAGTATCACACTGGTGTTTTAGGTGAATATTGCTTTGTGTTTCAGGTGAGTATCATAGTGGTGTTTCAGAAGAGTATTACCTAGTGTTTCATGTGAGAATTACCTGGTGTTTCAGCTGAGTATTACCTACTGTATTGGTGACTATAACACTAGTATTTCAGGTGAGTATAACACTGGTGTTGTATGTGAACATTATCTGTTGATTCAGGGAAGTATTTCCGAGTGTTTCAGGTGAGTATTACACATTGTATCAGGTGAGTATAACACTAATATTTCAGATGAACGTTACACTGTATAACATGTTTCAGGTTAGAATTACATGGCATTTCAGGTGACTATAATACTGGTGTTCAGGTGAAGAATTTTACCTGGAAGTATAAGGCCATCTCTTGTCACAAACGTGTAGGAACAGAATCCATTATACTGCAGTGGTAGCTCATCAAAGCTGGATATTGTTTCAGGCAGGAGCCATTCATGTGTGTTTAACTGAATCAGGTCAATTTGTTGATCTACAGGGCAGAGGGAAGAGCAACTCTGATCAACTTGGACACATCTATCCTGAGTCTAGACCAAGGAACAATAAACTTTAGAAATAGTTGTGGTTTTGTTTATATCAGATGTACCTGAGGACTCCGCCATTCTCTGTTCATCTGTCTTTATCTCTGATGCCTCCAGCAAGCTGTCCAGATACTTTTCAGAAAACATTGTTTGAGAGATGGCAAAGGGCTTAAGACTGAGTGTGATTTTGGAGAGGATGTTCAAGAGTGAAGCCTCATCCTGGAGTTCAGACCATAACTTCGATATGGCTCTGAATAATGGCTGAAAAAGATTAAACATGTCAGGACTGTAACACTGTACACAAAATGAAAAAGGCTGTCAAAAATCCTAACATCTGAATATTTCCCATAACAAGTGAACTTACAAAGACTGTTGCAGTCCATACAGCTGTCTTGTCACAGTACATAACCCCAGCTGTCTTTGACTAATATAAATACATACATCTGACATATCCCCATGTTAAAACACAGATCAGTGCACTGACAAAGACTGTTGCAGGGGTGTGAGGTTGAGCAATACCAACTAGACATAGTTAGGCTCACTTCTAAACACTGCTTGGGCTCTAGAACCCAACTCCTAGAGAGTGGCTGAACTCTTTCCTACTCTAGAGTTGCCCAGGGAGTGAGGTATTGGAGGGGTTTGGGGATTCTGACAAGCCCCTGGCTGAGAGCCTCAGTGTTGGAGCCTCTCTGCAGCAGGGAAGTTTCTGACTGTTGTTTGTGCTTGTGCTCCAAACAGCAGTTCTGACTACTCCACCTTCTTGGAGTCTCTGGATATGTCCTGGAAGGGGTGCCGTCTAGGGAGTCCGTCGTTCTCCTGGGTGACTTTAAAGCATATGTGAGCAATGACAGTTATCTGAAAGGGAATGATTGGGAGGAACACCCTCCCTGATCTGAACCCGAGTAGTGTTCTGCTTTTGGACTTCTGTCCTAGGCATGGGCTGTCCATAACAAATACCATGGTCTTGCATAGAGTGGTCCATAAGTGTATTTGGTACCATGCCACTTTAGGCCAAAGTTTGATGATCAATTTTGTAATTGTGTCATCAGACTTGTAGCCCTATGTTTTAGACACTTGGGTGAAGAGAGGGGCAGGGATGTTAACTCATAACCACCTGGAGGTGAGTTGGATCCAGTGGCAAGGGAGGCTGCTGGACAGACCTGATAAACCCAAAGGAGTAGTAAGGATGAACAGGGAACATATGTCCATGAGATCTTCAACTCACACCTCCAGAAGAGTTTTTCACATGTCCCAGGAAAGGTCAGGAACATGAAATCCAAATGGGCCATGTTCAGGACCTCTATTGCAGATGCGACTTCCAGGAGCTGTGGCCAGAAGGTCATTAGTGTCTGTCGCAGCGGCAACCGGAGGACCCGCTGGTGGACACCAGCGGTAACGGAGGCCGTCAAACTGAAGAAAGAAGCCGTCAAGCTGAACAAGGAGGCCATTAGCTTGGCTTTCTCTGAGGACTCCTAAAAGAGCTGACTGGTATAGAGTGGCTAGAAGGTATGTGCCTTCTGTGGGTGCGGATGGACAAACTGAGAGTATTGTGGTGCCTGGGTTGCTTTTAAGGGCTATCCAGTTCCTGTATAACCAAAGCAGAAGCTGTGTCTGCATTCTTGGCACAAAGTTTAACTCATTTTTGGTGCGGGTTGAACTCTGCCAGGGCTGTCCTTTATCTACAATCCTGTTTGAGGTGTTCATGGACAGGATGACAAGACACACTTGTGGAGGGAGTGTGTCTGGTTTGGGAACCTCAGGATCTCATTGTAAGATAGAGCAGGGAGCTGGATCAGGGCCTTGTCTGCAGTAATGAGGGCATGGCTTTGATCGGTCATGTTAAAGAAAGTGTTGAGTTGAAAGGCAAAACTCTGAATTTACTGGTCCATTTTCATTCCCACCCCCATCTATGGTTATCAGGTTTGGATTATGACTGAAAAAACAAGATAACTGATACAAGCGGCTGAAATTAGTTTCCTTCATAGGGTGGCTGGGCTCAGCCTCACAGATAAGGTGAGGAGCTCTGTCATCCAGGGGAAGCTTGGAGTAGAGCTGCTACTTCTTTGCATCAAAAGGAGCCAGTTGAGGTGGTTTGGGCATCTGATTAGGATGCCTCTGGACCCTTCCATTTGGAGGTTTTTCGGGCATGTCCCACTGGGAAGAGACCTCAAGTGGTGGCCAAGAACTTGCTGGAGGGATTATGTACCCTCTCTGACCTGGGAGCGCCTTGAGATCCCACAGGAGGAGTTGGAGAGTGTCGCTGGGGTTTCTGGGTTTCTCTCCTGGATCTGTTGCCTCTGCAACTCGACCACAAATAAGTGGTAGAAGATGGATGGATGGATGGATGGATGGATGGATGGATGAGTATTTATCATGTTTAAACACTGTTAGGTGCATATACAAAAACTGTTGCAGTCAGTACAACTGTCTTTGTTTAACATTGAGTATTTTTCATAACAAAACACTCATTATTGCACCTACAAAGACTGTAGCTGTTAGAATTTCACATTATGAAACACTGATCAGTGTGCCTTCAATGACTGTTGCAGTCAAGGTTGCTGATTTTAAAGGACAAAAATACAAACATCTGGCTTTGATAAAACATTGGTCAGTGCACTTAAACATTTTTGCATTTGGTGCAGATAAAATCTTATGACAAATACAGACATCTGAGTATTCTCACACTGAAACACTGATCAGTGCACTTACAAAGACACTTGCAGATGGTACAGCTGTCTTTGACTGCACAGTTTCTCTGAGTAGCTTCAGCTGAGAGAAGAGCTCCATCTGCAGGATATCTACGTGCTTTGTGCATAAACACACATCGGTCTGGAGGAAAAAACAAAAACAAAACTAAAGACCTACCATTACCTGATGCAATGCATTTTGCCCAGTGCCTTTCATTTCAGAACTGAAGATTTGGATCATGATGAGAAATGACAGTGACAGACACATTTTGGTCGCAATGACGTTATGCATGAGCTCATGTGATATGGCAGGATTTCACTGATTTATTAGCACTCAGAAAATGTCTTGTCAGTGATTGTTAGCTACTACTATGCCAACTTTAACTTGCTATTTGGAAATTTGATTAGCTTAGGCAGCTATCTTCAATTGTAGTGACTGCTAAAGTCAATCAGTTGTAGGTGTTCATCCAATAATCCAAACAAGAGTAAAAACAAAACAAAACAAAAAAAATAATTAAAAAAACAAAACAAAAACAACTGTACTTCTATTCTGTAGCTGAAGACATTTCGCTTTCAATCCGGAGAGTTTTCTTAATTCAAATCAGGAGAGTGGAGCGTTCCATGATTTTAAATCTTCAGTTATGTAAGCTGTAGATTCACAAGCAGATTGCACTCACCTTTCTCACACTGAAAATTTGTTTACCTGGTTCAAAATGAAAAGCCATTGAGGTCTTTGCCTATCTCACAAACAAGGTGCTTTGTTCACACAAATTAATTTGTTGATTAAAGTAAAACGGACTGGGTATCAGGCTTAATGGTCAATTACAGGTCTTGGAAAGTAGAAATCTGAGACCTTGTCTGTTTAAAACTGGTTTCTCCTGTCCATACTTCCTTTACCTCCCACAAACCATCAGTTTTTCTCTGTCCAATATATTATGAACATTTTGGTCCTGAAAAGAGTGTCCCATATGCTTGAGGTGCAGGTGCACAGCGGAGTCTTGTCCTGAGGGGCTGGCTATCCTGTATTGAGCTGTGTCATTCATGTGAACAAAGCATATCGCTTGGAGCCAGGCAAACACAGAACCTAACAACTCTCTATTGTGAGGAGAGTAAGTACAATCTCCATGTGGATCTAGCTTACATAACCAAACATTTAAAAATTTGAACTCAACACTCTCCAGTTCTGAATTGAGAGAGTTTTCATCTTCAACTACAGGTAGGTAGGTAGGTACATTTATTTATATAGCACTTTTCAGCACAAGACGACTCAAAGTGCTTTACAACACAAGAACAAAATTACAGACAGAGTTACAGAACACGACAAGATAACTAAGCTAAAACATGACAATGCTAACCAAGGTACAGGATATCTAAACTACTAAAACATGATATTACTAAACCAAGGCACGAAGAATCTAGCTAACAGTGACAAGAATAATAATAAACTAAGAGGTACCAAAAGAAGGCCCGCTAACAGCCAGTTATATATAATATGATAACTAATTGTACAGTAACTAAGCTAAGTGTACAGGAAGGCTAAATAATCTAAAACACGTCAATGCTAAAACTAACGGTACCGAACTATCTAAAATTACCCCCGCTATACAGCCGAAGTAAAACCAGACACATCTAAGCATGAGCTAAGACAGTCAAAAATAGTAGCTAAACTAAACAGATCTAAGCATGACTAAATGTACAGAACTAAACTAAGTGTACAGGAAGATAAAGCTAAACTAAACAGTACCTAAAACAGCCGATGTAATAATTACTAAGATAGAGAAAGAGGGAAGAATTGATAAGACTACAGAATAGAAGTCCAGTTGTTTTGTTTGTTTGTTTTTACTTTTTTTCTGGATTTGCCATGTCTTGAATGACTGAGAATCAACACCAGCATTCAATAATGACTTTCTGAGAGTTTCATTAAATCCATTCATCCAAATGAGATATTTTGCTAAAAAAAACAAACAGGATTGACTACCACACCAATCTTTAGCCCAATATCAGTCAAACTGACTGTATATTAGCCATTTTTAAGTTTGTTTGAATTCCTTAGCTGTGGCAGCCATCTTGAATGGGCTTTACTCCAAAAGTTAATAAGTTGTAGATGTACAGTCAGTGATGATTTTCTGTAATTTCATGAAAATATGGGCACTGGTATATGAAATATTCTTGCTGACACAGAGACACACACATGCATACAAATAAACAGTCAAAAACCACACTGTCCTTTTACCTTTGGTGGCAAGTAAGAAGCATTGGTTTCCATACGTTCATAAAAAGGTTGAGCTACCTGCAAGATTTTGAGGAAACCTTCATGTTGCCTGATGTTGTATAGAGCCTGTTTGAGCAGGACGATGGGTACATCACACTGCCTGGATTGAATATGGGGGTGCGTTAATTTGTCCAACACAGCGGTGTATTTCCACACCAAACTTTGTGTCCCATTCAGTTCAGCGATGACACATTTGCCTGTGACTGGAAGGGCTTCTTTAAGAGAAGATGGCACTACCAAGAGAATGAAAAACAGAGTTCAAAGCACTGATTATTCATGGGAAAAAATAATATGAAGAGAGGATGGCACTGCCAAAAAAATGGAAAATTAAGTTCAGTGTACTTTTTAAATAGTTTTTTATAAAACATTTTTCAATCTAAAAAAATGAGATATACAGAAGAGATGAACAAAAAAATTCAAACAAACCAAAAAGAAAAAAAACAAAACAAAAGCCAATCCAAGACCCTAACAGTACAATAACAGTAGAAAAGAAATATCACATCTTTAGATCCAATCATTCAGCATATTGATAAACACCATAAAGCAGCATCTGTCCAAAATGACATCCTACAGAAAACTGACAAATAATGTTTATAAGTAAATATGTCATGATAACAATATGTCATTCAATAAGTAAATAAATCACAGTACATAACCCCAGATAGACTGAGCAATGACAAGCAGGGAGGCAAATACCAAATCTAAATTAAAGTTGCAAGCAGCAATGAATGACCCTTGCACCTTGATGATGCTCCAGCCTGTTTAGCAATACTGTGCAATAAGCACAGCCAACCCCACACAAAAAATACCTCCTGAATTTTTGGGAGGTGGTTGTTTAAATGTAAAAGCTGGAAAATGCAAATATGACTTCAAAATAGGTACTGTAATTCAAAATGGCTGACATCCTTGTAGTTTGTCTGACAGAATTTGATGTTCATATGAAAAAGCAGGTCAAAGATGTTCTTAAGTAAAAAATGTAACTTTGTGTTCTCAGTAGACAGGGCTGAGGAAATGATGTAATATTTACATGTAGTAGTGTTAAGTAGTTGACTTTGATTAAACATACAACTTTAAGTGGAGATCAGAGATTTTCTATGAGTTACTGCATATTTTTTGACTAATTAAAGTTTGAGATGTAGCCTTGCACACATACTAATGAACAATGATCTGCCTCTATTGTTAGGAGATTGTTAGGTCATCTCCTAACAATGGAGGCTCGTTAGAATCCTTGTTTGTCTGACTCACTGATGGGCCCCTCTGGTCACATGAGTGCAGGTGTTGATTAGAGTGAAACTGACTGGGGATCAGGCCTAAAGCTCCATTATATGTTTTTGAAAGCTGGAATCTGAGACCTCCTCTGTTTAATGTTGGTTTCTCCTTTTTGACATAAATGGCTTCTTTTACCCCCCTCTCGAATCATCTGTCTTATCGGTCCAAAATATGAACATTTTTAAAATGTTCAAATGTTTTTAAAACAAGGACCCTAATGAGCCCCTATTGTTAGGAGAGTGAGAACAATTTGCAAGCAATCTAGCTTACATCACATCTCAGCTTTAAAAGCTCAACTCCACACTCTCTAGTTCTGAATTGAGAAAGCTCCTCGGATGAGAAGCGAAACGTCTTCAACTACAGAATAGAAGTCCAGTTGTTTTTGTTTTTTAACTTTTTTTGAATAAGGAGACAAAAAGGAAGTTAACGAATTTAGAAGGGACTTGAATCTAGCATCAGAGTAGGCAGACCACATTGTTGTAATAGTAACCTGTTTGTATGACCTTCAACCATAAGGACCCAGGTTTGTACATCTAAACAGTTAAAATTTTATTTAAAATTTCATAAAGATCCAACTAGCAGTTTCTGCTTAAAGAATTTTTTTGTTTGTTTGTTTATACATGCCCCTACAGGCCAATATTTGTTAGTTTTGGTTCACTATCTCAGAATTGGCTGCTCCAACAGCATTTTTAATTTGATCTAATCAACTATTGTTGTTTTCAACATAGACAATTGTGTTTTTTAGCTAGCTTGCCGTAAATGATTACAAACCTGGAAAGCTGTGGGAGGTAACTTTTATAGAAATGTTTTTTTTACATATTTGATAAAACTGTCACTATGTCCTGACAGTAGAATACAAGACCGATAATCTGTGAAAAAAAATCAAGCACCTCTGGCTTCTCCCAGTGGTCCTACTGCCATTTTCAGAAATACACTGCTCCCAGTCATAAACAACCAATCAGAGCCAGGAGGAATGTCTTAGCAGTGTCAATCGTGCTTGTGGACATGCTGCTCACACCCTTCCCCCACACAGCGTGTAACATCGTTCAAGCTCAAGATTGCTGGTGTGCTGCAGCTGTGCTAATGGCAGAGAAACAACCTAACGTTACAGGAAAGCTGCCAATTTTTCGAGTGGCATCTGTTCAGAAAACAAAGACAGGTAAACAGAAGAAGACCCATGACATCATTGATGTTACTAGCCTGCACATTCATAGCAGTCTTCGCTGTGGGGACCTGTAAAATGGGCTAAGTCCATGTTTTTCTCAGAACTCCCTTCTGCAGCTTTAACAACCTATATTTATCACAGTATGTAGCTTTAACGTGGAGAGATCATGTCAATAAAACATAATACCTTCAAGATAGAGTCAAAAATAAGTCTTGTGAATTTTCAAGGTAGCAATAAAGGTTTTGGGTGGAAATGGGCGTGGCCTATACCTTCTGATTCAGTACAGTTCAGGGAACGTGTAGGTATTTCAATTGTGCAACTTACAGGACATGCAAATCCTAGTTATCATCATGTAAATATCATCCTAACATGCCTTTTAGTTTGGGCTGTAGTATGACATTTATTGTCAGAAAAATAATTAAAAGAATAACAAAAATGTAATTAGTTTCAATAGGTTAATTAGTTTCCATGTTCTGCTGGAAGCATGGAAATGTGGCTGCATTCCCTTGCCTCTGGAGAATTGGTCCCGTAAATAGCCCAGTTTTTGGCCCACCCACAATGTTCTATTATAAAAAGAAGAACATACTTAACTCCTGGATGTTGAAGTCCTCTGTTCTTTTGCTGGCTTCATTGAAGAGTCTGATCCCTGTTACAAGCATGGTAAGCTCTTTAAGCATATGTTCCTTATCTTTCTTCAATAAAACCAAGAATGCTTCCAGATCCTTTTGAAGGAAGATGCTCTGAAGATCAGCTGAAACATGACAAGGATCAAATATCCATCATTATCAAAACATTATGAACAACATCTTAATATTAAGGTATTCTACACACTAAAGCACCCTTATTGCTATTTGCCAGTAATTTCTTTTTCTTTTTTGTCACTAACAAAAGTTGACAGGATATGTTGACTGGTGAGGTCAGAAAATAGTCCACATGGATTATATTTACTGACGACATCTGTCGTGAGTCGGAAGCAGGTGGAAGAGAACCTGGAGAGTTAGAGGTCTATGGAGCTAAAACAGTCTCATATATCACAAATGTGCAGAACGATTCACACATGCACAGAAGAAGATTTACACCTGTATTTCTGATGCAAAAACAAATATATCCTGTTTTACAAACTGCTTCGGGTCTGTGGACTTTGCAACATTTGTGTGTGAATCTTGTTAGCCATATGTTTCTGTTTGACTTCGTGGTTCTTGTGTTTCTTTGTGTTCTGCATCCTTCGTGGGTTCTGTGTAATCTGTCTTCTCATGTGATTCTAGAGTTTAGTCTTTGTTTGTGGTCTCTGTTTATTTGTAGCTCTGTGTTCTGTCTGCTTTCTCATGTTCCTCTGTGCTATTATTCATCTGCCCTCAGTCATCTGCAGCTCAATATTTTTCCGTCAGCCTGTCAGTCTCATCTACACCTGTCCCTGTTTAGTAACTACTCATCTGTTCCTAACTATTAGGGATGAGCAAGTACACCACTATCTGTATCTGTATCTGTTCAACCATCTAAATTATCTGTATCTGTATTTGGAGTGGGCGTGACCTAACCCGGAAGTGGGCGTGACATACCACCAGCCAAATTTAGAGAAAGCAGACGGTAAAAAACAGGATACACGTTTCAGATGAGCATAAAGCATTTTGACAAGTACGAGCATGATACAAGTAAAACTCGTCAATATCCATGCTCGTCCTGAAGGAAAATCCTCATTGGGTAACTGACTATTTTCACGATCTGTGATTTTAGTATCCCACTCAACCATACTAACTACCTCATCAGCTCTGCCCTTATATATTCAGTCGTTCCATCTTCTCCTCGCTGGTTCATTGTTGGTCCATACCACAGTCAAGTCTGCTCATTGTCTCCCCGTGTTCCCTGTGATCTGCCAATCTAGTAACTTCCTTAGTTTGCTGCCATGTCAGCCTTATAAATAAAGTTTATAATAAAGTTTATTTAGTTCAGTTCTGATAAATTTCACTTCTAATCATCCACAAAGAGCAAAACAATAATTTGAAATGACCTGGGTTTGGGATACAGCACTTCTGTATGTTTAGTTGCCCTTATATAACCTGGAGATGTGATTTCACAGCCACATAAGACATACTAAACAAAGGCTAATGTTGGTTGTCTCTTTTAGTTGAAATCTAGCCCTTATCAAATATTTGAGGGGCAGCTTGGCCCAGTGTTAGGGCGGTTGTAAAGTTGGGGGTTCGATCCCTAGCCCCTACAGCATGTTGAACCTTCCTTAGGGAAGACACTGAACCCCCATTGCCCCTGATATGCTTAATAGTGGATAAGTGAGCTATAAAAAGTGCTCTATATAGAGTGTAAAATATAAAATAGAAAGTATTTAGTGTGTGTGAATTAGAAACTCTGTAAATGGCCTTGCAGAACTTGGAGAGGGTAATAAGTTGCTTTATATTTGTTGATCATTTACTCTAAACAAATTCAGTCTCATATTGTGTAATTTTGGTCTAAACCTGGACTCCCTCAAAACAAAGGCAAACATTAGGAGTTTTACAGGTTGCCATCATGGCTCAGACTGTCTGAAACATTTTAATCTAGGTTAATGCAGTCAGTGGGCCTAAGTTTAAAAATAGTTAGACACCTGTAGCTTCTTGCACAATCTTGGTCTCTGTAGGTGAGCCCAGGCCAGATCGCAGCAGGATGTAGGTGACGATTTGATGGTAAAGAGCATCTAAGTCCTTCATGGTTTTTGCTCTGCTGTCTGTGATCTCCCGGCTCACCAGGCTCAGCCTGGATTCCAGAACTTGATGAATCTCCTTAAGAAACTCCCCTGTGAAAACAGAAACCCAAAGTGATTGTGAGCCATTCAGAAAGCCTGAATGTGTGTTTCTTTTTCTGTTTGGCACTACTGAGAAGTCTGAAGTCTGTATGTGAGTTTCTGATTTAGGCAGGAAAAAACTATGCACTGATACTGACAAAGTGGATGTCAGGCCCCCAATATCATCATATCATGAAAAGCTATTAGTATTGGTGTTACTGGCACCCACAGATTTCCAGGTTAAAAAGCAGATATTCATTCATTAGATGGAAACATTTTCCATTTTGCTTTGTACTTACGTCGAGAGGTATAATTCTGATCAAAATAAAGCTGCATTTGAATTGTATTGAGAGCTGGGCTGCACTTCTCTGTTAGTTTTTCCACACAAAGCTGTGAGATGAGACAAAAGAAATAAAAACACTGATCAGTTTTAATTAAACCCGAGGGACATAGTCTGCTGTCAGACATTGAGACTTCCGCCATGTTGGAATGTGTAAAAATAAACAGGAGCAGAAAAATATAAATTCCATTTATTTTCTTCATACACTTATTCACTCTCACTTATAATATTGGTCTTGTGTACACTGCAGATTTATTTTATCTTGTGTCAACGTCAATATAAATTTTATTTATATTGCACATTTGAAATAACAATGTTGACCAAAGTGCTTCAGAAGGGGGTTAAAAACAAACAGGAAAACTTTCAATCAATAAAGATAAATTGTTCTTAATAGTTTTAGTTAATTTTAATAGTCAAAAATGTTGATTTTGCTGTAATAAATCAATAATGACATATTAAAGCAAATAAGTTAAGTCAAATTTATATAGCACTTTTCAGCAACAAGGCGATACAAAGTGCTTTACAACATGTAAACACAAAAAATACAAAGTCAAAACACATACAACAATATATAAGACACTAAGTAAAACACACATATGAGGTAAAAACAAAACTAAAGGTACCAGAGGGCTAGCTAAGAGTACCAAAGGCCAGCTAAGAGTTAAATACATTTTAATAAATGGCCAACATGGTAAGAGCTAATCTAAATGAAGTCATGAAAACACACACAACAATGAAAACTAAACTAAATTAAAGCTGCAAGCAGCATTGGGCAGATCTAGCAGCTCAGCACCACTCCGATCCTGCGACCGCCAGAGCTCCAGTGACCGTTGTCTATGCTCTTGCGCCATTCTCGCATTGTCCACTAGGTGGTGAATGTGGCAAATATTCCAAATTGCTTTAAGTCCAGTTCAGTACGAGTCCGGTAGCATGTCTCAAAATTTTGGCAGAAATTCGACAATCCAGGCAGGAGTCATTGTCACTTCCAAAGGACTGGCGAGGACTTCCTTTAGGGTGGTAATCAAAAGTTAGTGGATACAGTTTCAATCTTATATCATACCAGGGTGAAGCAGAGGGAGTCACTGATGTCATTAATGTACCACACCAATGTGTGCAAGAGTGCTCACTGATGGTGCACCAAAAATCTGGTGCAGATCGGATGATATATCAGGGAGATAAAACTGTTGGAATAACCTAGTGGGTGCATTGGAGTCAAATTCCAATATAATCCTATTGGCCTCTTGAGAGGTTACCAAAGGTCATTCATATCCAGTTTGGTGCAAATTGGATAATGCATGTGTGATTTAGAGCCAACCGTATGCAAACGGCGAGGGATTGGAATTCGCCATTCTGCCACGCCCACATGCTCCAGCCACCAGCCAGTGTTGAGAGAATGATGCAGCATCATGTTGTTGAATGTCCTCAGACACAGGTTTAATTTTGTATGAATCATAGAGCAAAAGAAAGACATTCAGCAAAAAAAAAGCAGTTCACTTCCTGTTGGAAGGGGGCGGGGCTAAGTTGATGTCATATATTGACCATGTAAATGTGATGCGTGCTGGTCTGTAATGACACATAGAAAGTCTGATACAGATGTGACCTTGTATGTGGAAGTTACTACACCTTGATGTTTCATGGCAAATGGTCAGATTTTGAGGCTTGGCCACGCCCACATGCTTTGATGTAGCAAAAAGGTTTTGATAACATTTGATCTTCAACGCCTCAAGACTTTGTTCAGTGATTCTGAAGTCTGTATGTCAAAAGCTGTAGGAGGAGTTTGATCAAATGCGGAGGATGTCAACGTCCAAAATGGGGTACAAATCTGACCTTTGATCCATGATGGCCAACTTCCTGTGAGGTTTGGACCATGGCTCCAAGAGACTTTTTTAAAGGTCATTACAAGAGACACATGTGTACAGAGTTTCATGATCGTGAGTGAAAGCATAGCCTGGGGCTGATTTTTTAAAGAATTCCAGGGGGCGCTGTGGAGGAATTAGGCCACGCCCACCAAATATTGGAGCACATTCCTATTTGAGGGTGGACTAGGATCGATTGTACCTAATTTGGTGCAGCTCTGCTCAAATCTGTGGAGTTTAAAGCCAAATGTATGCCAACGGCGTGTCGTTGTAGTTCTCCCTGACGCCACGGCCACGCCCTCCAGCGAAAACTCTTGGCGCTTTAATGCAAGTCAGACCAACTTGTTATCTGTCTTTTGACACAAGATCATCTTGATTAGGTCAAGAGGGTCAAAGATGGAGCTTAAAGTAAAAACTGGAAAGATGGAGCTTAAAGTAAAACTTTGCACTTCCTGTTCTCATGGGGCATTGCTTAAGTGAGGTCATGATTTGACCATTGAGCATTGTTGTGGACTGAACATGGATTAAAAAAAAAACATATACAGCCCAAAATCTAAAAAAGTTGGGTCGTTATGTAAAATGTAAATCACAACAGAGTGCAATGATTTGCAAATTTCATAAACCCATATTTACTCACAACAAATCAATATGTGTGGTTGGTGGGGGGGTGGGGGGTGGGGGTACAGTGGTGCCTGCTTCATGCTATGTTGTCCCACATTGACATTCCCAAATGTTGGCAAGTATGATATTAAAGTGTTTCACTTTACAAATACCTACCCCCATCATGACAAAATATTCTTGTAGTTTTGAAAATATGAGCACGAAACTAAAGCAAAGGGGTAGGGTACACACTTGACCAAGTTGGGGCGCTGCTTGCTGAGAGACCAAGAAGGAAGTAGTTCATTTTGCCAGCTGCATTGTGTTTCTCAGGTCAAACAAAAGCCCTGGCTTCACGTTTAAGACATGGGGTTCCATTAGTGCCAAAAATATGTTTATGTGTCTATGTTAGGTGTGTATGTAGCATGCTATGTATATGTTAGGTGATATGTTAAGTGTGTATGTATTGTAAAATGCCTATGTACTGCGTTGTGTCTATGTTCCGCACATATCATTATGTCACCTAACATATCACCTTACATATCACTTTACAAATCACTTTACATATACACCTAACATATCACCTTACATATCACCTAACATATCACTTAACTCACTTAACATATCACCTTACATATCACCTAACATATACATAGGATGCTTCATACGCGCCTTACATAGACACAAACATATTTTTGGCACTAATGGAACCCCATACAGAGCAGGTTTAAAACTCTTGGAAAGTTTAAACTCTTTCAGCAGCAGCGTCTGGCTAAAGACTGACTTAAAGTTTTGGGGGAGAATTGCAACAAGTATCGTAAAAATAATAGTAATAATAAAAAAAGCCTGTGAAGTGACGATTCGCTGTAAATATTAGATACAAACACAAACTCCGCTGTCTGTGTGTCTGAATTGCCGATGTGCTGACAGAGCTGCACTGTGGCACCTCCGGCGCAGAGCGCAAACAACACTCACACAATACATACAAATGTGATACAATTTCTATGTGTACTTGATTGAAATCGATGCATAGTTCTGCATCTGAATCTGGTTTTCCTGCGCGCTCTGGCAGCGGACAGAAGTTTAATTTGGTATAATTAGCTCAGCGCAACACCGTGCATAACTGTAGCTACTTAAAACATTTGCGGAGTCTCGCAAAATAAAATAAACCTAAAATCTGAAAAAAATAATAATGAAATAAAAAATTTTAAAAACCCAGGATCTCGCAACATTTTTTGCAGGATCTAGCAAAAACATTTTTTTCCATGTCCCTTGATGGGCTAGTAGTACTTCTATAAAAGAAAATTTAAAAAGTAGTTTTGGGAAAATAGAATCCTTAAATTTCCTGATGAGAATAACATGTGAGGACAGTTTTTGCATTAAAATCTTCACCCATATGATGAGAAGTACCTGCTGAAGGTTCTGGACATCCTGTTCAGTCAGAGAGCGATTCACGTCAAATCCATTTCTTGTGTCCAATAGAACAGCTTTCACCTGTACCGGACAAAACCACAGTACCGAATGAACTAAATCCGTCTTTCAGAACAAAATACAGACAGCTGGAAGGATTATAAACCCTGCTGGTCCAACTCAAAGCTCAGAATGAGTGTGGACCGAACCGATACTGAGTCAAAGATGGCTAAAACAAGCCGATTCGGAGAGCGTACTGACCATAAAAGCGCCCAGAGTTTCCGACACCACCTGTCCCCTCTGAGCACACTCCTTCACTATTTCACCGATGATTGTGTTTATCACACTTTCTGCCTGAAGCCGAGACATTTTCACCGACCGGTGAGCTAACCTGTTAATTGTTGATATTCGGTTACCAAGTAACGACGCAAAAGGAGCAGTTGCTATAGTAGCTTTTTTTCTATAACAGCTCTGTCACAGCGTCCACTAGAGGGCGCACAGAAAAGGCTGAAGTAGTTTTAACATACTTTATTAACAAAGTTTGTACAATACCAGTCAAGATGTAGATAAACAATCTTTTTACCTTTATTTAAACAATGTGTACGCATTTACACAGTACAAAAAATAAACAAAACACATTTATTCATGTAAATGTTTGTAATTATACTTGTCCTGTTATATCTCAATGCTGCATTTGATTAGGTGGCAGACAATAGCTTAGTTTTAGAAGCTATTTTGATGACAATGTGTTATTTTTATTAATTACTGACATGATGTATGTCTCTTTTAAATTGCAAACACTTGATGACATTTTGTGTTTTTAATTAAGTCTTGCATTTTTAAAATGGCCTCAGAGCCAGGAATATCAGCTGAAGAAGTGATGACACCTGTCATCAATGGTAAACTATGGGGTTTGTTGATAGTTGGGACTAAGGGTGTAATGTAATTGTATTTCTATAGGCCTACATGCTAAACTAAAGGACTTAGCATTATTTACATACACTCATGTTCTAATAGCACTCCACAGTTTATCCCACGGCATGGTATGGTGTGCATAACCATTAAAAACATTTAGCCAAAAGAAAGAATTATTTTACAATGTAATAACTTCAGACAGACATATCAATCAAAACATCACACAGTAATGCCATTGAAAAAATATTCTCTAATCTAGTCAAATTACAAAAATAAAGACCTAGTAGGAACACATATCACCTGCCACCTTTCATGCCAAAGTTTTAGACAAAGATCCTCATTTCTCAACATATTGAGAAATGACACAGTTGTTGCTATTGAAAATAACATTATGCACGATTTCAGGCAAAATTGCAATATCCCACATAATCTGTTAACTATTAAAGTAATTGTTGTGAATGACTGTCAGCTACTACCACACCAAACTTTAGCCATTTTTTCCAAGGTCTTTTGTGTCAGTCATGTTGAATTGAGCTGACTACAAATTTTAATTAACTGTAGAATCAAATGATCACTTTATGAACATTTCATTCAAACCTATTCATGGTTCATGAGATATGTTGCTAACTCAACAGACAAATTAACACACACAAACACAGACATGGGCAAAAACTTTTTCGCTCTTCCTTTGCCTTCAGCGGTGGAAATTAAAATTTTTTTTTACCAGCCACCCAAATATTTTACCAGCCAATATTTTTTGTTGTGACAAAAAGTTATTTCATATGATGATGATGATGGAGGTCAGTGGAAGCAGTTGTGGTACCCTACAAGCTGAACAACACCTCTTTCTGGACACTGCATGGAAATAACTGTCATGGGCGAGGTGGAAGGAGGCGAACCCTGAGCGCAGACTCATGTTGAAAAAAAACTAATTTATTTAGAAATAAGAGGCAAACCAAAACAAAGGCTGACGTGGCAGCAAAACCTGAACTAAATACAAAAACATTAACTAACTTAACAAAACATGAACAGACCTGAGACAAGAGGGTAACCAAAGGGAGACGACGAGGCACGAGCAAAAAAAAGACAGCACATCAGGAAGACAAGAGTTTGACAATGAACCAGCAGAGAGGTAGAGAATGTGACCGGGTATTAAAGGCAGAGGGTGATTAGTGGAAGTGGGCACAGGTGAGATGATCAAGGAGCTAGAGGCAGGTGTAGATGGGTGAGAATGGGGAAGAGAGAGAGAGTGACTGAGGAGAAGTGAATGTTGGCTGAGGCTCAGGGAAGAGACAAATAACACAAACAATAAACTCGAACTGAAACATGAAGACAAAACATAATTCAAAAACTCACATCCTAACAATAACTAGATTTTTCTTATTTTATTTTTTATTTTAAACCATTAAAAGATGCATATCTGTACATAAAAAATTCAGACAAGTGATATTTATTTCTGTGGAGTGTTTTTGAAGTATTTTTTGTGCTTTTGTAAGTTTTTGTATGTAAGTTGTA
>NC_051446.1:6687885-6692780 GCF_001649575.2 Kryptolebias marmoratus | reverse complement strand
TGTTTAGCCGTGCTACGGTAGGAAAATCTGACGAGGAAGCACAGATCGTCAGAACACCGGCCGTAGGCGCGAACGCACACTGACCGACGTCATGACGTCATTGATTTAGTTAAAAAAAAACGTTGTTTAACTTTCAGTTCTTCCCTCGACTACTCTTGAAAAACATTTTTGTTGTCTGCCACCCACTTAACTCCCGAAATATTCCACCACATTGCTAATTCTACTCCTCAAATTGTTTCTTCTTCTTCTTCTTGATTTTTATTGGTGGTTGGTGAACAACTGAAGAAATCAATACTGCCACCAACTAGTAAAGAGTGTCTGCTGAGGTCTTCCGGGGAAGATGGCGAACTGGACAGGCAGCTTCCTTTAAGTTCTAATTCACTAATTCCGATTTGATAGTTAAGACCTCTGTTTTTGAGCACCAAAAGATTACTAAACCTGCCTATACACTTTATTTATCTTCAGTTTATTTTTCTTTACCAACTTTCAAACAACAAAAGAGATGAAACGAGAAAAAGCTGATACTGTGGCCAAGCTAGCGTTAGCCTCCAAAACGTGCTCTCTAGTTTCTGACCACGAGTATACCATGGAGACATCACTGCCATTGACCAAAAGGAAATCTCCCCCGACGCCTATCAAAACACCGACACCACCCAGCAAGGTAATTGTGTCTCCAAACGGAGAAATCAACAACTCGATCATGGAAGCCGTTAACAAGCTAACAGACAAGATCGATAACTTCGGCCTGCAGCTACGCAACAACATGCTAATGGTTGCTAACATCTCTAAGCTAGTTGAAATGAATCGCTCATTAAAGAAAATGCAGAAATGAAAGAAAGATTGTTGGATCTAGAACGTTATAAACGCCGTTGGAATCTAAAAATCCAGGGCTTAAAAGAAAAAAAACAACGAAGACATCCGTAAAGAAGTCCTTGACATCTTAACCAAGATCGCACCACATTGGGCCTCGTCAATCAGCAACGCAGTGGACATCGCGCATCGTCTGGGGAAAAAAGAAGACGGAAGACATCGCCAAATACTAATTCAATTCAACATGAGACACCGCCTTCTGAAAACTCACTAAAGACTCCAAGACGTGCAAGGAGATGGGCATCCACTTCAAGCAAGATTTCTGCAAACTGGATCGGGAGACAAGAGCTGCAGTCTGGCCCAAAATGGAGCAAGCCAGGAATGAGGAGAAAAATGTGTACTACCGAGGGCATGTCGGCTACATCAGCGGAACTCGGGTATTCACTGATTGACTGAAAATCCAGTGATGTTGTCTAGTAATCACATACTAGTGCACGATAACCCAGGTTGCTTGTTTAAGCTTCAAGAAGAGTTATATTCTTTTATTTCTAAAATTCCTCTTGATTAAATTGGCCAAATTAATAAATAAGGCTATTTAAAAAGGCAAAGTTAAATATTTACAGATTTGATCAATCTTTTGGATAAATATTTTCTAATCGTGTTATTTGGTTAGAGGTCAATTACTCTGTTTAGAATTCAGTTTAAGGGAGTTAGTGTTTCGTTCTTACTAACAAATACCCTTTCCTGAACAGTAGACGTTCACTTACCTTCTCCTTATTTGTTCTGGTGCTTCCCTTTTATGTCTGTGTTTTTTTCTAACTTTAACTGTGTGTCCTTAAATGCTAGGGGTTTAAGAGATAGTATTAAGAGAAAGTCAATATTTCTTTTTTTGCAAAAATGCCAAAGCTAACTGCATATTTTTACAAGAAACACACCATTGAGGCAGATGAGAGCTTCTGGTCTAATCAATGGGGGGAAAAAATTATTTTGTCTCATGGTACCAATAAATCTGCTGGTGTTGCTATACTATTTCAAAATTTTCAGAATAAGCTAGAAACTCATAGGAAGGACAACCTAGGCCACTGGATTATTTGTGTAATCAAAAGGGAAACTAGTTTTCTAATTCTCTGTAATGTCTATGGTTACAACAGTATTGCTCAGAATAAATCCTTATTGGCTGTATTAACCAGTCATCTAAAAGAACTATATCAGAAATATTCTACAAACAATTTTATGTTGGGTGTAGATTTCAATATGGTTTATAATGAATGGCTTGATAAATCACCCTCTAAATTTCAGTCTCATCATATAAATGTAGTTCTACAAAACTTTTGTTTATATCTGAACCTTGTGATCCTTGGAGAGAAGCAAATCAGCGAGGTCAGTCCTTCTCCTGGTTTAAACCTGATGGTTCAGCTAAATCCCGTATTGACTTCTGGCTTATCTCAGACAATCTGATGCAAAAAAGTATAATTGCTGGAATCTCACCTTTATCTGATCACTGCCTGATACAACTCAGTATCACAACTCAATTGAAAAAATCCCAGAACAAAGGTTACTGGAAGTTTAACTCAACCCTGCTTAACAACAAAAAGTTTAATAACGAAATCCTAGAGCATCTCAATTTGATTTGTAATGATAAAAATTTGAATTCTTACACGGAAAAATGGGAATTCTTTAAATTTAAAGTCTGTCAAATCTCAATCAAACACAGCAAATTAATAGCTTTCCAAAATAAGGAAAAAGAATTAGAAACCATTCAAGAACTTAGTCTCATCTGCTCTAAACCGTTTTTTAATGATGACGATAAACAGCGAAAAAAAATCCTACAGTCTAACTTAAGATGATTTTTATACTAAAAAAGCCAAAGGAGCATATCTGAGATCCCGAGCTAAGTGGATTGAGGATGGTGAGAAAAGTACTGCAT
This sequence comes from Kryptolebias marmoratus, assembly GCF_001649575.2. Taxonomy (NCBI): domain Eukaryota; kingdom Metazoa; phylum Chordata; class Actinopteri; order Cyprinodontiformes; family Rivulidae; genus Kryptolebias; species Kryptolebias marmoratus. The sequence goes on along the minus strand of NC_051446.1, from coordinate 6,690,043 downwards.
ATTTCTGTAGGTTAGAAAAAATTAGACAAGAAAGAAATGCGATAAATTTCCTGCAAATTAATTATAAACCATGCACAGACTCAAAATTAATATCCAAAGAAATTTCTACCTTTTATAGCAATTTATATTCTTCCGCATATAACTCATTGGCAGAACATTCTTTCATTCTATCCAACATCTGATTCCAAAAATTGATGACGATTATAAGCAGATATGTGAGGCAGACATCACCATGGAGGAGTTAGATAAAGCTTTGGGTGTTTTATCCAAGGACAAAGCTCCTGGCTGCGATGGCTTAACAAGTAACTTTTATAAACATTTTTGGGTTAACATCAGAACCCTTGTGTTTGGAATGCTTACAGAATTGTTAGAAAATGGCTGTTTAACTCACACTATGAAACAAGGTGTCATCACGCTTATTCCTAAACCCGGCAAAGATCCAACTCTTCTTGATAATTTGAGACCTATAACACTTTTAAATAATGATTACAAGCTCCTAACACACATTTTCACTAATAGATTAAAACCAGGCATATACCAAATTATTTCTGACACTCAATCTATTTTATAATTTATAAAAGGGTGCTCTATACACAATAACATTCGCCTTATTTTGGACTTAATTGACTATAACCACTTAGTTGAAAATGAAGGCTTTGTATTATTTTTAGACTTTTATAAAGCCTTTGATATGATAGAACATGAATTTATGTTCAAAGCTTTAGATCTATTTGGATTTGGAAATAAATTTATTAATGTAATCAAAACATTTTACAAAGATACAAACAGTTCAGTGTGTCTTCCACATGGCACCTCACAAAGATTTAGCATCAACAAAGGTATAAAACAAGGTTGTCCAATCTCCCCTTTACTATTTATTGCTGCTGCAGAAATGCTTTCCATATCAATTAAAAATGCTCAATTTGGTAAATTGTCAGTACTAGGCAAAGAGTTTTCTATTAGTCAGCTAGCCGATGTCAGGATTGGGGACAACAGAAAAGAACCCTGAGCGCAGACTCATTGTAACATAAACTAATTTATTAAATAAGAAAAATAAACAAAACAAAAGCTGACGAGGCAGCAACTCAAAAGAACAAAAACCCTAAACACAGTGGGCAGAACAACAAGGAGACAAGGTACGGAGCACAGCGGCAAACGGCAAACGGCAAACGAAAAACAATGAACCAGCAACTAGTGGGAGAAATGACCGGGTATTTGAGTATTGAGGGTAACAAGGGAAGTGGAAACAGGTGAGAGGAGATGATTGCGGACAGGTGGAGATGGGCGTGGCAAGGAGGGCAAAAGAGTGACGGAGGAGTGAATACTGAGCAGGAACTCAAACAGGAAAAAACCCAAACTGAAAACAACAACAAGAATAAATAAAGAAAACAGAACCGAAAACACAAAAATCCAAATCCTTACAGCCGATGACACAACCATCTTCTTAAATAACCTGAATGAAATTCCCAAAATTCTCAATTTGATTGAAATATTCTCAAAGGCTTCAGGGCTTAAATTAAATTTAAACAAATGTGAAATTTTGCCTCTAAAAGACTGTCCTATATCAACTGCTTTTAATATCCCTATAAAATCCAATGTCAAATATCTGGGTGTGCATATAAATAAAAATAAATCTGATTTAGAAAATCTGAATATTTGGGAGAAACTTCAAAAATGTAAAACTCAATTAAATAAATGGACACACAGAGATTTATCTATTCTGGGTAGAATATTTCTCACCAAAATGGAAAGTATTTCCAGACTTATTTACCCTGCATATACAGGTGCTGGTCATAAAATTAGAATATCATGAAAAAGTAGATTGATTTCAGTAATTCCATTTAAAAAGTGAAACTTGTATATTATATTTATACATTACATACAAACTCATATATTTCAAATGTTTATTTCGTTTAATTTTGATGATTACAAATGACAACAAATGAAAATCTCAAATTCATCATATCAGAAAATTAGAATATTACTGAAGACCAATAAAAACAAGGGATTTATAGAAATGTTGGCCAACTGAAAAGTATGAACATGAAAAGTATGAGCATGTACAGCACTCAGTATTTAGTTGGGCCTCCTTTGGCCTGTATTACTGCAGCAATGCGGCGTGGCATGGAGTCGATCAGTCTGTGGCACTGCTCAGGTG
>NC_051446.1:6681803-6686820 GCF_001649575.2 Kryptolebias marmoratus | reverse complement strand
TAATCATCAAAATTAAACGAAATAAACATTTGAAATATATGAGTTTGTATGTAATGTATGAATATAATATACAAGTTTCACTTTTTAAATGGAATTACTGAAATCAATCTACTTTTTCATGATATTCTAATTTTATGACCAGCACCTGTACATTAGGAATACCAAATTCAGCAATCAAATCTATCAATAGGATGAATTTAGACTTTATATGGAAACAAAAAACTCACTATATCAGGAAAGGTAATTTAATCAAACAGTTTGAGGATGGAGAACTACAAGCCATAGAATTTGACAGTATGAACGGAGTTCCTTAGACTTCGATTTGCTATTGATGATAACACTGGTTTATTTTGTGACGGTGATATTGAATCGACAGAACATCTCTTCTATGAATGTGTGTATTGTAAAGCTTTGTGGGATGATGTGCACTACTGGCTTTTCCCTAAAATTCCAAACTTACCAGAATTTTCTAAGAAAGACATTATTTTTGGGACTGAGAAAAGAAAAGAAAATTGAAAGGTTACTAAATCTAATAATTATCATTGGCAAGTTTTTCATTCACAAATATCGTTTTCTTAAAGTCAAACCATCTTTCACAAAGAACTCTGCCACCTCTTATCTCTGAAATTTATGGACAAACATCAAGATGCAGAACTGTTTACTATGACAAACAATCTGAAACTGTTGGAAAACCGCACCTGTTGGATATATTTTTTTATTTTTTTTTTTTTTTTTAAATTTATTATTGTTTATTCTCGTATTTATTTATTTGCTTTTTTTCTTTGTTTCTTCTGTATGTATAGAAGCAGTTTGGGTCGACTTCTTCAGTTTTTTTCTTAGGTTGGTGTACATCAGTTGCCGATACCATGTTTGTTGTATAAGATGGCAATAATAATAAAGGGAAAAAAAAAGTGTCTGCTAAACTTTTCTCCTTGCATTTAGCAGCAACTCGAGGACATTGCTGCCCCCTACATGTCAGGAGGACAAATAACACTTTTTCTGTTCAAATTGCCAACCTGCATTCTGGGTTTACCATGCTCCGTCATAACAGATTGTCCTTTTACTTGGATTGTGGTTTTAATTTTGACTTCTGAAATGAGTTTGTCACCCCTGGTTTAAAGATTAAAACTTTTTTATTTTAACCTCACAGAGACAGCTGCTCCAGCCTATCACTGAGTTCCTCCTGTTCCTCAAGTTTTTGTCAGTTGATTTGAAGGAAAGAGACCTGGCGCACCACTTTAACAAACACCCATCCAAGTCATATTATTGCAACGTTGACAAGTTTTCATGCCATTGCAATGGGGTCTCAAAATACCTCTGGCTGACACATGAAAACAAGTCCCATTGAGATCACAGATCTCTTTTTCAAGGGAGGCCTGGGCCTGAAGGCAGCCTAACATTCATGTTTTTAGACTGTGGGAGGAAACCGGAGCGCCCGGAGAAAGTGTGACAAAGTGAAGATTCAATGCAATCTGCTGGCTTCCTTGGATAGAAAACTTTCACTAATTGGCTTCTTATAATGTATGTGAATGTTTTTATACTGTGCCCTGAGACAACGTTTGTTGTGATTTGGTGCTATATGGATAACCTGAATTGAACTGAACAGTTTTATCAGACTGACCATCCTGCCTTTCCAAAGTTGGAAACTGTATGTAAAAATACTCCCTGAAACACGTACATTTTTATTGACTAAAGTGAAAATTGTTGATGTAAAAATGCTTATATATATATATATATATATATATATATATTTGTGTACAATACTGAAAGTAAAATAACAGTTAAATCTAAACTCCAGGAAAGATGACAATAAGTTCTTTCACTCACTGCAGGCTTAAGGCAAAACTGACAAGAATCAGTTAGCAGGACCTGGTAATTCAGCCTCGACACAGGAGTGAAAAGTTAACACGTTTTTATTAGCCAGCAGACAGAATGCTATACGTAGCAACTGGATCTCTGATCGCCGTTCTGAGGAGAGAGGGGACAGCTCAATGAACCACACGTAACCCAGGAAGTAGTAACTGGGAGAGGGAGTTACACTAACCTGGATGGTGGTGTGACGGGGAGCGGAACAAAGCCCTTGGTGGGCAATGGCCGAGAGGAGTCCCGGAACAAGGGCGAGGATCCGCGCTTGCAACAGGTAGGCCGCTGGGGTAAAACTAAACTCAAAGTCGGACGGGCAGGGGTCGATGTCCAGAAGTCCGAAGTCCAGCAAGTGTCCCACAGGGGCAAGGCATAGGGGGAAATCCAGGAAACGTGAAAGGGGTCGAGGCACAAGAAATCAGTTCGAGAATGCTGGAGAATTACTGGCTTGGAGGCTTTCATAATCTGGCACTGAAGGAGAGCAGAAGAGGACAATATATAGGGCGTGGCCCAGGTGTAGGAGAGGCAATCAGAGGAGGAACGCAGGTGACCAGAATGAGCATGATTACAGCAGAAACGAGGCATGGCATGGGGGAAACACAGACATGATCATCACAAAAACTCTTTAAGAAGGATTATGGGATGGGCCCCTAGCAAGTGGTTTAATTATTTTTTGCATTTTTAGTAAGTAAAGAGAGAAGAATCTCAGTTTAGGAGAATGTAGAATAAAACAAGAATGATCCATTTATGAAATTGGGAAAAACAAAACTGTTAATCATCCGGTAGCATTGAAAGCCTTATTAAACTTATTAAACTCACCTCTTAACTCTTCTATTTACACTAAGCATGTGATAGTGGCCACCTGTCTTAAAGTGTGGGTTCAATTTAGATGCTATTTTGGCTCTCACTCTGTTGTCATGGAGTTCCTCAGGGTTCAGTGCTTGGACCAATACTCTTTACTTTATATATGCTTTCATTAGGTAAAGTTTTTAGACAGCATGGGATACATTTTCATCGTTTTGCTGATGATACTCAGTTATATTTATCCAAGGAACCTGATGAATCCAAACTGTTACTTAGATTACAAACATGTCATAAAGACAGTTTTACACATATTAACCTAAAATTTAGTGTCATAGTAGCTGAGACTGATCCCTAACACATTCTGAGCACTAACAGATGTTGCAAGATGTCTGTTTAAAACTAGCATTACCTGTTAGTCTGCCCTGTTTGTCAGTTAGCAAAATATCCCACGAACTCCAAAATAGATTTTACAGAAATTCTCAAGTTAACCATTATATTAATATTAGCCAACAGGTATAGAAGTAGCACTGTTATGTATATTTTTAAGATTGTATTCTTACAGATTGGGATTCTCATAGCTTTGTGTGGGGAATTCTAAACTGTAGAGGTTAAATAAAATTTAAAAAGGGCTGTCTCTGGCTCACGAGCCACTTGTTGAATCAGTCGGCTGTAAACCGTTCAGTTTTATAATTTAAAAGCTTGAAACAGTGAACAGTGTACATTACAGTTAAAATGTACAAGGTGACATTTTTCTGATGAGCAATATAATTTTCTAGAAATGAAAGATGACTACAGCAATTGTCTTTACAGTAAAAGGTTTAAAGTGATTAAACCTGGAGAGCTGGATCTGCACCTTGACTTCATGACCTGATGTTCTCTTCAAGGAACCTTTTTAAGTTCCTCTGAACAATTGTCCCAATATCCTTAAATTAAGTGAAGAAAGTTAAGTCTCCATAGCAGCTCAATGCAACTCAGAACACAAATGATTTGTAACACTGACTAAATCATCAGAGCGAGTGTGCTGCTTGAATTTTATGTTGCATTAGATCAAATTTTAATAATACATATTACCAACAGGAAAAAAAAAACAAGATACAGGCACATGTGCAAGTCCAGTGTTTTTCTTTTTGAGTCTTTTTTCTGTTGTGACTGAGCATAGCGAAAAACTGCCCATTTCCACTTCCCTGTGAAAGATGGTTTCTCATTGGTCAGCAGCTGTGACAAGTTCAAACCACTGCCTGAGTGCATCACTCAAGGTCTCTGGTAAGGCATTAACATCCCGCAGGATCATGTAGAACGGGAAAGGGAACTCATCCATGTAGGAGTGAATTTCTGGTAGTTCCGCTGGTCCTTTGAATACAGGCACCTTGATGTCCAGAATTGAGTCCTGCAGCAAAGAACTGTGGTTTAGTTGCATTGAATGTGGAAATTTAGATGGGGAAAAGAAAGATTCAATTCTGTTTCTATTACCCGGGAGTTGGGGTTGTCCAGCACCACAAAGATCACAAATATCTTTGCAGACTGCGCCTCCTGCACGGCTGCCACCACTCTCTCCTTGCCTTCCAGAAAGAGTCCCCTGCCATCAGACACGATGAGCAGCAGCTGGGCTGTCTCTGTGGACAATTGTCAGACAGGAACAGTCAAATTTTTTCAAATATTAAAATAAAACAGAAAAATGTAGGAAAATGGTCATGAGAGCATCAAACCAGTCTAAAAGGGACTAAAAGACATCATTACACTGTGTAATATGATTTTTGTTCCAAGCAAGCAAGTGCTATTTCCCAATAGCAATATATATATATATATATATATATATATATATAGAAGATGGTCACAGAATATGATGGCTCTTATCATATATCTTGACCACACTGGAACTTACAGTAAAAGTTTCAGTTTCTTTATAAATTAAGAACTGTTATAAACATGTGCGAGTAGTTCTTTGTAAGTATTTATATATATATATTAAAATAATTTAAAAAACAAATTTTTTTTTTTTAAATTGATAATATTTGCATGTATAAATCTGAGTAACTGTTATGATTCTGGTTGTCAAATGTTATCTTTTATTTATTAGAGGAAGCAAAGAGTCAGCAGAAACAGTTTGGTTCAAATATTTGGGATTTTACTATAAATTACAGTGTGGTCACAATATCTGATAAGAGCCGTCATATTCTGTGACTGTCTATATTTCAATAATTGTCATGAAATCAGTTCTCAGATTATACTTTTTATTCTTTGGAAGAAGGCGAGAATAACCAGAAGCAGTTTGGTTCAACTAACACCTTGGTGTGCTCAGCTTTTTCACTCCTTTCTCCTTTTGTGTTTGTCTCCTCCCCCACCCCCACAC
>NC_051446.1:6664364-6681769 GCF_001649575.2 Kryptolebias marmoratus | reverse complement strand
CCCGACCTCCGCTCCCCTCCTCTCCTCCGAAGCTTACGTTCTTCTTCAAGGCCAGGTTATGATGTAAAAACGCAATAGCGCCTCCCACGGTCACAGAATATTGTGTAACAACGGCAATACTCGTGCTCGTAGCTGAGCTTGAGGTTGTAGTTGCATTAGTTGGTGTAGTACCAAAAAATTAAATGGGGATCTGCTCCCCCCGCGTGCAAATCCGATACTGGTGAATGGTGGATGCTAGGTGTGATTTGATTGCCGTAACACTGTTCCAGGTCAAATATTTATTTTTCTGCAAACTACAAAACTCCTCTCGGTCATTCCCCATGACCAGCTTAAGCAAGTCTTTGAATGCTGGATCATTGAGCCAAAGTTGTGAAAACATTTTCCCATGGTGAGGTGCAAAATGACTTGTAAGTCCCAAAATATTAAGCAGTTCCAACACTGCGCATGTGCATAACAAATCGGAAAGCAGAACCAGTCGAGTAGGCTCAGCTCATGCTGTATATAGTAATAATTTTTCATACAGGTTTTATAATTAAATGAACTTAAAACAAAAAGTCAGAATAAATTAAAAGGGTGATGAAAAATTTACTACCAAGTCAAATTCTTTGACTACCTTTTAATGGCCTTAATTTGAGCTGGTACTAGGCCGTGGCCCGGAAATTGGGGACCTCTGCTCTACAGATATAGGAAGAAAAGCAGCAGCTGGGTGCTGCTGATTAAATGTCATGATTAACTGATCCTCAGTGTGACCACCTTTATAAAAGAAGGAGCTTTTTTCAGTTTTCTGCTCTAGAGCATACAGGTGTGTGTTACCAGGATGTACTCTTTTAATACACCCACCCCATACTACATGCTTCCACTTATGGAAAAGTCAGTCCAACATGGTGTAAGCAGAATAAGCCACAGTGGTGGGCCGTCAGGGCCAGCAAGGCCTTCTCTGCTGGCCTAACATACCCAGAAATCATGATCATAATTATGATAAAGTTAATTTAATTTTTCATTTACTTTCCCTAGATATCTAAAAGTATTCATATTCTCTTCATGTCATATTATGCTCCTTCCAGCGCTGTTGTTTTTAGGTTAGAGTTTTTATCCAATCAGAATTCAGCTATTTTATATTGCCAGGCTGTATGATATCTGCCCGGGCCTTCAGAATCAACAGTGCAGGCGTCTGTGCACTGTAAGTGAACGGGCAAATACGGCTGATAGATAGTTGTGATAGCCAATCAGATCACGAGTTGTGTCAGTAAGGCCCTCTACCTAGCCTCACGTTGAACGTGTCATTTACACGTCCTGTGATTGGATATGGATACTTACTCAGTTTGAACCACAGCAGTACTATGCAGATCAACAGAGTCACACCCGGGACTGTTAACGGTTAAAAACTTTTTTAACCCACGATGGCCGAAGGAGAGCAACACGTTGATTTGGTTGCTGATATACTGGCAAGGCTGTTTTCAACACGACCTTTCCAAGAGAAGCTAGATCTCGTTAGAGCAGGACGGTCAACCCCCAAGCTAGCTAACCTGTTCCAGGATGGATTTTGTGTTGAAATAAGTGTTTTGGGGTACACAGCCATTTTGGTGAGTGCAAACATTTTCAAAAAAGGTTAAAAAACAAAAACAACTGGACTTCTATTCTGTAGCTGAAGACGTTTCGCTTCTCATCCGAGGAGCTTTCTCAATTAAGAAATAGAGAGTGTGGAGTTGAGCTTTTAAAGCTGAGATGTGATGTAAGCTGGATTGCTTGCAAATTGTTCTCACTCTCCTAACAATAGAGGCTCGTTAGGGTCCTTGTTTGTCTGACTCACTGATGGGCCACTCTTGTCACATGGGTGCAGGTGTTGATTGGAGTGAAACTGACTGGGGATCAGGCCTAAAGCTCCATTATATGTTTTGGAAAGCTGGAATCTGAGACCTCCTCCTCTGTTTAATGTTGGTTTCTCCTTTTTGACATAGATGGCTTCTTTTACCCCCCTCTCAAACCATCTGTCTTCTCGGTCCAAAATATGAACATTTTGGTCCTCAAAGGAGTGTCCCAGTCAGTTTTGTTTGTTGGTTTGTTGATTTTTAAAATGCGCCAGATAATAGCCCATTTTGTACACAACTGAGGTGATGCAATGCAAAGTAGTGCTTAAGTGTGTTTCTAATTACTCTCCAATCCTGGTGTTATAAATGCTGGCATAATGAAAGGTATTTATTGACTAAGTTGGACATCACTGAAGGCCTAAGTGTGAAATGCACCACCTGCCACTGATAAGCCATGATGCAGAATGTTAGTTTTTACCTGAGTTCACAGATCCTGGACTATGTTGGCGTGCTGCGAGAAACATCTTTGTTGAAGTCTCCAAAAACTAAAGAAGAGATTCAAAGAGAGTCAGTCAGTTCAGGACATCCACTTTTACCACAAAGTTTTTTATAAATTGTTTGTGTGTGCGTGTATATATGCATGCACACACAGACACACACACACAAAATAATCAAACTCAACAAAATTCAATTTCCAAGGCAAAATCATTTAAACCCTCTTATTACTATCCCTGTTCAAAATATTTTTCCTGCATCTCCTTTTGAAGTTTTGAAATAAAATGTGCAAATTATACATGAAACATGCATCTTAGTCAGGAATAGTTGTACAATGTAAACAAAATTGGGAAAAAAAAATCAGCCAGAAAAAGAAAATAGAGCTCAATAGGATTTTGGTAAAACACGTGAAAAAAAAGACAACCTTCTTTGGAGCTTTAAAGCTCAGACATACTTCACAGTTGAAACATCATTAAAAGTTTAAGAGTCACAAAAAAAATTGGACTTGACATGGCTAAACTGTCATTTTGATATGTTTTACATTTTTTACATAATCACTGTTTAGGTTTAATGATTTTTCAACTAACAATTATCACACAAGTTACATACATCAAAATGTAGGTATTTTCCTCTTCTTTGACCTAGTGTGTCTCTAACTGCTATAGGACTTACAGTTTTCTCCCAAATCCCCCCAGAGTTCAGAAAGTATGTTGTCAAGCTATCAAAGACATACACTGCTCAAAAAAAAATAAAGGGAGCACTCGAATAACACATCCTAGATCTCAATGAATGAAATATTCTCATTGAATACTTTGTTCTGTACAAAGTTGAATGTGCTGACAACAAAATCACACAAAAATCATCAATGGAAATCAAATTTATTAACCAATGGAGGCCTGGATTTGGAGTCACGCACAAAATTAAAGTGCAAAAACACACTACAGGCTGATCCAACTTTGATGTAATGTCCTTAAAATACAGCAAGCAATTTCCCTTTATAAATCACATCTGTACCTAAAAGTTTGCTCACAAGGTCAGGTTCTGCCTTCCACACGCCCACATTCAACCATAAATGGTCAATGCAAAGCACCTCATGAATGTGAAGGTGTATTTCGATGAGCCAGCTGATCAGTGTTATTTCATCGTTACCACTGGCAACCACGGAGAAAAGAGAAAAGTAATAAAATTTCACAGAGGCAGAAATTGATGTGCTTGTGATGAAGTGGAGAACAGAAAAATATCATTTTAGGGAGCCACAGTAGTGGCGTTACAAATAAAATGAAGCGTTGTGAGTGGGAACCCATCCCTACTGTTAATTCAGTGAATGGGACAGAGAGGACCATGGCGGAGGTGAAGAAAAAGTGGTCAGGTTTTAGGGTGGAGGCAAAAAAGCAACTGGCCTCCGCCAGAGCATGTCAACCACAGGTGGGGGTAAGGGCATACCTGAACTGACACCTTTTGAAAGAAGGATGACTGGTGTCGTGCCGAAAAGTGATGGTCTGCCAAAAACTGATCAGGCACTCGCATGAGAGAGCGCACATGGGTGTGAGCAGTATTAAAGTGTGCCTATTCTACGCTCTAAGGGTTTAAATAAATCTGCTCGCTGGCAGGTTTTCTCAAAGAAACCCTCAGTTTCTACCAATCCCCTCTAGCGTTTCCCCTACCATTATCTCACCCCCGCCAACGGCCCACCTCCCCAAGAATTTCACGGTGTGTAGTCATTTTTATTTAAATAACGCCAGATCACATCGAGAGCCATTTCTGTGGTCGCTCCTCCACATTATGAAGCGCCTAACTTGGGGGGGAAAAAAAAAAGGACCAAAATATGCTTCGCTGGCTCATGCAGAGTCATATGTTTACGCCCTCACGCAGGTCAACAAACACTACCGCCAGCAGACAGAGGGCGCCAACAGCCAATATATCGCAAAACACTGCGAAGGAAGCAAGAATATCTGCATTTTTTAAACGTGCTAAAAGTCGCTCTGATGGCAGCACTTTCTTTGCTGCGAGGAGCAGCAGGAGGAGCTCTCCCACTCCTGGTTCACATGAAGGTCCAAGCTGCCTATGGAGGACCAAAACTAACAAAAATAAACATGAAAGCAGAAATAGATAAAAGGCTCAATAAATAAATAAAAGGCCACATAAATAAATTATTACGCTTAAAATGCACCAATTAATTTTAAAAGGAGAACTTTACCCCATGTTTTATCATTTAATTGACATTCTTATTTATTTTTTCAGTTTAGTTTCAACAAATTATATTTTTAAGCACATAATTTAAATTGTACTTTCTATAAAAATATATTCTTGGTTTTTACTTTTCCTTATAGATGCATTTTTGTATCTTTAATTTATTTATTCTTTTTCCCACAAATGTTTTTATTTCCATGTGGTGTTTTAACAGTTTTCCGTCTCCTCTTTTTACTTTTTCCTATTGGATTTCTCCACTGGAGTTTGATAAGACTTGTTCTATATTTCTAACTGATTTTAATAACTGAAAAAAATTTGACAGAGATTAACCAATGTTCATTAATGTTTAGTGGTTGTTAGGGAAGTAAAATGTAGAGTTCATCACACTTAACAAGCTCTTAAATTATTACAACTTCCAGTGTTACAGGATATATGCCACAGTAAAGGTGATAAAAGTTTTGAAATGATTCATCAGTTTTGTTTTTTACCTTCCAAAAACAAAAATGATTGAGACTCTACATCAGCAAAACAAACCTGGACTTTTAACAGGAGGGAAGAGTTTTTCTATCCACTGTAGTTACAAACAATAACCAGATTCATGGCTTGCATAAGAGGATGTTTTCTAACTAAAGCCATCACATGGTACATTAGGTTTCCAGGTCTGAGTAGTGTTTAGTGAATGAAGGATTCCCACCTGTGCTATTCTGGTCTTCTTCTGCTGGAACTGACAGAGTCTGAGGATACAAGCCCCTGAAGCGTCATTGAACTGCTGCTGGAAGGGATGCAGCAGCTGCACTTTCTCACCAAAACTGAACATATAAACAAAATACACATTTATCATTAGTAAGTGTTCCGAGTGTTCAGTGTGCCTCACTCTATTTTTTTTTGTTCCTAAGTATAGACATTCGTTACAGGACTTTGGATTATTTTATATCTCTTTTCTCAACTCAATGTTCAGAGCAAATATGTCCAAAAACATGATATATTGTCCTCACCTGCACACAGACACCTGTCCGACCTCCAGCAGAGTGAGAGCGTTGATAATGACTGACAGGGATTCAAACGCCAGCTGCAACACAAACAAGGTCTGTTTCTGAAAGTTCCACTAAAATCTAGCCTCTGGTTGATTAGATATTTTGCTAACAGAAAGACACACACACAGAGGCAGTTACACGACTGCCCGCTTTTCATGTTGATAATGATACAAGTATTACTCAGTGGGTTCTGACTCACTCTAAATTTCCCTGTTTGTCACAAATGCCATCCTGCCATGTTTGGCCCCGCCCCGCCCCTTTATTTTAATGCATTAGAGATACTTAGGGTTCTGGGGTTGACCCCATTTTAATGCACCTTTAGACATGCACACAAACACCATGAGAGAGGGCCTGGGCTGGGCTTGGGGGGTGCGGCTTCCCCCCTTTTGCTCCTGTCCTGGCACTTGTGCTGGTTCTGCGGGGCTGGGTGGGGATCTCTGAAGACGTTATTGGGGGGCTGCCTGCAGCCCTTGGTGTGGGGTTGTTCGTGTTGGTGCTCAGGCCACGTCCCAGAGTGGTGGACTCCTGCTAAGTGGTCTATGGCTCTTGAGGATTTCAGCTCAGCTGGTGTCCCGGGGGCTGCGTTGGGCCTCTCGGGAGGTTGAGCTCATCAGGGAGGATGGCTACATGCTCTTTCACCTTGATCCTTCTGGGTGCCGGCTGCTGCCGTGGCCAGGTGCCTGCCCGGTGCCCTGGGGGCTCTGGGGGGGCCTCTCCTGCTTGGACCTGGGTGGTTTTCCTGCCGGGGGCTGGCGTGGGCTCTGGGTGATTGGAGGGTTAGGTCCCTGGCTTAGCCTGCACGGCGTCAGGTGGTGGCGTGGCTGGGCTGGGCTGGGGGTGCTGGTGACCTGCCTTGGGGTGGTGCCCGGTGTCTGTTTGCCTGGGACTGCTGCGGCCTTCTGGGGCTGGATCCACCTGTCGTCTCTGCTCTTGGGTGCTGTAGATGGCGGGCCTTCGACTGTTCACGGCACTCTTTTAACTGTGCATCTCCAGGTGACATACTAGCACATATACACCCACATAACGTGAACACATCTTTTTTTTTATTGTATTTTTTAAAATGACACATATGTATGTGTGTGTACATACATATGTGTGCATACATATATATACACAGTCAGTCTTTTTGTCTTTCTGTTTAATTAAAATCATCAATATCTCTCCATGGCTGCTTCAGTTGTGCAGAAGATGGTTTACCGCCATCGTATGTCCTGGCCACCCCTAGACAAAGTGTAATTGTAACTCAGGTGTAAATTTTAACTTTCATTCTCTGGACTTTCCACTCTTTATCCCCTTCATCTATCAAATCTCACGATAGTTCAAATGTACCATCATTAATTCTCTCCAGACTACTGAACAGCCAATCGCTGTTGAGTATCAGGGTCACATGCTCCACCGCAGCCTATCTGTTAGGTATATCAGCTGGAGCGGGGAAGTAGGAAAGATTAGAACGTGTTGGGAGGAGCAGAGCTGAAGGAGCCAACTACCACAAGCCAAGAAGAGATGAAAGAAAGGTTATATAAGATAGAAACTGCGGACCTGGTGAGTGTTTCTGTATGTCACTTAGTGGTTAGCTTATTGATGACATTGAGTGTGTTTTTTTTGAGTAGGTGTGAAATTACTAACTGCTTTTTAGATTTAGACACCTATACTTGCTGTGAACAACCAACTGGAGAACAATAAGGTGCCTTAAATATTTATTGAGCACTTGTTTAGACTGATTTTACATTTCATGTCAACTAATTTATATGGTGCATATTTATTGGATTGTTCATGGATGTAATTTATATTGAACTTTATATTTATTGAATATGCATATTGACTGAAAATGATTGTTGGAATTATTTATAGTGCAAAGAGTGCCATTTATTGAATTTGTGTGCACACTAGAATGTTTTGATTATATATTTATTGAGAAAATGGTCCTGTTTTATTATGAAGACCAGGTCGATGGTGAGCTGAAGGTCCAGGCCTAGAGCCTAAAGAAAGGATTACACTTGTAGTGCCCGAAGATTTCTGTTTCTCCTGCCAGGCTGGTAGAAGGCTCCCTGCAGCCAACTGAACAATTTTGTCCCCACTCCAATATGACGTTTGTCAGCCCAGGACCTGCACTGAACCAAGCACTTTATAAGTAACTTGCTTGGGACCTGAACCAACCCCAGCTTGGGGTGAAAGAACTGAAGGGTGTGGGTTTGTTGCTTATGGAACTGTGGGATTGTCCCCCCCCCCTTTTTTCTTTTGGTTTTCTTTCCACATCTTTATATGGCCATATGGTTGATTTCACTGATGTTGTAAATATGAATATATTTTTTTTCACTCTAAATACAAGCCACCTGCAACTGCAAACTTCCAGTCTCTGTCTGCTCCTTCATGAGACATATCTTATCTTCTGAAGAAATAGCCCATTTGACATTTTTATGTATCAACCATTTACATTGATATATTGCAGCATATTATTTTTTATAAATATGCTACATAATACTGTTATTTAACAACTGTCTGAAAATGGACATGTCACAAGTAGAGCTATACCAGCAAGCTGTCAATCAAAGATGGACACAGGAAGTGATATCTCAGTGAATTTAGGCTTTAAGCTGCTGCCATGTTAGATGTTATGGAACTGGAAGAGGCAGCAGCTAAACTTGAAGGTGGAACTGGAGAGCGACACTTAGAAAGGAACTGTATTTAAGTCAGATTTTTGAGTAGAAATATCCACTGATTTGTAGGATGATTTTTAGAAATGACCATTTTATTTATTAAGAGTACTATAACTTGTAATAAAAATATCTAAACTTGGTAGAGAAAACTTTTTTAGGGGGCAGAACCAAACAGCTGTCAGTAGTATTTAAATCCTTTCCAGATTGGCTTCTTTGCTTACAGATCAAATCCTTGAGCACAATAAACACAAGGCTCTGTCACCTGTTTGGAGTGGTTATCCACCATGCTGGAGGAGTCATCTACAGCCAGACAGATTTGGTACTCTCTCTTGCTGGCCTTGGTCCTCCTTAACCAGATTTTGTCTTTGCGGAATTGACTGGCGATGTAAGGAATGACCTTCTTCATGTTCAGACGCTTCCCTGTGCGGTAATCACCTCTGTAGAGCAGATCCCCCAAAAATCAAACAAACAAATCAAAACAGGAACACAAACACACAAATGTCAATTACAGACATCTAAACATACCTTAACCCTAGTGGGAACTAAAATCAGAGACAGAAGATTAGAAGTTATTGTGGTGTATTTTTACTGACTTCAGTTTGGTGGCCTGAGTGGGTTCCAGGATGAGACGGAGTTGCTCACAGAGCTGCTGGGAGAGAGCTGAAGTCAGAGCCTGGTACTGATGCCACATGGAAGATGCTGCAGTATCCTGGAACACAAGCAGAACACTCAGAGCCTGAGACACCCAGATTCAGGGAAAAACAAATACTGTTTCTCCTTTTTTCCTCATGTGTCACATGTAAGTTACTATAATCATCAAGCCTCTGCAGTTATACATTGAGGTTTGATGATGTTCAAAATTTTTATGTTGCTTGATCAGTTAGGGTCAAGTTGGCTCCAGAAGTTAATCAGCTGCAGATGTACATTCAATAATTACTTTCTAAGAGTTTTGTTAAATTCCATCTAATGGTTTACAAGATACTTTGCTAAGAGACGGACAAACAAACACACACACATACAGGGATAATCACACACTGTTTATGGTGGTGGATTAAAATTACCTGAAGGCATTTTTTTTTCATATATATCACCAGTTCAATTGTTGAATTATTAGACAGTTATGCCAATAGGTGTGAGATGTCTGACTTTTGACCAGCCTCACCTCCTCTTGAGTTCCTGGAGCCAGTTTGTGCCAGGTCTCCAGTTGGAGCTCCATCTCCTTCCTTATCTCTTCTGGGTTCCTATCGGTTTTCTGTGGAGACATGACTGTGATTCACTTTGAATGTCAACACATACATTACTATGCTTCAAGCATTAACTTACATAGGACTTTTGAAGAGTTCACAAAGTTAAAATTAGAAAAATGATATAATTTTAAGCCCCTTGTATGATGCAGAAAGTGTTTTAGACTTGTAAATGTTTTGTTCATTATGTGCTCGAAATAAATAAATGAAAAAAATAAATGTTTTGATTAGGTTTTCTCTTAATAAAAATAAAATGTTGATATAACTTTAAAGTTAAATGCCATTGAAGTTATTGGACATATCACACCCAATCACTGCATCACGCTGGAATTTAGTGAGCTCCTGAGAGTGACTCATTCTTTCCTAAATGTTTATAAAAGAAGTCTGATTGCCTAGGTGCTTGATTTCATACACTTGTTGCCATGGAAGTGATGGGAACACCTGAATTCAATGATTTGGATGGATGAGTGAATATTTTGACAATATAGTGTTATATCTGTAAGATGTTTCATATTTGAATTTAAATGCTTTAAATCTATTTTCAGTTCACATTTTTCTAATAATTTATCAAGCTCTGCAACTCTGACAGAGGTGGAGATGAGCCACTTGAATTATTTAGATGTCTCTAATGTATCGGCATTTCAACAGTCTGAAAATCACAATAATGAACTGCGGATGTTAGCATTAGCCTTGAGTAGCCTGCTATGTCACCGATGTAGTGTACAACTTCTGTACACTACTTTTACAGCACCATTAATCAGTTTCTAGAGCGCAATGAAGTGGATGAAAAATTACCAATAAAATTTCAAACAGAAATACAAAATGGCATGACACAGTGAATGAGTAAACAATATGCACACAGCTATAAATGTGTTTCAGTTCTGGGAATTAAATTATGGAATGATTGATTTGAAAACTAAAAATCAGTATTTGGGTTTAAAAAAGATCTTAAATCTAGGTTGATTATGTAATATAATGTAAAGTGATTTATATGTGAAAATTGTCAAGTCGTTAAGATCAATTTTTTTTTTTTTCTTGACATTTGAATTTGACATTTGCGTAAATAAGCTTTGGCCTCAGCGTACTTGTTTTTTATTGTAATGTAATAGTTTTATTTTTAGTAAAAAAAAAATAGTCAAAATAAACCCATTTGTTCATTCCATAGTTTTTGGAGTTTCCAGAGTCTCTACAAATGTTTAAAATTTTATTAAATTGTTATATAAACAGCTTCAAAAGGATGATCCATTAAAGGAAAAATAATTTAGTTTTACCCCATTAGTGATTTTTTTAAACTGTTTTGATAAAACAATCATAATTACAAATACAAGAAGCAACAAAAAAGAGGTTTGTCATCTACCTGCATTGAGTCCAACAGCAGCTTAGGATCTGTATGAATTGTAGGTTCTGTACTTCTCTCTTGTTGCTCTTCTTCTCTGGCCTGTTGTTGGTCTTTGAATCGCTTTTCTTCCTCTTCCTCTCCCTGGCTCTTCATCTCTATTTCACCACTATCCACAACTGTAGAAAGTATGTTTTATACAAAGAACACAACCACTGGCATGAACCACTGACAGCAGCTTTAACATTTCTTTTGATCTTGGTTCTCTTTACAATTCTTTTAAAGTTCTGCAAATTAACACTTCAACATTTCTTTAGAATCTTTTCCACTGTTATCATGCTATGCTACATTTTTATAATTGTCAGAATAAATCAGATGTATTCTGAGTGTTAAATAAGTAAGTTATGAAATATTTAAAAACAGAGAGACGTTAACACCTTTCTGTAAACACTTGGAAGAGCCCAGCTGATCAGACTTCAGCTCTGGCGCTTCAGCAGCTTCAAACTCTTCCTTCTGGTCTTCTGCTTCCATGGCATTGTCCTCATTATTCTCATCTTCATTCTGGTTTTGTTGTGTCCCTGCTGGTTTTTGTTGTTCTGCACTGGCAACATCTGAAAGAAAATCACATTCATCTACATTCACTGGGTTTTTTTGTATACACTCTTGTTCTGATCTGAAGACACATTAAAAATAATTTATAACTTGAAAAGACTGTACTTCAGTAGTTTTCCAGATATACCAATATGCAATTCTGAAATGCGATTATGGACTCAGTGTTAATAAAGCACTTGTTAGAATCTGCCAAAAACCCTGCAGAAGCTTGAGTCACATGATTGACCAACATTAGGCTGGCCTTAGTCTGTGTAGGTAAACAATGGTGGAATTGGACAAAAGTAAAACATCAGAAAAGACATTTAGATGGAAATATAAGAGTGAATCTACAGCTAAAAGTAAACGAAAAGAGAAAAAAATGTTAGACTTCTCCATCTCATGAAATGGCTCTTTCATAAACATTGCCATTGTTGACCTATTTACAGTCACTTCAGTTGTTTACATAGGTTAACAAATGCATGTGGTAGTTAGCATCCGGTCAGATTTTCAATTTAAGGACACATTAATCATTGATATAATAAGAATTTTTTTTTTATTTTATGACTTTTTTTGGACTGGTCTCACCTTTAAAATGTACATTTTTACTGAGTGTTTTGTATCAAAGGAATACTGACCGTAGGTCTGTGTGTCGTAGGCCGTCTCTTGCTGTATAATGTGCTCAAACAGTTCAGACTCCAGCTGGGCTTCACACTGCTTGTTTTCTTTGTGTTCCTTACAGTTATCAACCGTACGCAGGCGCTTGTTAATACGCTCGTTATAGTCACCTGTCAAACGCTCATTATCTGCTTGGCCAGGTTTTCTCTTGAAGCTCTGGAACATGTAGTAGAAAGAACTGTGATGAGACTGAAAACTGATAATAAATAAAGACATTCAAAAGATTTTCTGATGATTTTCTGTTCAGAGGTTAACAATACCGGAGTTTTGCTCTGAGTCTGTGAAGTCATTTTAGTCATCAGCTTTGACTGATGGCCCTCTGATTGGCTAGCATCAGCTGCTCCACTGCCGTGCTCCTAAGAGAAAAGGGAATACCAAGTAAAAACTCAATAAACATCAAAGCTGCAAGCAGAGATGAACAGACTTTACGTCATATTCCCGTTAGCTTCACTACAAAGCAGTTAATAAAAAATCCATCGGTTTTGTTTGTTTTTCACCAGCAAAGGAACACACAGTCAAGCACACAGTCAGAATGGACACATCACTTACAGCTGCAGTCAGAAGTTTCCATCCAGTCATCATGGACATTATTGTCATATTATTTTGAGCTTTAACAATTTATTCTTTTTCCAGAATGATTAAACAACACACAACTTCAATGATTAAAAAAATAAAAAATTTTCACACAGGCTCAAATCACTAATATTTGGGTAACTATATTAGCAAGTGTCACTTGGACCACAAACTTGTTGGATCCATTAATAGACTTTTGGTATAATTCTGGGTGACATTTGACCACTCTTCTTGATAGTTCATTTAAACTGGTTGCTTTCCTGCATAAATCTGACTTTTAAGCATAGTCTACAAATTCTGAATTGGGTTGAGGTCAAAGTTTTGTGAAGGTCATTCTGGAAGTTATCTTTATTTATCTAATCAAAAATCAGTTCTCCTCCAAACATCATCCTTGTCTTTGTTGCCAGACATCTTAGTCTTTGTCTCATATGATCATCAAACTTTTCTCTAGAAGACATTTAGCTTGTCCATGGAGGCTACTGCAAGTTTTAGTCTAGCTTGAAGGTGGGGCTTTTAGAGCAGGAACTTTTCTTGGTCAACAAAGAATTGTAGTCCAGTTGCTATATTGTTTTAAAAAAACTTTTAGATTTGCCATGTCCTTGATGAGTGAGAATCTACACTGTCATATGGCAAAGAAAAACTACCAGCTAAAGTCAATCATATTCGCAAATGAGAAGTTAATAGGACATGGCCATGTTAAGTTAAAAGACTTTCTAGAACGTTTAGCGCCACTTACTAAAATACATAAATAAATGTATTTGAGCTTTTATATATATATATATATATATATATATATATATATATATATATATATATATATATATATTTTATAAAAATCAAACTAAACATAGCACACAAAGTAAGGAAATTTGGGTGGTGGTAATAATTTTTTGTTCTAACAATGTTTCTTGGCAATAAATCTTTTACCATTGGAAAGCATATTTATTGCCCCTTAAATGGTGCCACATTTGTAAAAAACTAAATTTGTAGGTCCCCCCCTCCCTGGGCTGCCACCTTACTGTGGTGGAGGGGTTTGAGTGTCCCAATGATCCTAGGAAGGATCCCATGCTGTCAGGGGCTTCATGCCCCTAGTAGGGTCACCCAAGGCAGACAGGTCCTAGGTGAGGGATCAGACAAAGTGCAGCCTAAAGACCCCTTATGATGTTTAAAAATTTTGGACACAGTGTTCCCTCGCCCAGACGCGGGTCACCGGGGCCCCACTCTGAAGCCAGGCCTGGAGGTGGGGCATGTTGGCGAGCGCCTGGTGGTCGGGCTTTCGCCCATGGAGCCCGGTCGGTCACAATCTGAAGAGGTGACATGGGTCCCCCTTCCCATGGGCTCACCACCTATGGGAGGGGCCAAAGGGGTCGGGTCCAATGTGGGATGGGTAGTGGTTGAAGGCGGGGACCTTGGTGGTCTGATCCTCGGCTACAGAAGCTGGCTCTTGGAACGTGGAATGTCACCTCTCTGGTGGGGAAGGAGCCTGAGCTGGTGTGTGAGGTTGAGAGGTTCCGGCTACAAATAGTACGGTTCTGGCTCTGGAACCAGTCTCCTTGAGAGGGGTTGGACACTCTTCCACTCTGGAGTTGTCCCCGGTGAGAGGCGCCGAGCAGGAGTGGGCATACTTGTTGCCCCCCATCTTGGTGCCTGTACGTTGGGGTTTACCCTGGTGAACGAGAGGGTAGCCTCCCTCCGCCTACGTGTGGGGGGACGGGTCCTGACTGTTGTTTGCGCTTATGCGCCGAACAGCAGTTCAGATTACCAACCCTCTTTAAGGTTCTTGGAGGGGTTACTAGAGAGTGCCCCTCCTGGGGACTCCCTCGTTCTGCTGGGGGACTTCAACACTCACGTGGGCAACGACAGTGAGACCTGGAGGGGTGTGGTTGAGAGGAACAGCCCACCTGATCTGAACCCGAGCAGTGTTCTGTTGTTGGACTTCTGTGCTCGTTATGGATTGTCCGTAACGAACACCATATCCAAGCATAAGGGTGTCCATATGTGCTCCGGGCACCAGGACACCCTAGGTCGCAGTTCAATGATCGACTTTGTTGTCGTTTCATCTGATCTGCGGCCACATGTCTTGGACACTCGAGTGAAGAGAGGGGCGGAGCTGTCAACTGACCACTACCTGGTGGAGGTGGGGGACATTGAGCCCGAGTGGGCCATGTTCCGTCCCTCCATCTCTATTGTTGAGGCGGCTTATTGGAGCTGTGGCCGCAAGGTAGTTGGTGCCTGTTGTGGCGGCAACCCTTGAACCTGCTGATGGACACCGGCGGTGAGGGATGCTGTCAGGCTGAAGAAGGAGTCTTATCAGGCCTTCTTGGCCTGTGGGACTCCAGAAGCAGCTGACGGGTACTGGCAGTCCAAGCGGCATGCAGCTCGGCTGGTCACTGAGGCAAAAACTCGGGCATGGGAGGAGTTCGGAGAGGCCATGGAGAAAGACTTCTGCATGGCTTCGAGGCGATTCTGGTCCACCATACGGCGTCTCAGGAGGGGAAAGCAGTGCAGCACCAACACTGTTTATAGTGAGGGTGGTGTGCTTCTGACCTCAAGTTGGGATGTCATGGGTCGGTGGGCGAAATACTTTGAAGACCTCCTCAATCCCACCAGCACGTCTTCCATTGAGGAGGCGGAGCCTGGGGACTTTGGGTCGGGCTCTCCAATCTCCGGTGCTGAGGTCACTGAGGTGGTTAAAAAGCTCCTCGGTGGCAGGGCTCCGGGGGTGGATGAGATTCGCCTGGAGTTCCTTAAGGCTCTGGATGTTGTAGGGTTGTGTTGGCTAATGCGACTCTACAATATTGCGTGGACATCGGGGGCAGTTCCTCTGGATTGGCAGACCGGGGTGGTGGTCCCCTTATTCAAAAAGGGGGACTGCAGAGTGTGTTCCAATTACAGAGGGATCACACTTTTAAGCCTCCCTGGTAAGGTCTATTCGGGGGCTCTGGAGAGGAGGGTCCGTCGGATAGTCGAACCTCGGATTAAGGAAAAGCAGTGTGGTTTTCATCCTGGTCGTGGAACACTGGACCAGCTCTATACCCTCAGCAAGGTTCTTGAGGGTGCATGGGAGTTCGCCCAACCAGTCTACATGTGTTTTGTGGACATGGAGAAGGCATTTGACCGTGTCCCTCGGAGAATCTTGTGGAGGGTACTCCGGGAGTATGGGGTACCAGGCCCTTTGATACGGGCTGTTAGGTCCCTATATGACAGGTGTCAGAGCTTGGTCTGCATTGCTGGGATTCGTTTCCAGTGAGAGTTGGACTCAGCCAAGGTTGCCCTTTGTCACCGATTCATACTTGTACCGATTTGCTAAGTGTACTTGTCTGGAAAGTCCTGTTCCTTTTTATCAACACTCGGATGTAAGCATCAAATGTGCATTTATTTCAAATGTTAGGTATTACATGTATATCTGAATGTCCTTTTTCTAGTGTACTTTTTTCTAGGACGTGTGGAGGACATTCTGAAAACTGTCAAATGTTTAACTTTTCTAATAATTTATTGTCAAAGTACAGTTTTGGTAAGTTTGCTGTACTATGAAATATTAATTTGGTAGGTTTACTGTAGGGTGAGATGTTCACTTGGTAGATTTACCGTATGGTGAAATGTTAATTTGGTAAGGTTACGGTGGTGAGTGAAATCTCCATTTAATTAGTACCTCTTTGAAGTCATCTCTCTCTGATGCCTCCCCTGCCATCTCCACTGCCGTATCACACTGAATGTTCTCCTCTCCAGTTTGACCATCTGTGTTGTGATCCCTCCTCTCAGCCGAGTTAGGCTGCTCATCATCTTCATCTTTATTATTAAGCTCCTTCTGTAACTCCCAACATAAAAATGCAGAATGACACTATTTGTTCTAATAGTTCTTGTATTACATAAACAATATACATTCTTTTCATCCAAACCTCAGCTTTTTCTCTTTGGTCAGTTGGTACATTCCCATCTTCCTTTTTTTCTTTTTCTTCTTCTCGCTCCTCCTCTCCCTCATATTCTTCATCTTTGTCACTACCCTCCTCCTTTTTTGTTTCAGGTTGCTGGTTAAGTTTGTCTTGAGGGTCGTTCTCCTCCATGTCCTCTTTTCTCTGCTCCCCCTCCCCTTCATTTGTTTCTTCTTTCTCTAATTTTTCCTGGTTGATGGCTTCATCAAGGTCTAATGGATTGTCATCTGAAAGAAAATGTAATTTAAACTTCACTGACTTGAGAGAAAGTACAATTCACAAGTTGTACAAATAGGTCTTGGGAAAAGTTTCTCTCAACTTATAGAAAACAAATAAAATATGAAAACAATAAATCAGTTTTTTTATTGAATCTATAAGAAATTATCATGATACAGTTATGGGGGAAATAAAGTCCATCCTCTTTCTGTTCTTGGGTTTTCTGTATCAGGATATAATAAAACTGATCTGGTCTTTACCAGGTTCTAAAATTATTTTAATCCAACCTCAAGTGAACAAAAATACACAATAGATTCCACCCTGTCATTATTTATTAAACAAAATGGAAAAAACAAGTGAAAAACATCATTAAGCCCTCGATCCAGAAGATGATAGCAAAGTTAAATATTGTTACAAAGAAAAAAGAGAAATATGTTTGAAATAACACTGACAGCAAAGAATAGTCTTCCACAGTATAGAACTAAAGTTACACAAAAGTGTTTCACTGTAAAGATGGTTTGTAGTTTGTTTTGTTGCAAACTGAAGTGTGAAATAAATTTCAGTGGAGTTTGAAAACAAAATATGTGATTATGTCTGGCTGAACAAAGTGTGTGCCCAGTTGATTTTTTATTATTTATTTATTTTTATTTTTTT
>NC_051446.1:6650929-6664285 GCF_001649575.2 Kryptolebias marmoratus | reverse complement strand
GGGGGGGTGTTACTGTAATCCATAGGAGGACCCAGAAGAAAATCTTTGGGAACCACTGATTTATAAGATGCCATAAGTTCAGCTGTTGTTCTCACCACCATCACTGCTCTCTTCAACATCTCCAGCTTCTTCATCCTGGTCCAGGTTGAGGTCCTGGGGCAGATCCATGGCTTCGGGTTCGGGTCTCTTTTCCTGCTCACCATGATAGGGGTCCACCTCATTCTCATCAAACTCCCTCTAGAAACCAACAAAATCAAAGCTCAGACAGCACATAGAGGGCTATACCTCATTCAGTTAGACTGAATGTCTAATGAATTATCATTATTATCAATCAAGGTGAGAGAGAAACAGCATTTCAATTATCAAATATGTCCTGTCTATTTAGTGAAGTGACTATAAAAATCATTTGCATTCTTAAATCATTTGAAATGTGATGAGGTTGGAACACTGGATTTGCCTCTTGGTATTATTCATAATGATATTGATTGGATTGTAAATTGGGTGAAATTTTGCTAGTATTGCATTTAAAAATGTTTCTTACATTTTTAAATGTTTTTAATCATTTATTACATTAGTTTATTTGTGGCTCTTCCTTAGTTATATGGGGTAAGTTCTTATATCTGTTCAATCTTCTTTAAAAAACTTTCACTTGATTAAAAAAATAAGAGTTTCAACATTAATAAAGTGATAATCAGCTTTACTTAGCTATCTTGCCTGGAGAAATCTAAAACTAGAAAACTCTGCATAGATAATTACTTTAGATTAGTCATTAGATTTTCCTAATTGTTTCCAAGAATGATTTAAAAACTGCATCTCTTCTGACTTTCATTTGTATTACACACTTAAGTTAGTAATACATTCCAACTCTTTTCATCTGAGGAGAATTTCAACTCCTTTACATTGTCTATTTAAAATAAATCACTGATATGACAAAAAATATTTTACCAGCTGAACATTTTGCTATTGCAAAAGACCCCTAAAATGAAAGGCCTGGCATTACTAATAGAAATGAAAATTGCCTGCCAGTTTTCATGCTAGAGTTTAAAACTAAAATCATTTTATCATTTTGCATAAAATCAAGGAAATCATGGACAACCCTGACCATCCTCTTTATGAGACCGTCATCGGAAAACAGAGTCTCTTTAGTCAAGGGCTTCTTCAGATTAGCTGTAAAGCGGACCGCTACAGGAGATCTTTCCTGCCCACAGCCATCACCATCTATAATAACTCCTTGATTTAAATGAGCTACCCCAACATTTAATTTCCCTTTGGGATAAATAAAGTATTTTTGAATTTGAATTGAATTGATGATGAGAAAGGACAAAATTACAGCCATTTTGGTTAAATCTTGTAAATGACTTAGGTGTGACATCACACAATATAAAGAAGTCTGTGTTGTGTTGAGCTGTGTTGAGCTTAGCTACTACTGCACCAAATTTTAGCTCAATATTTATGAAACTGACTGAGTTAAACCCATTTTTGTGTTTTCTAAGATCGATTAGCTGTGGTAGCTAACTTGATTTGGCTTGACTCGAGAAGTTAATGACTTGTACATTTACATTTCATGATTACTTCGTGAAAGTTTCATTCAAAATCCATTCCATTGTTCAAGAGATATTCTGCTAAAAGACAGACAAATGAACACACAAATACCCACCAAATCATAAAAATAATAATAATTTAAAAAAAAATAAATCACATTAACAGTTACTGAATATATGATTTGCAAACTTACAACAATTAGCTGTTAAATCTATTAGTTTTACGGCATATCTAACAAGGTTGAGTCAAGTCCTCTGGATTGACGGGTTCCTCCTTTTCACTTGGTGGCTGACTAGAGTCCTGTTTGGGTTACTTATTATAAGAAACCTAAACAGGGACAGTGGTCATTCTGTATGATGTGGGAGTTTCAGAAAAACAGAGATGTTTATTCTCTAAACATGATGTCCCAGTGGCTTTCAAACCCCAAAATACATTACAGCAAAAAACGGTTTATCCAAAAGACCTGGTCCCGTGAAACCCCCTGGGAATATTGTTGTATGCTGTTAAGTGCCAGGAGGACTGTGATCGGCTATACATCCATTTTCTTCCACTTATCCGGGGTCGGGTCACGGGGGTAGCAGCCTAAGCAGAGAGGCCCAGACTTCCTTCTCCCCAGCAAGTTGGGCCAGCTCCTCGGGGGAAATCCCATGGTGTTCCCAGGCCAGCCAAGAAACATAGTCTCTCCAGCGTGTCCTGGGTCTTCCCCTGGGTCTCCTCCCAGTGGGACGTGCCTGGAACACCTCACCAGGGATGCTTCCAGGAGGCATCCTAACCAGATGCCCAAGCCACCTCAACTGGCTCCTCTCGATGTGGAGGAGCAGCGGCTCTACTCTGAGTCCCTCCCAATTGACAGAGCTTCTCAATCTATCTCTAAAAGAGAGGAAACTCATTTCAGCCGCTTGTATCTGTGATCTTGTTCTTTCGGTCCCTACCTAAAGCTCGTGACCATAGATGAGGGTAGGAATGTAGATCGACCAGTAAATCGAGAGCTTCACCTTTTAACTCAGCTCTCTTTTCAGCATGACAGATCGGTACAGCGCCTGCATCACTGCAGACACAGCATCAATCCGCCTGTCAATCTCCCGCTTCATTTTTTCCTCATTCGTGAAGAAGATCCCGAGATACTTAAACTCATCCATTTGGGGCCGGACATCTTCCCAGACCCGGAGAAGGCACTCTACCCTTTTCCGGCTCAAGACCATGGTCTCGGATTTGGAGGCACCGATTCTCATCCCGGCCGTTTCACACATGGCTGCGAACCACTCCAGTGAAAGCTGGAGATCACAATTTAATAAAGCCAGTAGTACCACATCATCTGCAAAAAGCTGAGATGTGACTCTAAGGCCGCTAAAACAAAATTTTTTCCATAAAAGTTATGAACAGAATCTGTGACAAAGGGCAACCTTGGCGGAGTCAAATCTGACTTACTGCTGGCAATGCGGACCAAGCTCTGACACCGGTCATATAGGGACCTAACAGCCCGTATCAAAGGGCCTGGTACACCATACTCCCGGAGCACCCCCCACAGGCCTCCCTGAGGGATACAGTCAAATGCCTTCTCCAAGTCCACAAAACACATGTAGACTGGTTGGGCGAACCCCCATGCACCCTCAAGGACCCTGCTGAGGGTGTAAAGCTGGTCCAGTGTTCCACGACCAGGACGAAAACAAAACTGCTCTTCCTGAATCCGAGATTCAACTATCCGACAAACCCTCCTCTCCAGAACCCTGAACAAACCTTACCAGGGATGCTTAGGAGTGTGATCCCTCTGTAGTTGGAACACACTCTGCAGTCCCTCTTTTTAAATAGAGGGACCACCACCCCGGTCTGCCAATCCAGGGGGACTGCCCCCGATGTCTACGCGATATTGCAGAGCCACTGTTTGGTATTGTTCACAATCCTTTTTTAAACATTTCTTTTCATTTTTTCAGTTGTGTACAGTCTGTCTGAAAAATGCTGATTTTGTATCTTCTGCTTTTATCATTGCTCTTTGTGTCCTGTTGTTGCTGCCTCTTGACCTGGTTGTCATTGTAAATAAATGATTCTGAATTTACTTACCTATTAATATAATAGTTATTTATTATTATTATTATTTGTTAAATGAATGTGTATTACTATTATTTTTATTATTAAAACAACAGTGTATATCTGTGAACTTGTATGATAGAGTACATCTAAAATTGGGCTCATCTTACACACAAAAAATCCTAATTTTGTAAGTCCTCAGCATTGTTTACATAGCCCTGTGTCTTTAAGATTACTTGAGCAAAATGGTGTTGCGTTCAGCGCACATCGGCCCATGTCTTTAGAGCGGCATATCATGTCTGAAGAATATACATCATTGGTGCTGTCTATAAGACTGAGTTTTCTTGCAGCTTCTCAGACTGAAAAAGCCATTTGGATAAAAGATGAAATGTTTCAACATAGAAGAACCCGTCCACAGGACTTTACTCAACCTTGTTAGATTTATCTACTTGGATTATTGAGCATGCATCAGGACATTTTATGGCATACCTTTCACCCTAACACCCCCTCTCCCAAAACAAAATCAGCCCACAGTAGTTTTGACAAGCTCCCCTGCCCCCTTTACCTCATCTCCTTGTTCATGAATCTTCTCTTTCTCATCTTCACACATTTGTTCATCTTTGTCCTGTTTCTTCTTGTCTTCATTGGAGTCCACTGTGTCCAAGTTATCGTCTTTGGCAACCAGCTCTGATTCACCCTTACAGATTTATACCCAACAGAAAATTAAGATTCAAGCCAAAATTGTTTGAACAACAAATTAGAATAAATTTAGTACAAATAAATGTACATTCTAACTGATGCTCAACATTGGGGCAGCTTTAGCAACCCCACTGCCAAAGATAAAACTTCAGCTATATAAATGAGAATGTGAGTATGTGCTGTATATATTGTGCAAAGTATTTACGTAATAGTATGCACTGGGTGACTCTGTGTGTGAATAAGAAACAATGTATATCACTTTGCAGAACCTGGGGAAATTAAAAAGGTTAAATATAAGTTTTTTCTTCCATTTAATGTCTGAGTTCAATTTATGATGTCCCAATCTCTTGTGTAAAAAACCTAAAAACATACCTGATCCATGCCTTGTCCAGACTCCTCCTCACTTCCTGCCTCCTCATCGTCATCCCCCCACATTCTTTCATCCAGAACATCTGTTTGACCTTGTCCCAGGTCTCCCATCTTTTTGTCCAGGTCCTCTTCATCCTCTTCACATGACTCCTCATTGTCACCTACAAATGTTCAGAATGAGAAAAGCCAACCATGTTTAAACACAAAGAGCTATTTCTGAACATGATCTATAAAAAGTGATTCTCACAGGGCCCACGGTGTATCAAACAGAATCTATAAACAGTGCTGATAACTGAACAAGCGAAGAAGCAAACAGGATATTTAAACACAGGATATTAAAAGAGCCAACATTTTAAACAGAGTTACAAACTGTTTATAAATTCAGTTCATTGTGGTGCTCTGACCATCATTCACTTTGAGACTTACGATGATACTTTGCTTATGGTATTACACTGATGAAATTTCTTAATTTTGTTGATGCAAACTGTTTTCTTGGTTCTGTTCTAAATGAAAATGACTAAATGTGAAAGTAACTCAAAGTTTTCAAACATGGCACAAAAGACATTATCATTATTTGTTGAGTTGTGAAGGCAGGCAACAGCTTCCCATGACCCCAGACTTGAACAAATGGAAAAAGAAATTGGATAGATGGATGTTTATCTTTGTAAAGGCCTTTGCACATTCCATGAGAAGTCAAGAAGTCGGCACTCATTCACTTGGTTGCAGGGCAAAAATCGCATCATTTTTGTTTGCGTAGGTGCTTCGTCTGCCCCATCGCAACACAAGGCCCTGATCAAACTTTTTCGCACAGGGGTATGCGCCAAGTATTGTGTGATTGATCATAAGTTGTTCTGGGTGTGTTCATGCTGAAAAGCCAGTGAGCTTCATTAGAATCATTTTACTTCTAATGCTCCGCTGAGAAGCATCTGGCCGAGACTGTTACAAAATGCAGCCGTCTTTACAATTGTTCCAGGAAAACGTATACACCTATGAACTTAAAAAGACTGTGCAGACATACAGGCAGCTCTTTCTAGCTGTGACTGTCTCAGTTGGTTTAATAAACATGTCTGGTCGAGATAAGGGAAGCAAAACCCTGTACAAGGACAGGAGGGTTGAGAAGCCTGCAGGGAGAAACCTGTTGTAACACTGTAGGAGCTTCCCGGGAGTTCTGAGCCGAGTGTTTTGTTGATTATGAAAGGTGTGTGCGAAAACAAACAGCTTGCAACCATGTGACTGCTAACCGACTTCTTGACTTCTTATGAAGTATGCCAGAGCGTTAAGCCTGTCTCCAGCTCCTAACAAAACCAGTTCTTTTTCTCTTGGGTTGTTTTTTTATGCTAGAGTCAATGGTTTCAATGATGAAAACAGAAAGAACCAGTGCCAAGCAAGCTCCAGTCCTAATATAGCTCTAGAACAAGTTTGGTAGATTGCCTTTCATTGAACTGACCTGCTTCATTCTCATCCCCATCATGCATTTGGCCATTGAAGTCTTCTGACATTTCAATGGCATCGTCTTCTGGCTTAACGTTTCCCTTGTCCTGATCGTCTTCATTCACCTGACCCTCCTGAAATGTGTCCTCAACCTCAAGGATAAAAAAGAACAATTTCATAAGAGAATTAGAAAATCCATTGTGTACACAGACGGCATTAACATACCAAAAACAAAACCTGTGTACAAACATACTGTATTTCACTAAAGTATCTGAGTCTGAGTATCTGAGTCTCATCAGTCTAGATTGTTTATTTTTATAGTATTTTGTAGCATTCCAATGTGTTATGTTTTTGTAAATGCTTTTATAACAGTGCTTGCCTTTAAATATTTTGAAAGCACTTGCTTTTAAATGACTACATTATGTTTTTATTTTTTGCATGTTTGCACCAAGGGAGGAGGAAAGTGCTCCAATTTGGTTGTGCTAGTACACAAAGTGCAACTGTACAATGAGAATAAAGATCTATCTTTCTTCGGGAGAGACTCAGAGTAGAGTCACTGTTCCTCCACATAAAGATGAGCCAGTTAAGGTGGTTCAGGCATCTGGTAAGGATGCTCCCTGGATGCCTCCTTAAGGACGTGTTTCGGGCATGTCCATCTGGGAGGAAACACCGGGTAAGACCCAGGTCACGATGAAGAGACTGTCTCTCAGGTGGCCTGTGAACAACTTGGAATTCTGCCTGAAGAGCTAGAAGAAGCAGCTGTGCAAAGAGATGCCTGGGCCTCTCTGCTCAAGCTGCTGCCCCCGCAACCCAACTCTGGAACAAGAGGCAGATAATGAATAGAGTGGCAGAAGTTTGCAGTCTTGCCAACAAATTTTCTCTCAAAATAATTGCAGAGTTGTCGTGGGTGTCTCAAACGCTTCTTGAACCCTTCTCAATTTAGCTTCCTTAATTCTAGTGCTACAGCTGTATTTTGGCACCTGCACAGGAGCTCTGCTTTAACAGAAAACATGTATGGGTCTACAAACAAAGCTGATGATAAATAATTATTGTTAAAAAAATGATGTAAGTCTTGCAACTCATGCACACACAAAAAAGTTGTGATTGTCAAAAATTAGCAGCATAAAACATGGCTGCATGGCCCAGTAAAAGGTGGTATCTTACTGGGCTGTGACTAGTTGTCAATAAAGCACTTTTTACCTATACAACTGTCTTTACTTTGACAGTAAAGATGAATAGAGCGCAAATGACAACAGCAGTACACCATCTTATTGTGATAGAGTTTTATGGGTTAAAATCTTCAGTTTTTGCTCTGACAGAGCTCTGTGTCAACACACAATTCACTGCTCACAAACACTCAGAATTCAGTGAGAGCGCAACTGAACATTCAACCATTTTCTGGCAATTCTGAATGACCAACTTTTCAACCGTCACAGCTCAGTGATATACGACCTTAGTACAATTAGTTTTAGGATGCATGTTAGTTGATAGCTGATCAATGACATAAGAATTAGCTGCCCTTTGAGTATGATAGAAACAAAATTTAATTCAACAGTGACACTTAAAAGCTCAGGATGAAGAACTTTTTTGTTATGAAACCAGTCTGAGCCATGGTATGAGCTCTCATCAGAAACTTGAAGACTTTACCTGTATGTTAAAACAGAACTAAAGGACATGTATGAATGAATACTGTATACAGCCCTGTGGTAAATTATTTAAAGATAAAAGAAAAACAGGACTTGAGTAAGGCAGATTAATGGAAATGTTTCTTTACAAATTCTAAATTCTATAAATTCTTTGGACTAACATTTTTTTCCACACTTCCTCATATTACTCGAGAAAGCAGCATCAGTTTATTCCCTGTGTCATAATTAGATTGGATCGCTTTAATGAGACCACATTCAAATTTTTACCGATGACAGCCAGGACAGATTTGTCCTGGCCACGTTCCATTGACAGAAATGCATCGTGGCAATGGAGAACTTTAATCCCTGTTAATTGTACTCTGTACACATTATAACTCCGTAAGTGCTGAAGCCCCCAAGACCACACTTGTTTATTCTGTTCCAGTGGTCAAATTGGGAGGACCTAAATTACAAAAAGATTTACCGTTTACTTACAGTAATGATTCTTCTCTCTGTGTGTGGACAGTATATATATTACAGTCCTCTGTACCACAGATCAGGCTACCTACACTTGCACAGCTTTGCTTATAGCTTTAGCTTACAATTGGTGATGCAGAGAACTGATAGGTTTTTAAGAAGTGCGATTAACTACAAAAAATGACGGTATGCTAAGGACAAAAATTTGGAAGTGCCAGTATTGAGTACCAGAAAGTACCGGCCGACTTCAAGCACTGTTCACTTCTCAAATATATCTAAAGAAACCAGGACCTTCCTTACTTGATCTTCACTCTCAATTTTGTCACTGACGTCTTTGGTGCCATCACCCTCTCCAATACCACCGTTCTCGAAGTCATGAAATTCAGTAGCACCATCTCCGGCAGTCATCAGCTCCTGAGGCAGGCAGAAACCCTGAGGACAACATCAAAACAACTAGTTAGCTTTCCCTATTGACAACACAATGTGCTGAATGCATCTTTCTTTCTTCTGTTCACTTTTAATTTGCAAATCGTGTATCATCCATACCTTCTGAGCAAGCTCAGTAAAGATGCTGGCCAGGACAGACAACAGTTTGCCAGTGCTCCTATGTACTCCAAGTGACACAGCCAGGTAGTACCGCACTAGGTCCAAGTAAATCCAGAGTAGAGGCTCAACACGGACCAACATCCTGCACGCCCTGTTTACCCCCTGAGCCACAAAAGACATATAAACATCAGTAGACAACATTAAACATGAAAATAAGCTTTGGAAATGGTAACTTTGTTATCACAAACTGACGGCTCTCCTGACACATTATGGCTTAAAAATAGCCTCCAGACACTAGAACCCCGTTGAGACCTGGCACTAACATTCATCTGGAGTGAACTGACTGACCTTAGATAGCGCTAAATACATAACTGAGCACTTCCAATAGGCACTGAAGATCTCTATCCAGACCAGAGTTAGCTTATCTGCCGACTGACAAAAGTATTTTTTTATTTATTAAACCTTTATTTAACCAGATAAAAAAAAACCATTTAGATCAAGAACACTTTCACAAGGGTGACCTGACCAAGAAAGGCAGCAGCACACGTCACGATAGACAAGACAAGTAAACAGAAATAACAAAAATAGACATCAGAAATATACAAACGCCAGTAATTTGACAATGAAGGGCAGTAGTTGTGACAATACTAACTTAAAAACAGGTGCAGATTGGCTTCTGATTAGAATGCCTCCTGGACGCCTCCCTTCAGAGATTTTTCGGGCATGTAGCACCGGAAAGAGACCTCAGGGCAGACCCAGAACTTGCTGAAGAGATTATGTACCCTCTCTGGCCTGGGAATGCCTTGGAATCCCCCAGGAGGAGCTGGAGAGTGTCACTGAGGAAAAGGATGTCTGGGTTTCTCTCCTGAACCTGCCTCCTCCGCAACACGACCACAGATAAGCAGTGGAAGATGGATGGATGGATGGATTTGAATATTGAACTAATTTTACACAATATGGGAGTGTTAGAGCAAAATGAACCTCTGGATTGTGGCATTAAATTTTTCAGATCTGTTTGTCTTAACCTAAACAGCAGCAAGAATTTTATTCTGATTTATTATTAACAATTTTCTAAAACACACAAGGAATATTTGTCTCTGGTTATAATTGTGGAAACAATGTTTTCCCATTATAAGCTTTATTTTGTCACTTTCCATTATTAGGCTACAACCTGCTGTGCTTTATAAATGAAATTTCAAGGGGAGAAATGTTTTTCCCCTGTAACTTTATTTGTTGGATCGGTGTATTTTGAGTGGAAAAAGCTTGAAATAACCAGTGGAATGCCCTTTTATCATGTAAACAAATTCAGAGACCGAAGCAGAAACTCTGAGTTGACAAAGCAACATCAGAACTACCGTTGTAGAATCTGTTTACTCTTAGTACTTTTAAGTTTTGTCAAACCAGGCTAAGGGAAATAAGCCCTGGGCTCTCACGCAAAAAACAGGGCCTGAAACTTGTGCATGTCACTTTCCACGCAAAGTTTGTGATCTATAAAACACAAACTTTACACGGTTGAAAATACCAACTCTGACCCATGCGTATGCTCATTTTTGAGAAAGGAGAAGCGGGCTACACAGATGGTGAAGTGGGGAATTGAAGCCATGCTCCATGATGATTCCTCTCAGATATTTAATTTCACTCCATAATCAAACTTTGATCTTAGATCGACTTTATAAGCTTTCAAAACAGTAGTATTATTTATGCTAACTGCTGGTGAGCCATAAAGACCTTTCAAATAAAAAACAGCCTTTAAGTCAACTTAAATCTTAAATAAAAGTTCACACAACATTTCAAAGTTTTCTCCCCATCACATCCCTCTCCCTGAATGATCACCAGGGTGATGTGTACCACAGATTAACACACTAGGGGACAGTGGCTCCCCCCTCAGACTCTGCCTCCTAAACCCCTTACCAAACCCTCAGAGCGCAGAGGCGGCACGCTTTAATAACACGCTCATACCCGTGCCCGCTCCCTCGTGGGGGCGCGCCCGCTCAGTTTTTGGCAGAACCATTACTTTTCGGCACGACACCGGCCATCCTTCCTTCAAATGGTGTCAGTTCGGGTACGCCCTTACCCCCACCTGTGGCTGACATGCTCTGGCTGTGGCCTCCACCCTAAAATCGGCCATGGTCCTTTCTGTCCCACTCACTGAATTAACAGTCGTAACAATGGGTTGCCACTCACAACACTTCCTTTTTATTTATAATGCCACTACTGTGGCTCCCAAAAATGATATTTTTCTGTTCTCCACTTCATCACAAGCACATCAATTTCTTTCTGCCTCTGTGTAATGTTGTTTCTTTGCACTTTTGTCTGTGGTTGCAATTGGTAACCATGAAATAACATTGATCAGCTGGCTCATTGAAATACAGATAAACATTCATGAGGTGCTTTGCATTGACCTTTTATGGTTGAATGTGGGCGTGTGGAGGGCAGAACCTGAGGCGGAACCATGTGCACAAACTTTTAGGTACAGGTGTGCTTTATAAATGGAAATTGCTTGCTGGTCTGTGTACGCATGGTTTTATAAATCTGAATTTTTTGGCGTATGCCATTTTTGCCTTTTGGGCGTATGTACACTTTTAGTATAAATCCTATGCAATGTTTTATAAATGAGACCCCTGGTTTGTTGAACTTGCTTTGTTGTATACCCCTCTCTGACAGGAGTCTCTGTGTCAGACAGCTCATTGCTCACTGATATTGATATGATATGGCCGCATGTTTATCTGCATGCAGATAGGCCAACTAAGACTTGATCACTCCAGAACTCAACAATATCCAGTGTGAAACAAGTTCATACTTCAACATGTGAGTTTTATGTTTTATAGATGCAGTGTGTGCAGGTCATACCTCCATCTCTAATGTCTGACAGGAGTCTCTGTGGCTTCTTAGACGGCTCAGCAACCTCTTTATCCCATCACTAACGTCACCCACAGACAAAGTCATTAAATCTCCTTCTAGCTCCACTTCCACAAGTTGAGTCAGGTGACTAGGCTTTAGCAGGCTGTCCTCCTTCTCTTCTGCACCTTCTGAAATGACAAATATTAAAAAACAAGAAAAATAAATATTTATGTTTTTAGAAAAAATGTTATGTCCTTTCCAATTTAAACTTTTTGTCAGTGTGACCGAAAGAGTACTTTTAGGTTGATGGAACTCTTTAAGATAAACCCTTTCTGTGTTTTATGAAATACATCAATTGAACAGAAGTTGTAGTAAACATTTAAAATAAATGGAAAAGTGTTCAGACCATAACTTCAATGTGAACATTTTCAACTCTGCTGTACTGATATACTGACATATTTTATGAAATACTACAATTGGTCTAGACTAGAAGTGAAGATTAACTGATTTGTATTGATTCACAAACACGCACAATGCAACTACATCAGTCAAGCAGGTGTGAACCAATGCGATTCTGGGATACATTTAATTGTATTGGGCTGTTATGTCTGTTACGTTTGAACCAGTAAAATCTGATTTGAGGGTGTGTTCATATCAAGGGTCCAGCATCACATTTTGTGGGTGCAGATTCTGGCTCCAAAAATTCAACATGACAGAACTCCAAAAATATGACATTTTAAACAGCGGAAGGAAGCTGAGACACTTTGTTCATCTTTATTAATGTTGATGGATTAACGATTGCGTTGAATTGTGATTAAGGCGAAATTGTATTGCGACTAATGGCTAAACTGCATTGGGATTAGGGGCTGAATCACATCAGTTTTTGCTATTCATGTATCTTGAATGATTCAAATTATTGGCAGTGTGAACGAAATACACATCGTATTGACCACTGACCAGAGATGCACGACCTGAGACTTAACTACCCCAAAACCAAGATTATTAATCTGTCATTTCAGGAAAATTACAAATCCATGGCATACCAGAAATACTTCAAGAACTGTTTTACAAAAACATATAGAAAATAACTGGTGTGACATTTTAATTTTTTTTTTACTTTAAGCCAGAATTCTGTAACTATTACTGATTAAAGACACCTCCAGACTCTCAGTGATAGGGTTGGGCATTGTTTGAATTTGAATTTGGATTCTGGTTTCTAACGATTCTTGATTCTGATTCTTTTAAGAGACAATATATGCTACAACCTTGGCACTATTCAATTTGTTACACCTACAGCTTTCTCTTGGATGCAATGGTGAATAGAGTAGCACATTGCAGAGACTGGTCAACTGCCTGGCTAAAGTTAGCAATTTCAGGTTGTTAATATAGTAGGGCTGCAACAACCAATCGATAAAATTGATAAAATTCGATAATTAAAAGCGTTGGCAACAAAATTCATTATTGATATGTGTCGCGCAATTTATGCGTCACTAACGTTGTCGCGGAAACGGTGACGTCAACCGCAGCGCGTTTGTCCGCTCCGTAAAAGAAAAAAAACAAAACAAAACAAAACACTCTGTCCGCTCCGTATGATGATGAAGAAGCTACGGCTCCTCTTCCTCACTGCAAACTTTCTTTCTGCTACTCTATTACCGTTTTGGGGGGCATGTTTTACTCACTGCAGGTTAGAATCTGCTGAATAGGGTTTTGTGTTTAGTCTTAAAGTTGTTAAGCAGCAGAACTAGCTCTGTGAGCTCTGTTAGCAGCAGTTAGCATACAGGAAACTGCACGCTGCTTTCAG
>NC_051446.1:6611302-6650757 GCF_001649575.2 Kryptolebias marmoratus | reverse complement strand
TTGTAGTGTGTGTGTTTAATTGATTTAGTTTTTTAGAGATGTGAAACACTGGTGGTAAATAAGCTATTGTTATTTTCTGCTTGAGAGCTAAGTATATAAAGTGAGAATGTTGAATTGAATTTATATTGGTTTATTTAAAAATAAGAAAGTAGTAAAAGTTTTACATCAACCTACTCTTTTACATACAGATAACTTTTTTATGTGGGCCAAAATGAATGAATGAATTCCAAGACGACCGATTAATCGAGAAAATAATCGCCCGATTAATCGATTATTGAAATTATCGTTAGTTGCAGCCCTATAATATAGTATGACTTGTTAGCTGCCTCAGTGTTCGCATTAGACATATTTTATTGTTTTACTTACTTGTTTTTGACTGCAGTGCGTGCTAGGCTGAGGCATCATTTCTGGGTACTCCATCTCAAACAGAAGCTGGAGCTCCAAGTTCAAAAATCGCCTCATTCTTTTGACTCAAACACACTAAAACTGACTGAACTTAACACTAAACACAATACACTACACCCCAACTATAAATCTATCCATCTTATTTTCTTTACTCATTTCTCCTTTCCGGGTCACGGGGAGCTGGTCTCTATCTCCAGCCAACACTGTGTGAGAGCAGCAGACCCCCTGGACAGGTCGCAAGTCCATCACAGGGACACAGAGACAAACAACCACTCATGCTCTCACCCACACCTAGAGACAATTTTAGATTTACCAGTTAACCAGTTATATTCATGTTTTGGTCTGTGGGAGGAAACCGGAGTACTCAGAGTAAACCCACGTGTTCACATGGCAAACATGGAAACTCCACCCAGAAAGACCCGAGGTCGGGAAGTAATCCTGCAACCTTCTTGCTGGGAGGCGACAGCTCTAATCACTGCACCACTGAACATGCTAAATATCACAAACCTCATTACTCACTCCAGCACTTGCTGGTTTGTTTTTTCGTCACCGCCAAACATCCTTCAACTTTTGCACCTCTTTCTTCTTTTTCCTGTAGCTTTTTTATGCACTTG
Source organism: Kryptolebias marmoratus (assembly GCF_001649575.2). Taxonomy (NCBI): domain Eukaryota; kingdom Metazoa; phylum Chordata; class Actinopteri; order Cyprinodontiformes; family Rivulidae; genus Kryptolebias; species Kryptolebias marmoratus. Next base: position 6,649,738 of record NC_051446.1, on the reverse strand, counting down.
ACTAATAACTTTGGGCCTCAGTCAGAATGGAGAGGGGTGTGTGTTGTTTTTGTTCGGCGGGTTTGGGAGTGATAATGGATGTAGGATAGGGGTGTTTTCACCCCGAGACTCTTCGTCTTTGCTTCTGCCTCTCGCTCTAACGCACTCCAAATATGACAATGATTTTCAAAAAAAGATGCAGTGTGAACTATTTATCATAACTCTTTTTTTTACTTGGCCCATCGACACATTTTAAAAACTGGTGTATAGTTCGAAGTCTGTGTTTTTGATACACATTAAAATAGAGTCTCAGAGAGGGTTCATCTTTCCGGCTACAATGATTTAAATTGATCATCTGACTACTACGCGCTGGCGCGCCACACTTTTGATTGTTGCCGTACAATGTCCACGGTATTGCACACACCTTCTGCAGATTCGTCTTTGTTGTTGTTCTGCGGTTTCGCTTTCCAGGTATTGAAACTAGGAAACCAAATTTAAAAATTTCAATGATTCCGGGAGAATCAGCATGTTAGTCCTGGGTCCAATCGGTGGCAAGAGTCAATGCCCAAGCCTAGTCAGTAAGGATTTAGAGTTTTGAAAACAAATTTTTTTTTTTGATGTTCATGAGAAAATGTTTTGAAGACACATATCTACAGTTAACTGTAGCTGTAAGATTCTAGTCCAAATCTGATAACAAAAGCACATAAATGAGTGTTCTTCATATATTTTTCTGATGTAGGAACAGACTCTGGTTGCCTGTTTTAACTTCTAGAATCTCAAGTGACATGTCAGTGAAAAGCTATGAATATAACTATCAGTGATGTTTTTATGCAAACCAGCTGAGTAAACAAGTCTACATGATAATGAAAACTGGAGTTTATAGCACAAACCTGTCTGCATGTCTCCCTGTTGCTCTGCTTGCTGCTCTCTCTCTCTTCTTTTCATCAGGGTCTGGACAGCACACAACACTTTGCTGATGTTGGATTCCAGCTCAGTTGAGAACTCTGAACAAAAGGAAGAGGCGTGCTCTAGAAAGAAAAGAAAATGCTCCTGTCAAACTGTGGCTCTAAATTCATTTTGGAACTAAAGTCACATTTTTAGAGGATAAACTCATTGATCTGAAGGTGGTTTGGCAGAAATATTTAAACAAAGAAATGATCCATCACTAACTGATCACTCATTCCCATAGAATGATCTGTTTCTTCTTATAGAAATTATCAGTCGTGGTGGCTGATGAACCAAGAGCTGAAATCTTATTAAGATGTTTATTTTTACAGCCAATGAGAAGAATACCCTGCTCCTGTTGAGCAACAATAAAATATTTAGATTTTTAGCTATCCCCTCCCTGGGCTGCCACCTTATCGTGGTGGAGGGGTTTGAGTGTCCCAATGATCCTAGGACCTATGCTGTCAGGGGCTTCATGCCCCTAGTAGGGTCACCCAAGGCAGACAGGTCCTAGGTGAGGGATCAGACAAAGTGCAGCCCAAAGACCCCTTATAATGTTTTTTAATATTACACAAAGTGTTCCTCCGCCCGGATGCGGGTCACCGGGGCCCCACTCTGGAGCCAGGCCTGGAGGTGGGGCACGTTGGCGAGCGCCTGGTGGCTGGGCTTTCGCCCATGGAGCCTGGCCGGGCACAGCCCGAAGAGGATACGTGGGTCCCCCTTCCCATGGGCTCACCACCTATGGGAGGGGCCAAAGGGGTCGAGTGCAATGTGAGATGGGTGGTGGCCGAAGGCGGGGACCTTGGCGGTCTGATCCTCGGCTACAGAAGCTGGCTCTCGGGACGTGGAATGTCACCTCTCTGGTGGGGAAGGAGCCTGAGCTGGTGTGTGAGGTTGAGAGGTTCCGGCTAGAAATAGTCGGGCTCACCTCAACGCACGGCTCTGGCTCTGGAACCAGTCTCCTTGAGAGGGGTTGGACACTCTTTCACTCTGGAGTTGACCCCTGTGAGAGGCGCCAAGCAGGAGTGGACATACTGCCTCCCATCTTGGTGCCTGTACGTTGGGGTTTACCTTGGTGAACAAGAGGGTAGCCTCCCTCCGCCTACGTGTGGGGGGACGGGTCCTGACTGTTGTTTGCCCTTATGCGCCGAACCCACCCTTTTTGGAGTCCTTGGAGGGGTTACTGGAGAGTGCCACTCCTGGGGACTCACTCGTTCTGCTGGGGGACTTCAACGCTCATGTGGGCAATGACAGTGAGACCTGGAGGGGTGTGGTTGGGAGGAACAGCCCCCCTGATCTGAACCCCGAGTTGGACTTCTGTGCTGGTCATGGATTGTCCATAACGAACACCATGTTCAAACATAAGGGTGTCCCATATGTGCTCCTGGCACCAGGACACCCTGGGTCGCAGTTCAATGATCGACTTTGTTGTCATTTCATCTGATCTGCGGCTGCATGTCTTGGAAACTCGGGTGAAGAGAGGGGCGGAGTTGTCAACTGACCACTACCTGGTGGTGAGTTGGCTCCGATGGTGGGGGAGGATGCCGGTCAGACCTGGCAGGCCCAAACGTATTGTGAGAGTCTGTTGGGAACGTCTGGCGGAGTCTCCCGTTAGACGGAGCTTTAACTCCCACCTCTGGGAGAACTTTAAACGCGTTCCAGGGGGGGTGAGGGACACTGAGTCTGAGTGGGCCATGTTCCGTCCCTCCATCTCCATTGTCGAGGCGGCTTATTGGAGCTGTGGCCGCAAGGTAGTTGGTGCCTGTCGCGGCAGCAACCCTTGAACCCGCTGGTGGACACCGGCGGTTAGGGATGCCGTCAGGCTGAAGGAGGAGTCCTATCAGGCCTTCTTGGCCTGTGGGACTCCAGAAGCAGCTGACGGGTACTGGCAGTCCAAGCGACATGCAGTTCGGCTGGTCACTGAGGCAAAAACCCGGGCATGGGAGGAGTTCGGAGAGGCCATGGAGAAAGACTTCTGCACGGCTTTGAGGCAATTCTGGTCCACCATATGGGGTCTCAGGAGGGGAAAGCGGTGCAGCACCAACACTGTTTATAGTTGGGGTGGTGTGCTTCTGACCTCTACTCGGGATGTCATGGGTAGGTGGGCAGAATACTTTGAAGACCTCCTCAATCCCACCAGCACGTCTTCCATTGAGGAGGCGGAGCCTGGGGACTTTCGGACGGGCTCTCCAATCTCCGGTGCTGAGGTCACTGATGTAGTTAAAAAGCTCCTCGGTGGCAGGGCTCCGGGGGTGGATGAGATTCGCCCGGAGTTCCTTAAGGCTCTGGATGTTGTAGGGTTGTGTTGGTTAACGCGACTCTACAATATTGCGTGGACATCAGGGGCAGTTCCCCTGGATTGGCAGACCGGGGTGGTGGTCCCCTTATTCAAAAAGAGGGACCGGAGAGTGTGTTCCAACTACAGAGGGATCATTTGGTAAGGTCTGTTCGGGGGTTCTGGAGAGGAGGGTCCGTCGGATAGTCGAACCTCGGATTCAGGAAGAGCAGTGTGGTTTTCGTCCTGGCCGTGGAACATTGGACCAGCTCTATACCCTCGGCAGGGTCCTTGAGGGTACGTGGGAGTTCGCCCAACCAGTCTACATGTGTTGTGGACTTGGAGAAGGCGTTCGACCGTGTCCCTCGGGGAATCTTGTGGGGGGTGCTCCGGGAGTGTGGGGTACCGGGCCCTTTGATACGGGCTGTTAGGTCCCTATATTTTTTTTTGTTTCATACTTATCCAGACATGCAATATCAAAATTCCAGACTTTTCCAAACTTTCCAACACTGTGTAGGAACCCTGAGTGCACTCACCTGGTGGTTGTGGCCCCAGGCAAAGCAGCTGGGTCTTCCAGATGGTGAACTCTGTGACATAAGCCTCCACCTGACCTTGAACATACCGAAGGCTCAGTGTTATGGCTGGCTGATTGTTGGTCCCACCCACACTCACAGTGAAGAGCTGCTCTATGCTGCACATCTGATCCGCCAAAGCTGCCAGCTGGTTTGCTGCTGAACAGCAAGCATCAAAACTGCTCCTACAGAAAACAAAACAAACAAAATGTAATTCTACTTATTTAAGCTCGTGTAGCTGCTGTCTTAGTTAACAAATGAATAGTCTAGTATTCCTTGAAAGAATGCTTATCATCCACTGCCTTTCATGTCATAATTTGAGACTAACATCATTTTACGTTGAGAGATATTGGAGTTGTAGGTATTTTTGTCAAATCTTGAAAATGAAGTTAAACTCAATCTCCTGCAATTTTACAAGATATGTTTAAGCACAGACTATGTATTGAGACTGACTCTCAGGTACTACAATATCAAACTTTAGTCAAGTATCTGTAAAACGGAGTTAAAGCCTTAGACCAGGGGTGGGCAATCCTGGTCCTCGAGGGCCACTATCCTGCATGTTTTCCTGGTTTCCCTGCTCCAACACACCTGATTCAGTGGTTAAATCACCTCTTCATGTTCTGCAGAAGCCTGTTAATCACCCATTTATTCAAATCAGGTGTGTTGGAGCAGAGAAACAAGTAAAACATGCAGGATGGTGGCCCTCAAGGACCAAGATTGCCCACCCGTGGACAGTCATCTTGAATTGGACTGATGCTAAAAATTAATTAGTTAGATGTACATTCAGTAAATATGTCATGAATGTTTCATTAAGAACTTGTTAGTGCTTCATGAGATATTTTGCTAACAGACACTTATTAGTTATTGCCACAGTTTTAAGCAAAAATATTGCACATGGTGGAGCACTCTGAGTACATCGGAAATTATGCTCAGCTTTTACCACACCAAACATCAGCTCAGCATTTGTAAAATTGGCTGAATTATAGCTGATTTTGTTTTTTAAGGTCAGTTAACTGTGGCAGCCATCTTGAAATGGGATGACTACAAAAATTATGTATTATTATTATTAGATATTATTAAGATATTCATCCACTGGGTACTTTCTGGAAGTTTCAATAAAATGTGTCCTGTGGTTCATGAGATATTTTGCTAATCAATGCAAAAAGCTTTTTTGTTTTTTTATTTTTCATAAAACTTTGCTATTAGTTATTGTTGTCTGTCTGTCAGCAAAATGCTGGTGTAGATTCTTCAAAATGCTAGTGTAGAGAGCTTTTACAGTCATTCAGAACATGGCAAATCCAAAAAAGTTTCTGAATCAAAACAACTGGACTTCTGTTCTGTAGCTGAAGACATTTTGCTTTCCATCCGGAGAGCTTATTTAATTCAAAACTAAAGAGTGTGGAGTTCTAAGCTTTTAAATATTTGGGTATGTAAGCTGGATTCACATTCACACTGACTCTCCTCACATTAAGAAACAGAAACACGTCAAAAAAGCTCACATGTGGATAACTAACTGGGCTTTTGTCAGGTCATCGAGGAAATCTAAAAAACACTCCACAAAACAGAATAGGGAGGAAAAAAACACAAAAATGTTGCCATTCCCTATGTTGCTGGAGTATCTGAGAAACTCAGAAGGATTTTCTGCAAATACAACATTCATGCATTTCAAACCCAACAGGACACTTAGAAGCTGGTCCATCCTGAGGAGAAAGCACCCAAACAAACTGAACAGTGTGGTATTTGTAGTTCAGTGCAGCGAGGAATTTTTAGACCTTTATATTAGAGAAGCTAAACACCATCACCACAGATGCATGGCTCAACACAGGAGAGGACAGAACTCAGCAGTGCACCTACACGTCAACAATGAGGGACAAGTCTTTTAGGACCAAAATGTTTATATTTTGAACAGAGAAGACAGATGGTTTGAGAGGGGGTGAAGGAAGCCATTTACGTCAAACAAAAGAAACCAACTTAAAACAAACGAGAAAGCCTTAGATTTCAGTTTTCCAGTTTTCAGTTTTCCTACAATAGAGCATTTAGCTTGATACCAAGTCATTTTCACGCTAATAAACACTTTCATTTATGTGAAGAAAGCATCTAGTTTGCGAGCCAGGCAAACAAAGACACTAACAACTCTCCATTGTGAGGAGAGTGAGTGCAATCTAGATGTGAATTCAGCTTACATAATCAAACATATAAAAGCTTGGAACTCCACACTCTCCAGTTTTGAATTGAGAAAGCTCTCTGGATGGAAAGCAAAACACCTTTAGCTACAGAACAGAAGTCCAGTTGTTTTGTTTTTTAACCTTTTTTGGATTTGCCAGGTTTTGGATGACTGAGAAACTACACAAGCATTTTGCTAACAGACACTGTACAGACAGACTACACTAGTTAATGACAAAGTTTTATGAAAAGATCTTGAGTGATCAGCGATGGCACTATATATCAGGGATGACTCAGCTACAACTACACCAAATTTTAGCTCAGTATTTGTCAAAGATCTATCCATGTTAACTTAGGTTGATAAGCTGTCCACTAGCTCATGGAAAGCAAAGAAAATAAGTATTCTGCTAACAGACAAACAACCAACCACACACAGAGACACAAGCAAAAACATTGTCCCCTTTTGCCTTTGGTGGTGGGCAATAATAAACACGAGGAATTATAGTTTACCATGTGTAAAGAACCCTTTCAGAGACCAGTTGTACCAGAGTTCCCAGTTCCTCCTTGAGACTCTGTGTGTGCTTCAACATGGCAGCAACTTGCTGATGAAGCTGGCTCCATGCAATACCCCCCCTCCTCAGCAGGCAGCCGAAGGGTTGGTACTGAGGGTCCAAAGGGGACAAGCATCTCAGAAGGTTCTGGCTGCAGGTGCTGGCTTCCATCCTCTGCTGGTCCTCTTCAGGACAGGCCTGCAGGAGCCAGAACAGCTGCTGCAGGAGTGTGAAACACTGGGCAGCCAGAACCTGGACCCTCCTGACCCAGTCCTGGAGAGGGTCTTGTGGAGGGAGGATGCACCCCAGGACTTTCCCAGGAGTCTGGAGGTCTGCTTTAATATCCTGTATATTGCTTGTTTGTAACCTGCAAAAGGTGATGACAACGTAAAAAAAAAAGAACAAAACAAAACCTAGAAAAAAATACATTATCTGTGAAAATGCAGTGCGAATGTAGAGTGCTGAATGGCTGCTGAAATCTGCTGAAGAACCTGAAACTGACTTAAAACAAGCAGAAAAAAAAATCAAACCAATAGCGAAAAGCTAAGATTAGCAAAACAGCTGCTGAAGTAGGTTTCAAATAGCACAGAGTTTTTTAAAGATCTGAAGAGTTCTCCAAATCAGTCAGAAAAAAATGTTAATAAAGGTAAATATTTCAAAAAGTATAAAAGTTAGATCTGTAAAGTTCCAAAAGAGAAACTATAAACAGGAAAATGCTGTCTCGGCATTCACACAAAAAAGAAAAAAAAAAACAGACTAAGGACATTTAAACAAAAAACAACCATGGTGTCTTTTAGTCGTCTCATCCTGCCAGTTTTTGAAAGCAACAAAGGACATACAGCACTGAATTAAAGACAAATAAGAATGACTGACAAGTGGTATAGTCAAAGGAGAAAAAAAATAAGTGTACCATTTCAATATCAAAGTTTAATGCTTCATAAAAAAAATTTCAACAATATTATGTTTAAATGATGTAACAAGAGTGCTTTAAGAGAGAGAGTGGTGTCATCTCCTTTCACTCCAATGGTCCATTTATTTCTTTTTTACAACAATGGTGGGTTATTGAGCATCACAACAATTCTCAGAAGTTAGCATTTCATGCTAACAACACAAACGCGTTGAACTAGAAAAGGCATTTTCTGACCCCCTTTTAAAGGGTCTTTTGCACTTTTAAAGTAAACTTCTGTGTGCAGTTATGTGCATAATTTGACTATTATCTTAAAAAAGTAAACTTTGGCTAAAATAACTTGAAAACACTAGGCTAACTGGTTTGCAACTCAGCACAAACAAGCAATGCTCTAATAAAGTGCAACTTCTCTGCATGATATTTCAACAAAAGGAAATAGAGCTTAAATGTTTTTTTTCCTGTGTTGGGATGCTTTGAGAGCAGTGGGGTTATATATAAAGAAATGAGATGATAATATTAGATTACAGAATTACAGAGCAAGAGTTGTTTAATAAAACTAAAGTTTCAAAATTTACGCTATGAACTGAACTTAATTAAAAGTAGTAGTGAACACTGATGTCCGAAACTAAATAATTTTAACATCTCTTGACTGAATTGACTATCAAATAACTGTTTTAAAATCAAAAACCTTAATTGTCATTTAATAAATCAGAAACTGCTTAATTGTCATTTTAATAATAAAGTTTAATGGTAAAACTGCTACTTCAGTATTATCTTTTAATGTATTTAAATGCTGACAGATGATGAATCTGAATCCTAACTACTAAATGATTTTTTTTTTATCGCGACTATTTTCAGTTCACAGCTAGCAAGATCCTGTGTGTTATTTCAGATTAGAACTGAAATTGCAGAGAATTCAATAGGATCAGCAGATTTTGTTTTCTGAAGTCCTGAAAACTTCAAGCGAAAAATAGGAAGAACTTTTAACTTGCCGTTTCAAAATAAAACCAGATCTCTTAAAAATAAGAGCAGCTTACATTCCAAACGCAAATTCTAAAGGGGCTAAAAGAAGCAAATCTGATTTTTTCAGATCAATTAATATATGTCTGATTTGACTGGATCATCTGTCTTGTAATCAGACTCACCTGAGGGAGAACCACTGATCAGTGAGCTTGGCCAGCCAGGACCTCTGTTTGAGGAGAAGTTTGAACAGGTGAGCGGTGAAACCTCTGCAGCGCTCTATGGTCCCCACACTCAGCTCCTACAACCAGACAGAAACACACAGACTGAAAATCAAATACAAAGGGATGCCACACCACCACCATCACACAGGATAAAATCTTCTCATTATGACGAATGTCTGTTTATTACGAGATCTCATATTTCAGAGTAAAGTATAAACAGAAGCCTTTTTGGTGATAAGCCTCACTAGCTTTTGATTACAACAAATAAGTGTTTACCTGGTATTCACTAAGCCCATTATGTCACATGATTTCTGTAGTCCAGACAAAGCTAGATCTTGGTCAGTTCATGCCTCCACCAAACCGTAACTCCACTATGTAACCAGCACTTGTCATTCGAGTTGCACTGGGGAATTGGCTTGTGACCAGCACCAGCTGATACTTAGCCTGACCAGCCTTGATTGGTGATTGAGTGGGCAATGTTCAAAAATCAAATATTGTTCTGGTCAGTAAATGCAGCACAGACAAGCTCTTGGCTGCTGCCTGCTGAAGCACCCTCAGCACCACTTTTAGGTAGGTTTTTACTGGGTGGAGGAAACATGAATTTAGCTGGATAGACTGTATGTCAAATAATCAAAAGAAACATAGTTAAGTACAACCTTCTGCCATTACAGGTAATAGGCCTGTAAGTTTGGAAGACCCAGTCCCCCTTTCTCCTTCTTTAGCTGCAGAGTTCTATACCTCACTCTGGCCCGTTTTCCTTGCCAAATATATTGAGATATTAATCTGTCCCACTCCACGAATCGCTTTTCTGGTATCTTAACAGGCAAGCATTGAAATAAGTACAACAGTCGTGGAAGAATGTTCAATCTGACTGATTCTATTCTAGAATATGGAGTTGAAAAAGGGATCAAACTCCATCTCTGTATGTCTGATTTAAGCTTTGATATTAGGGGTCTATAATTGGCATCAAAAGTCTTAGACCAGTCCTTGGATAATATGACACCTAAATATTTTATGGATTCTGCATCCCAATTCCATTTGTATATGTTCCTAAATTGGATCTGTGGGTTGTAATTTAGTGTAAATACCCAAGTCTTGGTAATGTTTATCTTATAACCTGATAGTGAGCCATATTCTTAAATCATCTCCATAAGTGTGGGTAAAGTTTGCGCTGGGTTTGTTATCGTTAACAACAGATCATCTGCAAACAGGGACAACTTTTGTTCCCCCGACGCCATCTGAACTCCTGTTATATCGGACCTCTGCCTAATCCACTGACTCAGCGGCTCTATGAAAATGGCAAAAAAGAGCGGTGAAACAGCATCTCTGCCTTGTACCTCTTTCTAGGTCAAACGGCTCTTATCCTAGCAGACGGTTTATTGTACAGAGCTGTTATAACATCCATGTGAAACCCAAATCTGGACATCACTTTATAAAGAAAGGACCACCTAACTGAGTCGAAGGCCTTTTCTACGTCTAAACTCAGTACCAGAGTCTCTGTTTTTTGTTGTATTGCATGATTTAAAATATGAAAGGTTTTTCTGATGTTATCCTGTGTGTGTCTCTGTCTGATAAAGACCGTTCGGTCCTTATGAATTATATCTGGTAAGACGTCTTCCAGTCTCTGTGCTATTACGGCAGTAAATAATTTATAGTCAATATTTAACACACTTACTGGACGGTAGTTTTCACATTTTACCTCCGATTTTATTTTTAGTTGCCTCCTGGTGGGATTTGGAATGTTCTATCTGAAGATTCTTTAATTCCTCTTCTAACTGGTTTTGTTTTTGTTGTCTAATTTTCTTTTTGTTGGTGGAAATGGTTATTATTCTCCCTCTGAGAACCGCCTTCAGAGCATCCCAAAGTATTGTTGGCCCCACCTCCTCATTATCATTCTCCTCCAAGTATCCTATTCTCCTTAATAGTTGTGTTATTTAATAAGCTTGTATTTAACCTCCAAAGAGTGGATCTACTTTTCTTGTTCAGGTAAAGAGAGATATAGACTGTGCTATGGTCTGAGATTGAACTTGACCCGATCTCACAACTTTCTATTCTATGGACGTCTTTTTTAAACATGAAGAAAAAATCTATTCGTGAGTAAACGTTGTGGGAAGAGGAAAAGTGTGTGTATTCTCGACTAGTCCAGTTATTATCTCTCCATACATTCCCTATTCCCATCATATTCCTTACTCTTCTACTGGTATTTTTAGACATACATTTTCCGTTTGATGAGTCCAGGCCTGGGTTCAACCTAATATTAAAATATCCTGCACAAATCAATATACCATGACTTTTTGTTACCGCCAGTTCAAACATGTATTTATAAAAGGACCAATTGCTTCCTGGTGGAACATAGACGTTAAGGAGACTTATCAGAACCCCATCTATTTTCCCTGTTATTAAAATAAAACGACCCTCCCTATCTATATGTTCTTCAACATGCTCATAGTGCAGGGCACTTGATATTAAGGTCACTACCCCTCTTCGTTTCCCGGAGCTATGGAAAGAAAAGCACACAGATTTAAATCCCATCTTATTCAGCTTAGCATGTTCTGAATTGTCTAGGTGGGATTCCTGTAGCATTGCTATATGAACTCTATCCTTTCTTAATTTTGATAAAACTCTCCATCTCTAAACTGGGCTGTTAATTCCATTTATATTAAAAGAAACCAACTTAATTTGAGTCCTCTCCATTTAAGTAATTTTCTCCTTCATTTCAATACTGACACTTAGTAGTCCCCTTCCCCATCACTCGAACTAGTAACGTATGAACCGGTGAAACACAAACAATCATGCCAACATAAACAATGAAAAAAAAAAAAAACATGTTCAGCTTCCAAAGCAGGGGTTAATTAGCGAGACCCTGTTGAGCCTCTTGAAGAGAGCTCAGAAGGGAAAAAAACTCCCAACTCTGTTGGGAGAGCCCTTACCGGTGCCAGCAGCCCAGAAGAGAATGAATCCCTGATTAACCTTTTTATAATTTAGTCACTAAGTCAGCCCTCTATTGACTTATCTCTAAGAGGAATAGCCATGGGGGGAAAGTAACGGATCCTTCAGTTCTCATGATGATTGTGGTGATGTTCTCTTGAAAGCCCAGAGCCTCCCTTTATAATTCTCTCCTCTTTCCATGCTGGAGGTGCCTTTCTTTTTTCTCCCCTCCTTCCTGCTCCGTGACAGCTGCTCGATCTGTTCCTTCAGGGACCCTGGAGATCTGAAGACTTTTACTTTGTAGCCTTTTTTGGCCAGGTCTTCGGTCGCTTCCTCTATAGCAGGGGTCGGCAACCCAAAATGTTGAAAGAGCCATATTGGACCAAAAAAACAAAAAATAAATATGTCTGGAGCCGCAAAAAATTAAAAGCCTTATATAACCCTTATAATGAAGGCAACACATGCTGTATGTATCTATATTAGCTATATTAGCCTATCTGATAGACTAATATAGCTATTATAGCTGCTTTGGAGTAGGGCCAGCCGGGCCGGCCCTGCTTCGTGGGTGGCGCTAGCTTAGCTCCTGTTCACTCATTGGTCGTGGGTGTGACCAGATGCAAGCATAAAGAGTGAAGGTAGGAATATAAACAACAGCCTTAGCTTACCCTGCAACATTTATGCCGTCTGTCCCGCAGCTGAAGGTGCTGTAAAGCCTGAAATCTCCGGCGGATAACAGCTGTCCTACTCCGCGCAACAATCGCGGCATCCAGAGCATTTATTCCACTGCGCCTCTCTTCCTGCTGTCTCAGGAGAATCTCCATAAGTTTAAAAGACAGCAACAACACAGGGCCAACGTTGTCCATAGCGCTTCCGTTGTTTACACAACTTGCGCTAAGTTTCGGTAGCGCACCACCCCGAGCCGCGGCCCCGCCCCCCGCAACACGACGAGGTGTTCCTCTGCTACCAACCAAACTGGCCCGTGTGAACGCGATGCATTCTTTATCGAGCCGAGCCGAGTAGAGCGGGACTTCTAAATTAGGGTCCGTGTAAAAGTGGCATATATTAAAACAAAAAATATATTTCTTTCCCCAATCTTTTTCCATTTTCAAACATTTTTGAAAAAGCTCCAGGGAGCCGCTAGGGCAGCGCCAAAGAGCCGCGGGTTACCGACCCCCGTCTTATGGAATATCAGCATCCTTTACCAGCATCCTTTTTCTGAAAATTGCACCGATGTGATGGTAATCGTGGTCCATAGAGCCAAGAGAGCGTTGCGGTCATAAACAAAGGCAGGTTGTCACATGCCATTTTTGTTGCAATGCGTCAACAATGTAGCCCCACACAGAACGTTTGTATTCACAATCACAGTCCAATGATGAGGCAGTTAGGCAGACCACAAGGGTAAAAAACATTTTCTGCAGTCTCAATTCTCACTTCTCACTGTTAGCCCAAAAAGAGAGGCAGACAAAACCAAACACACATCGGAGCAATCAGAGCAGACATGCACATCGCCAGCTGAGCAGTGCTGCATTAGAACATATGTATGATTCGGTGGGGGTATAAACTGACCTGGGGCCAACAAAGATATTGAACTAGCTTAATTATCTCTTTCATCAGAGAGTGTTCACCACAAGCATACATACAGCCAAATGTTCTTACCCCCATTTTACTTTGATGCCTTAAACGCTTATAACCAGCAAGGTAGATAAAGTAAGTAACCCCACTTCTGTGTAAGTAGAAGTCAGAGCATTGACAGCAAACACATTACAGACATTAGGAAATAATTTAATTTGTGTTTTGTACATTATGCTTGTCATATAAAAGTGATGTGTGTGACCTTAGTAGAATGCTGTAGAGCAGTCTGCATGGCTGTTTTCCTGGCCCATGAACGGTAGAAATATTTCTGACATCCATGCCATATAGTCTTTAACTCGGTGAACAACCTACAGCAAAAAGTACGGAGAAAAAAATGCAGGTATTTAGCACAAAACAACATATCTATACAGGATTTAACAAGCCTAGCATCTGAACTGAAGAGTCAGTCAAAAAAACAAGAAATACAAGGTAAGGCTAAAAGCTGCTTTAAAAAGACAGTAGTCACTGTAAATACTTTTTCTGACAGTTATTGGTATACTTATCCATGCATTTATTTACTGTATCTGCATTTCCATTTCCCCAGCTATATGTCTTTAAGTGGGTTTTAAAAGATGATCACATAAAAAGCAAGAAGCAGGTTTACTTTTATCACTTGGGGTCCAAGCCCAAGGATGCCAAGAAAATTGAATTCAAGGCCAATTACTGTAAAACCTTTTAAGTAACATTAAGAGAGAATCCTGATAAAAAAAATTGTGAAGGAGAATTTGTTATTTGCTTAAATGTGCAAATTAAATTCAGCAAATTGTACATGTTAGCAAACAAAATAATTCTAATGCAAAATGTGGCAATGCCTTTATAAGTAACTGTACTGAATCTTATAAATGTCCACCAATAGGAAGCACTATAAATGTGAGTAGTATCTATCACAACAATAGAGAACTGAATGAAAACAAAGTCAAAGACACTTGTTAAGAGCACACTCTGACTTGTCTCCCCCAATATGGCATGGCTGGCTAAAGTGGTGTGTGTGGCAAAAAACTATGTGATTTTAGTTAATAAATGAAATGCAGATGTTTGTCTTATCCAGCTACAACTTTTCAGATTAAACAACCCCAAACATTCTTTAAGAAGAAGCATATGCTCTATTTTAAACCTGGTGGTGGTGAGTTGGCTTCGATGGTGGGGTAGGATGCCGGTCAGACCTGGCAGGCCCAAACGTATTGAGAGAAGTCTGGGTTTACCTGCTTAGGCTGCTACCCCTGCGACCTGACTCTGGATAAGCGGAAGAAGATGGATGGATGGATGGAATTATAGTGCTAATACCGGCAATTGTGTTGTTCTGGCCTTTCTTTTGCCATCATGTTTTCTATTAGCTTAGAAACTTTGCACTTTGTTATTGTGTAAGTTAAAAGCCCTGTCCAAAGTTTAGCAAAATTCGACCACAAGAGGATGTGACAACTATATATCCTATAAATATTTGAAGGGCTTCAAAACTTGGCAAGTGTAATATTGCATAATTTGAGAGCTTGTGGACACAATTACACCCCAAACTATTAATTCTTAAACTTTTAAAAACAACAACAACAAAAAAAACACTCTTTGGTCCAATTATTGGCATATTTTTGCTGATAAAAGTAGTAAATGGTATATCCTCCACTGATACACTTATCAATCATGTCATTTTAAAAAATAACACTTTTTCTCACACTGAACAAATTAAAATAGATGACTTTCATTTGGGAGAGGGTTGCTGTGTTTGTGTGGTAAACTTAGCATTAAACACTATTACAAGCTCGAGGACATGAATAGGCATCAAGATAATGAATTGTGAATCTACAAACCAGTGCTTTAATAAGTCCTCAGATGTTTGGGGGGCACATGTTGGAGAGGTGAACACATCAAGGGGCTTTGACCCCGACAATTTAGTAGTTAATACTAAATTGTTTGTGAAAAACAGGATTTGTCTTTTACTCAGAAGACTATTAGGTAAAAGTGCGAGTATTGGAAGGTCAGTCAGCTATTTTTGAGTCAGGTATGGTTACATGATCTCAGCCAGCTCCTGGTTCTTCACAGCAGAGAAAGCAGTAGTCATCTCCAGGGGCTGCAAACAGAGGGGGGTCTCTGGATCTGCTGTTCTATTCCACAACAAACCTTTACGGTAAGACAAACCTTAAAACAAAAATTATATTAATAAAAGAACATATTTATAATAAGCAATACAGATGATCAACAAATGTAAATGAAACTGACCCATTTCAGAAAGCATCTTGAACAGATCAGACAGAGCTCTTTGTTTCTGCTGCTGGATGTGCTTGAACTCAGTCTTCTGTTTTTCTTTATCAGCTGTTGTGTCTACAGTGAGGCTCTGCAGCTCCTTGAGGTTGCTGATGATCTTACCTGATAAAAACAACCAGATGGGGATTTATATGGCGGTGGTGCTTTAAACTAGCTTTTTTTCATTGGTATTTTGTTCTGTTTCATGTTTCATTTTCCATTCATGTTTATTGAAAGCTAATTATAAACTGAGTGCTAGATCAAAAAAAAAAAAATTAAACAAAACAAACAAAAAACCGATAACTTATTGTTCCCAATTTTTTTCAAATGTGTGGTTCCACTTCACTCCAAGCTCGTTTCGTCTACCAGAGGCCCGGGAGCTTGAGGGTTCTACACAGTATTTTAGCTGTTCCTAGGACTGCACTTGCCATACCTTCTCTATATCCTCTTTCAGCCCTTGGTATTTCTCAAGCTTCTGGTGCTCCTGCTTCCTGATGTTACAGTCACTTGGGATTGCTACATCTATCACCACTGCTCTCTTCTGTATCTTGTCGACCATATGTATCTTAGCCCTGCCATGCTCCACCACCCTTGGTGGAGTTTCCCATTTTGACTGTGGGACTTCCAGTCCATACTTGGTACAAATGTTCCTGTACATCATTCCAGCCACTTGGTTATTGCTTTCCATGCATGGTTTGTCTGTCTGCATCTTACATCCCATTACTATGTGCTGGACTGTCTCAGAGGCTTCTTTGCACCGCCTGCATCTTGGGTCCTGCCTGGTATGACAGACCCCGGCTTCTATTGCTCTTGTGCTGAGGGTCTGCTCTTGATAAGTGCCTCTGTGCTGTCCTTCAGCTCAGTCCTTTGTAGCCGCTGGTATTTGTTGATATCAGCCACTTCCTCAATCTGCCTGTGGTACATGTCATGCATGGGCTTATCTTTTCATGATGGTTCCTCTTTCTGCTGCCTGAGACACTCACTTATCAGATCATCATTTGGGGCTTTCTTCACGATGCACTCCAGGATCTTGGTTGTTTCATCCTGCATAGTGGCTATGATGCTCACTAATCCTCTGCCTCCCTCCTTTCTCTTGGTGTACAGTCTAAGGGTGCTGGACTTAGGGTGAAGGGCCTTGATGTCAGTGGCTTCAATCTCCTCCTTTGCCCAGGTTATTATACCAGCAGGGTATCTGACTGCTTATGTGTTGATGGCTTGGACTTTGTTCTTGCCATTCAGCTGGCTCTTCAGGACCTGCCTTACTCTCTATAGGTATTTGGTTGTAGCTGACTTCCTTGCTGCCTTATCATGGTTGCCGTTTGTCTGTGGGATTCCAAGGTATTTGTAGCTGTCCTGGACATCTCCATTGTTGCCTTCAAGTAGTTCAACCCCTTTAGTTGTGATCACCTTGCATCTTTTGGATATCATTCGGGGGCACTTATCAAGTCCGAATGGCATACCAATGTCCTTGCTGTATATCCTGGTGAGGTGGATCAGTGAGTCCATGTCTTGCTCACTTTTGGCATACAGCTTAATGTCATCTATGTAAAGGAGGTGACTCCTGATTGTTCCTCTTTGGAACCAGTACCCATAGCCACTCTTTGCGATGATCTGTCTAAGGGGATTCAGACCCATGCACAAACAGGAGTGGGGGCATCACCTTGGCATATGCTGCAATATGAATTGGCTTCTATAGTTGTCTTACACATTCTCATTGAGTTCTCAATGAAGATTCTTAGTGTTAGATGTTTTACAGTTTCAAACACTCCAGTATCCCTGTGTGTGGCATCAAGTCAAAGGCTTTCCTGTAGTCAATCAAGGCAGTGCACAGGCTTGTGTGTCTGATCTTAGTCTCTAGCTATGGTTCTGTCAACCCATATATAATGCATGGCTCTCTTATTGTTGAGTCCAATTCCCTTCTGTGCCTTGCTCAAGTATTGACCCATGTGCCCATTCATCTTAACCGCTATGATGCCTGACAGGAGCTTCCATGTTGTACAGAGGCAGGTGATTGTCCGATAGTTGGAAAGAATTGCCCCTTTCTGGGAGTCTATCATGATTAATACTGTCCAGCCTTGGGTCAACCACTCAGGGTGGGTCCCTGTAAGTAGCCCAGCTCTTCATATCTGAGACTTGTCTTGAATGTCTGCCCCTGTGATAGTGATAGTTCTTGCTCTGGGAAATTGGTGTGTTCAGATCCTGATGTAACCATGGGGTATTATCAATGTGTGATGTCTCCTTCTCCCATATGCTTTGTCAGAATTGCTCAGTCTCATCTCTGGGTGAAGATAAAGTGCTATACAACTGCAGGCCATTTACAGCTTCTAAATCATTAGCCTAAGTGAAATTAACTACAGATACTGGCAGCACTGATCAGAATTTAGTTAAAATGACAGAGGATCGAGGACCTTCAGCAAGCACTGGAGCATTCCACAGCCCAGTGTCAAACAGCCACAACGACAATAAGCAGATCCTCCAAGCATGAGGCCATGGTCTTCAGACATTAAAGGTTGGCCCCCCTGGTGAGGATCCCTTAATTGGGAGGTTTCTTGGTCATGTACCATTGGGAAAAAGCCTTGGTACTTCTAAACTAAAAGCACTTAGAGCACAAACCTCCATCAAAGCCATAGGGTCACTGACACCATTGAACTCTTGTAAGAACTGGATCCACCCAAAAATTTAATCACTTGTTTTTTGTGACAACCCCAACTTTTCATGAAAGTTTCATCAAAACCTGTTCATTAGTTTTTCAATAATCTTGTTAACAGACAGAAAGACAAACAATTTAACGCTACCAAAAAACATAACCTCTTTGGCGGAGGTAAGAATAACCAAACAATCTTGCATATTCTCAGGCAGCTCAAATGGCTGGATTTTATGTAGCTTCAGAGTTGGAAGATTGTTGAGAGGACAAATTGGAATTCTCCTTTTAATTTGATAAATACATCATTACAATCACATCTCAGTACATTCACTATAGTGGACTCTGCTCTCTGATATTAAAGATGATGTCAGTGTGTAAGGCTTGCCATCTGTGATTTGTGACCTATGATTTGCTTGTTTGTGCTGCCTGTACTGAGCTTTACTAAATGTCAACCCTCTAATGGTGTACGATTGCCAAACTTTGAAAAAAATCTGTCTATATGGGACTTCAACAGGCACAAAAATTTGCCCTCGCTGCTGTCTGGGATCTTGGCTCACCTGTGCCGAGTTTGGACTCTACCTCCCATGTGGATCTGTGACTCGCCTGTTTCTTTGGCTGTGTGTGCTGGACCCAACCAGTGCCTGGATGAAACCTTCCAGCCCTGCGATCCTTGAAAGTCTGCCCTTTTAAAAGTTTTTAATGATATATTTTTAGCCACTGACTCTGGTTATTGTGTTGTCCTCCTGCTTTGAGATTTATCAGCTGCTTTTGACACAGTGGACCATAGCATTTTACTTTATCATTTGGAGCGGGGGTGGCATCAGTAGTACAGCTATAGACTGGTTTAGATCCTACTTAGCCAAGTGTACTTTCTGTGTCTGCCTTGGTGACCATGTATCCTCGTCTGCTCCTCTTTTGTGCAGGGTCTAGCAGGGCTCAGCCTTAGACACCCTCCTCTATACGGGGCACCTGCTCCCTCTTGGCTCTATTTTTAGAAAATATGGGATCTTCTTTCATTGTAATGCGGATGATACCCAGATATATGTCCCGCTAAAGACAAAGGACTCCAGCTCACTGAGCCTGCTGTTTTCATGTCTGGAGGACATAAAAGCCTGGATGGCTGTGAACCTTTTAAAGTTAATGAGAAAAAGACTGAGGTGATGGTCTTTGAAGCCTCAACTGAGACCCCCTATGTAGATGTTAGTTCGTTGGCCCAGTACATCAGGCCAACTGTTACAAACCTAGGGGTCAAAGTCAATGCTGAAATAAATTTAGAAAATCACATTGGAGCAGTTGTTAAATACATGTTTTTTTTCCCATTTGAGGCAGCTGGCTAAAGTAAAGTCGATTTTTTCTCAACTGCATTTCAAAACAGTAATCCATCACCACTCGTCTGGATTACTGTTACACACTTTATAATGGAATCAGTGATTCCTGCATCTCTCAACTTCAGAGGGTACAGAATGCTGCTCCACATTTCTTAACTGGCACACGAAAATTTGACCACATTTCCCCTATTTTGGCCTCCCTACACTGGCTGTCTATACATTTTAGGATTCATTTTAAAATTCTTTTATTTGGTTTTAAAGTTTTAAAGGACTTGACCCGCTGTACTTGTCTGAACTACTACATCCCTACACACCCTCTCGATCCCCCAGGTCAGCTGATCAGCTGCTCCTGAGTGTGATGAAAACAAAGCAAAGGCTCAGAGAAGACCATGCTTTTGCTGTGGCAGCTTCTAAATTATGGAAATCCCTTGGACATCAGACAAGCCTCTTCCCTGACTGTTTTTAAATCCCTTCTTAAAACACCTTGTACCTGGCCTTTGACACCATCTGAGATGTTGACTTTTAATAAATTTTTTTTAGATTTAGATTTTTATAGATTTTAAAATAAATGAAATTTAAAACAAACCTAAACAAGGTTTTAAAGGGTTAACTGTGACCTTGATTTTTGACCCTGTGACTTTAAAATCAAGAAGGATTATCCTTGATCTATGAGATGTCCAGCTGTGCAGTTTGACATTGTTACTTTACACGATTCCAGAATTAGAGCATGTGGTTACTTGAGACACTGACATTTAGCCCATGATCTTGATAATAGTTGGGATCATCCTTGACCCATGACGTGTCTCGGTGTGCAGTTTCACATTCCTGTGTTACAAGATTAATCTTGCTAACAAGTGAATGGACAAATGGACAGACAAACCAACCGATGCTACTGAAAACATAACCAACTTCTTTTCTCTGTCTTTCTTGTAAGCCAGGTAAACAAAGACCTTAACTTTTCTCCAGTGGGAGGGGAGTGTGATTAATCTGCATGTGAGTCTATTTTGCACAATGGTGAATTGAAATCCTGAATGAGAAGTTACACATCTTCAACTACAGAATAGTTGTTCTTATTTGTTTTACTGTTTTGGGATTGTCATTTCCTGAATGACAAGTAACCTAACATATATTCTAAATAAGCTGGAAGTAGCAACTGGGGAACAGGAGGTCTGAGGATTTAACTCAAAACTTGCACTTTCAATTAAGAGGCCAATTAGTGCTAAAATTACTAGAAATAATGTAACATTTACTGCAACTACTTTCTGTTTTGCAAATTTGAAAGAGTTGCAGCTAGGTATTATAAAAAAATGCAATAGTAATTAAACTATTGAAAATCTATCTGCCAAAAAGACTGCAATTTTTATTTTGTAAAAAGGAAAGACCTACATGTGAAGTAGTCCAGATCTTCAGCCAGCTCAGGCACTGGATTTTGCTTTAGCACCTGGATACAGACCTCCTTCATTTTTCGAGAAAGAACAGGCAGACGTGCCTGTAAGGAAGATACTTCTACTCCTTCTTCTGGACCTTCATTCTGAAATGTGCAAGTGTGAGTAAAATAGATTTTATCCAAGATAAGGAATCACAGTGGTGTAAAACCAACATGTACTTTGTTAGACCTGTATCTGCAGATCTCTGCCTGTTCCAGGCAGGGTGTTCTTCAGGACCCGATGAATCTGTTGAAGAGGACTACCCTCAAAGTTAGTGTCCACATTGTCCATTTCTATGCTGGTTCTTTGTTCCACTAGAGCAGGAAGACTTGGACTATTTAGAGCCTCATCAAATTTCTTCACAAACTTAAAGAGGGTGCTGAAAGAAAAGCACAAGCAGAAAGAATTTGGAAGCAGAATTTGTTCCCAGAGATAGTGTAAATGTTCAGTTTGCAAATAGTCATAAATTAGATCCTGCTGAATAGTCTGATCCTGCTCATGTCAAGTACCGATGGGTCTTTTCCACTGACTGCTTGACGGACCAGAAACTGACATCATTCCACTTGGAGATCTTAATAAAGTCCTGAAAATAAGAATTTATTTAGTAGTTCTCATCATATTGCAGATAATAACAGTTTTAAAAAGTTAGAGAAATTTCACGAGTTCAAACCTTAAGTTCTTTCTCAATGGGTTGTCTGAGCTGAGTGACTTTGGCCTGAACGCTTTCAGAGAACTGGCTGTAGTATTTATGGAGATTCCAGAGGAGACTGCACAGAAAGTCTGAAAGTACAACAATACTTAATTTTGTCTCACTAAGCAAAAAGCAAAAGTACCCAATTACATGTCATCTTGTGACCTCTAATTCTGTTGTGGAACAAAGGTTATTTTCTGCAATAATTACTGATTTAATTGATAAACTTCAGTGATGAAATGGTTAGTCATTTTCATCTTGTGTTCAAATGTAATTCTGAAATTGTTTTATTTTAACACTGACATGTTGACCTTCAAGTTAAACAGTTTGTCAAAACAAATGTGGACTCCCCACTGGCAGTTGCCCCCTGTGTCCCTAAACAGAGTGTGTGTTCAAACTAACTCTGAGCTTGGCCTATTTCTCTACATGGCGATTAAAATTTACTTCAAACTCAGGTCCTCTACCAGAGGTCTGGGAGCTTCAGGGTTTTGTGCAGTATCTTAGCTGTTCCTAGAACTGCACTCTTCTGAACAGATATCTTTGACATTGTTCCTGGGATCTGTTGGAGCCACTATTCCAGTTTGGGGGACACAGCACTAAATGCTCCAATATCCACTGTCACCACTGAGGCCTTGACCCGGATCTTCAGCAAACAACAATACCACACCAACATGTGAGCAGGTTTACCAGGCATAACACAATTCGTTCAAAATTAATATGAACATGTTTTTAATGTGTTTTCATATGTTTACTCGATAGACAGAGGAGAAGAGACACTGGATCGAGATCAATGTTAATTTTGATAAGTTTCCTGATTTCGAACAAAATAGATTCCAAGTATACCTGGATCTTAGAGCATGACCAGAGACATGTGAGGCTGCCTTCGTGTAATTTCCTTTTAGAGCACAGTGAAGAGGACCCTGGTTTAAACTTAGACACCCACTTTGGGGCCAAGTGAGCTCTATGCAACAATTTAAGCTGCGAAGCCCAGTAGCGATTACAAATAGTAATTTTTCTGGCAAAGTTCCAAATACTGCTCCACATTTCTTCTGTGGTCTCGATATTCAGTTCTAAAATATTGTTGTTGATGTCAGTGGTAGTTTTGTTTCATAAAATTCATGGAAAATGATGATTTGGTTGTTGAGGAATTAAAGAAATTCTGTCTATTATATTAGCTATTGAGAAAATAAAACACAAAAAGCATGTGCATAATTTGGAATGCTGTGTAGATATACAGCAATCCCAAGTAACTGCAACATCAAGAAGGAACACAAAGAGCTTGAGAAATACCAAGGGCTGACAGAGGAAATAGACAAGTTGTGGACAGTCAAGGCCTCAGTGGTGCCAATGGTCATTGTGAAGGAGGATTAACTGCAAGAAAGAAGAATGTTATAAAGATGAAAATGTATTGTTCCATTAAAGATTAAGACTTCTACTAAGTAAAACCAAATGTTTTTGTCAAAAGCAGGCCTAGTTTCTAGGAGTTAGGTGTTTGTGTTCAAAACCAGATGTCCAGAACTAAGGTTCGAGAGTTTAACCCTCCTTAAGCCCTCAAAAGAGAGAAAGAGAGAGAGAGAGAGAGACCAAGAGAGGGAGAGAAGCCCTTCTAATTTTGGGTTAATTTGACCTGAAGGCTACGGGATGGTTAAATGTCACTGTAACCCAAGATGGAGACAGCTTATCAAGATATTTCCTTTGCAATCAATCTGACCCAGCAAACTTAAGAAAAACATGTTTATATGTTATGGGCAGCATGGCGGGGCAGTGGTTAGAGCAATTGCCTCCCAGCAAGAAGAATGCAGGATGACCTTCTGGCCTGGTGCCTTTCTGAGTGGAGTTTGCATGTTCTCCCTGTGCATGTGTGGGTTTGTTCTGGTTCCTCCTATAGACCAATACCAAGCATGTTAGGTTAATTAGTAACTCTAAATTCTCTCTAGGTGTGAGTGAAAGCATGAATAGTTGTTTGTCTAACTTGTTTAACATGTTTATCATAAATATTACAAAAATATGTGAAGCTGTGATGAACTTGTGACCTGTCTAGGGAGTACCACAACGCTCACACAGTGCCTGATGGAGATAGGCACCAGCTCCCTGCAACCTTGAAAGGCGAAGCAGGTAAAGAAAATGGATGGATGTCCATATGCCAGAGTTTCTCTGTACATGTGTATTGGTAACCTGTTGTATAAGAGGTGTTCGGCTGATGTCAGAAATGCGTAAGAAAAAGGTATACCACTGTTGATACCCCAGGTCAGATTTGTTGTAGGAAGACTGAAGACTGTTTTTCATTGCTAATAAAAACCTGATACGGTGTAATCTCTATTTAAATACTTATAATCTGCTTCATTAATTGGACCACTCAGGGCTGCGACCTCAAACTGGAAGAGTGGCTCCAACAGATCCCAGGAACAACCTCAGAGACCAGAGTTTTTATAAATAACATCTATAAAACCATATACATAAAATTAATTAGCAACACTATCTATAATAAACATGTACATTAATTAAACACAGCACATTACCCCCCTGACGGTGCACATTGGCTTACAGTTTGTAAATAAGAAACCATGCAATGTGTGACAGGAGATAGAGTTGATTCCTGACCTCGTCCAGGTTGATTGGGGACCAGCAGGAGGTGGCAGTGGAAGCTGAGCAGCATTCTCAGGCGGGTGTGAAACTCTCCCACAGTGGATCCCTCCATGAAAGCTTGAAGAGTAGAGGACACTGAACACAGAGAGGGACGCACCACCCCCTCACCTGGAGATGTTAAAGGCAGAGGAAAAAGAAAAAAAAAGCTATATCAGTATGTATGCAGGATTAAATTAATTAACACTTTTGATTAATGACTGGGTCACCAGATATACTCAATCAGCTCACGCTTAGAGACATTCTGTAGCTGTCTAACAAGGTTGAGTCAGGTCCTCTGGACAGTTAGTTCTGGCCTGGCATGGCCAGAGGACCTGACTCATCCTTGTTAGAGTTTTCTACCTGGATTATTGAGCATGCATCAGGACATTCTGTACCTATATTTGCCGTTTCCCTCTCTTCTTGTAAGTACTTCTCTATCATTTGGTAGATGGAGAACCAGTGTTTGGTTGATTTCTCAGTGTGTCGCTTGATTGCGTTGTCCAGACTGTTCGACCAGCAACTACAGCAAGACAGTATCAGGATACAAGTCCTTCATTAGCAGCGTAGGAGTCATAGTCACAGACCTACCTAACATCCTGATAAAAATAAGGATCGTTCAGAGCACATTTTCTGGTTTTTAAAAAGTAACAGCAGGATCCCACTTTATCTTACTTAAGCTCCAGTTTGCGCCACTGGATAATCATCTGGGTGACTAGTTGGAGCTCCTTTTGTAGAGACACAGATCGGCTGGCATTATTCTCCCAGTCCTGTGAAAATACAGTAACATACACCTTATTTTAAGTAAAAACCTTTATCTTCTGGGTGATTTCATTTATAAACACTATATGAAACTGTGTATCATGCACCAGTATACTGCTAACAAAGCTTACCTGAGCTTTACTGAGCAGGATCTCCAAACCATTCAGAAACTTTGCAAGTGGACTGTCCAGACTAAAGGCCAGAATCCACTCTATGACATTAGTCAGCTGAAAACCACACACAGAAACAAAAACACATGGATACATAAATACAGACAGACAGAGAAAGTAAGAATCATATATTAAAAAACTATTTTTTGAACTCATAAAAGATTTTGTGAGAGATGCTGTTTTCTACACATGCTCTTAACAAGAGGAGCTGTAAGTTATTTCTGTAATCACTGAATCATTATATCCATTTTCTTCCTCTTATCTGTGGTCTTGCCGCAAAGGTAACAGGTTCAGATGGAAAACCCAGACATCCCACTGCCCAGCAACACTCTGCAGCTCCCCTTGAGAGCTCCTGGGATCCTCCCAGGCCAGAGAGGATACAAAATCCCTTCAGGAAGTTTTAGGTCTGCCCTGGGGTCTCCTCTCAGTGTGATGTGTCTGAAGAAAACGCCCAGCGTGAGGGGCCCAGGAGGCATTTGAATATCAAATGCTTGAACCATCTTAACTGAATCTATTCAATGTGGAGGAGAAGTGGCTTTACTCCAAGCTACCCCTGGATGATGGAGCTCCTCATCGTATCTGACCCAGCCACCCTACACAGGAAGTCCAATTCAGCAGCTTGGATTCAGGATTTTGTTATTTTGTTTCTCAACCAGAAAAATGACACTGGCCATACCTGCTTGTCTTATTTCCACAGTGCATCCTGATACCATTCTTCACCGGGTAAGAAATACATACAAACATTAACATGAAGAAATTCTGATGCCTAGTGCCCACTGTAGACAATTTAAAAATTAGACATGAGTAGTACCTTGACAAGTCTACCACTATGGAGTCATAATATGCACTGTGTTCAGACACCTTCCCACCAGAACCAGTATTAACTTTTTCTAAGCAGTATGAATTACTGGATTTCCTGAAAAATGGTTCTACATATGAGTTGCTGCTCAAAATCAAGATCAATTTTGAACAGTATTTGAAAATAAGCGACTTTTCATTATACATGAGGAGCCAAACAGGAAACTGCTAGGAAAACAGCCAACTGACTTGGAGAGGACATACAGAAAGTGGTGCACCACAGGATGGAAATGGTGGAAATTGGATCAAATCAAAGCTAATTTAGACAAATAGACTGTAACATCCCTTTTTGTAATCCTTTCCCCCCATCACTATCAGATATATCATTTAGAAGTAGAAATATTTAGCCGATCTGTCGTGGTGGAGAGAGAGCTGAGTCAAAAAGCGAAGCTCTCGATTTACCGGTCGATCTACGTTCCTACCCTCATCTATGGTCACAAGCTTTGGGTAGTGACCGAAAGAACGAGATCGCAAATACAAGCAGCTGAAATGAGTTTCCTCCGCAGGGTGTCTGGGCTCTCCCTTAGAGATAGGGTGAGAAGCTCGGTCATCCGGGAGGGACTCAGAGTAGAGCCGCTGCTCCTCCACGTCGAGAGGAGCCAGTTGAGGTGGCTCGGGCATCTGGTGAGGATGCCTCCTGGACGCCTCCCTGGTGAGGTGTTCCGGGCATGTCCCACCGGGAGAAGGCCCAGAGGAAGACCCAGGACACGCTGGAGGGACTATGTTTCTCGGCTGGCCTGGGAACGCCTTGGGATTCTCCCGGAGGAGCTGGCCCAAGTGGCTGGGGAGAGGGAAGTCTGGGTCTCCCTGCTTAGGCTGCTACCCCCACGACCCAACCCCGGATAAGCGGAAGAGAATGGATGGATGGATGGATGGATGGATATTTAGCACTCGTCTAATGTTGTTCGATCCTTGTCGTTTCGTTATAAATCCAGTTTGATCAGGTTTTATTAATTTCTTTAAGTACCTTTGGATTGCATCCTATTTGCTAAAATTGTATATCTCATAGCACCGTCTGCCTTATAAGTAAGTAGTTTGTCCAGTGCTTCCCTGCTTCTTCTAAGTTTTTTCAATGTCTCCTCTTTTCTGTCCCTTTTATGGGTTTGTTCTAATCTTTTCACTTCATTTTCTAGGTCATTTACTTTCTGTGCCGGTTGTTTCTTTAATTTACTTGCCATTTCTATACATTTACCCCTAATTACAGCCTTAGCTCCATCCCACAATATCGCCTGGGACACTGCCGCATTATCATTCAAGCGGAATTGTCCTCATCTGCTCTTGGACATGTGGATCATTCAACATAGAGACATTCAATCTCCAATATTTAAAATGTTTTTCCTTTTTCATTCTTAATGTTATTCTGACTGGCCCATGGTCTGACAAAGTTATAGGTTCAATACCACTATGAACTATCCTATGAAGGTCTTGTTTGGATATAAATATCATGTCCAATCTTGAGTAAGAACCATGCATGTTTGAGAAAAATGTGAAATCCCTGCCCTGTGGGTTACATGCCCTCCAAGAATCCACCAGTCCCAACTCCTCTAGTAGGTATTTCAGAGCTTTTGTTTTTTTGCCAAGCGGACCCTGTTCTGGCAGCAATTTATCTTGTTTTGGATCCAACACACAATTACAGTCTCCTGCTAAAAGTATTACGCCCTCTGAATCTGCCAAGACAGAGGCAACTTCTATAAAAAAGTTTGGATCATTTTCATTTGGGGCATATATATTCATTATTGTTATGACCATCCCTTCTATTGATCCCACTACCATCACATATCTCCCCTGCACTTCCATCACCTCCTTCTGCAGTGAGAAGTTGGTTATTCGGCTTTGCAAAATTGCCACCCCCCTCCCTCTACTTTTTGGACAGCTAGCAAAAAACACTTGATCCACCCATTCTCTTTTTAATTTCTTGTGTTCCAAGTCATTAAGATGGGTCTCTTGCAATACAGCTATTGAACTTTTATGTGATTTTAATTGAGCTAATATTTTCTTCCTCTTTATCGGGTGACCCGGTCCCCTCACGTTATAACACAAAATATTTAAATCACTCCACTACTTTTTGACCCTTCGAACTTAATTCTGAATGTTGCATCTTATCTGTTTCTGTCTCTTGTTGATCACTCTGTGTGGGCTTGAACATGTCAAGGAACAAGAACATAGTAACACAAAAGCAGTTTCAACAAATTAAGCCCCAAAGACTCCCATGAACCCGACTGATTATGTTAAGACCACATACAGTATAATCTGTAGTGGCCTCCTAACCAGCCCCCGATATAACCAAGGCAGAGTGCTGTGTGCCCATAGTTGCTCTGGGGAAAAAGCACTAAGTGCAGCCCAGATCACAAACCAAAGAAAAGCAATAATTCCCTGGTGAGATCTCCACCCAATTGGAATAACGATAGTAACGCACGGTGATATTGATTACCCGCGAGATATTAAACATTTGAAATACAAATTTACTACATAAAGTAACATTGGCTGTTTCGATAACGTCTTCTTCTCCCCCTTAATAATTTTTCTCAAAACATTTCCTATAGTCCTCAAGAGCTCCTCTGTTCCTGAACATTTTTCCCCACCACAGTCTTAAATGAAAACTTTTAAGTCCGCATCAGGCAGCCCCCCTGTTCCATGTCTCCTGTTGTTGATTCTCAAAGTCCAGGCCTCCATGGAGAGCTCCGCTTCCATCCTCTCTCTCACACTCATCTGCGCCGAAATATTGAACCTCTCCAACGTTGGTAACGCGTCTAGAAGAGTAGGGAAGGTTTTCGCGCCGCTTTCAAAGTCGATTCTGAGTTGCGCAGGAAAACAACATTTTGCCTGGATTCCTTTTTCTTTAAGTTGCCTGATTATGTTCCGCAGTCTCACTCACTTTTTTTGGACCTCTGGAGAGAAGTCCAGGTCGAAGTATATTCTTTTCCCTTGAAGAATGATTTGTTTTTGTGACCATACCCGTTGCAGCACCGCTTCTTTTGTGGTGTAATTCATGAAGCGGACAATGATGGGGTTTGGCGGATCCGTGTCCTCTTTCAATGCTTAAATCTTCCTGCAGAAGAAGCGTGCTCCTGATTAATTCCCTTACGAAGCCTACCATATCTTGTTTCTCGCTGCCCTCTGGAACTTGGTAGATTCTGAGATTGTTACGGCGCAAATGGTTCTGTAGGTCATCACATTGGTTAGTGAGTAAGGCCTCACGTCTCAGCAAGTACCGAAGCACTCTCTCGTTTCTCTGGCTAACTTCTTCCGTCGTGCCGGTCCTACTTTCTGCTTCTTGCAAATTTGCTCTAGCGTGTCCATGCGCTCTTTCAAATTTCGTACTGATGTTTCCAGTCTTATTAGAGCAGCTTTTGTCTCAGCAAATGCACTCTAATTTTCTTTCCCAAACTCCTTTAGTTCACGCAGGACATCGGTTACCGTGTCATTAGCTTTGTTAGCTCTTCTTCTCTCG
The DNA here is from genome assembly GCF_001649575.2 of Kryptolebias marmoratus. Classification (NCBI taxonomy): domain Eukaryota; kingdom Metazoa; phylum Chordata; class Actinopteri; order Cyprinodontiformes; family Rivulidae; genus Kryptolebias; species Kryptolebias marmoratus. Next base: position 6,620,414 of record NC_051446.1, on the reverse strand, counting down.
CTAGCTGCGGTGTTAGCCTGCTGCGAGTCTTTCTTCTCTTTGGACTCTTTTTGGTCGGTTTGTTGTTTACCAACGGTGTTTCTTATCGGCATCATCTTCTTATTTGTGGTTTCTCTTAAGGGGATATCCAGAAAGTTATCTAATTTACACACTATTCCTCAATCTCACGGGAGCCTCCACCCAATGCGACCACCGGAAATCCTCGACCGCCCATATTTACAATGAACCCACCCACTACAGCTGTTACTGAAGTGTAATGGAAAACAACTCGAACCGTGTTGAACAGAATTAAGCCAAGTTAAACTGTCCTGTAGAGGTGCTAATGGAAAAGGGCTATTAGTGTCCTAAATCAGGATTATAGACTTTTTACTGCAAGTTTGGCTAGAAATAAAGAAAAACTCCTACCAGACATAATCCACTCAGACCAAAAAGGATTCAATAAAGATAGACAAACTCAAGACAACATCAGAAGGACATTACACATAATGCAGAGCATAGCTGAGACACAAACCGAAGCAGTCATCATGGGAATGGATGCAGAGAAAGTGTTTGATTCGGTTAGGTGGGATTTTTTTGTATGAAGCATTAAAAAGATTTCATGATATAATAATCACAACAATAAAAGCTAAGATCTAAGATCGAATTTTGTATGAAAATAACACAGTGGCTGACTAAACACAGTTTGATAGTTGATGCTAGCAGTCTTTTAATATTTGAAATCACACCTGAGGTCCTTTGTTACACCTGCGTTCAGCTATACGACACTCATGTCTGACAGTATGAGTCTCATTATTTAACCAGGGCTTAGATCTGATTTTAGGCTGCCTGGTTTTTAATGGAGCCAAAGAGTCCAAAACAGTTTGTCAGGTGGAGTGAAACCAGGAGCTCAGCTCTTTGGTGTTGTACACAGAAGCTGGGATGACACAGTTCTCATTAAAAACACCTGAAAACTGACCAGCAGTGTATGAGTTAAAACCAAGGCAGAGGAAGGTTTAACTGTTGTACAGGTGAGAGCAACTTCAAAAAAAAAAACAGCTATATCTGGCATATCTGAAAACACTGTTTCACAAAGTTAAAACAGGTAAACCATAAAATAAAACCAGATCAACTGTGCGTCCATGTTCCTGTATAGGACTAGCCACAGAGGGTCAGTGAGGTTTAAATAGGCCTTTGCCATTGGTGAATCAGGTCAACACACATGAACAGTAAAATCCCCTAAAATAAGAACCTTGTCACTTTGGGCATAATTTTAGCCAAGAAATCAGAAAAGTCCTTTATTATATCTTGGAGGCTGATAAACCACTGCAAACAGCATGATGTGAGAGCCAAATAACTCAAAGAGGCTCAGTTTAAAACTACAGACTGCGGATGGTTTACATTTAAAGCAACTCTTAAAGGTAATCACTGTTCATCCTTTGCCTGACATCCATGGTGAGTTAAAATAGTAGCAACACTGGACTCACAAAAACTCTACCATGTTTCAGTCATGCACATAAAATCCAATCTTAGACATAAAAACTTTTTCCTTAGGATAAAAGTTTGATTCACTAGCAATCTAGAGTTTACATATGGAAGTAGAAATTGCTCCATCAAACAGACAAAACAAAATGTGCAACAATTCATCACATAACAAGGCTGCTAAATTCCCAAGAACACTCATCACAAAAAGACAAAAACTGTTGTGTCTCATTATTGATATATATAAAATTACTTCATATAGTAGCTAATCTTTTGGATTGGACAACATGCTGCTAAAGACACTTTGGCCACCTATGAACCAGTCACTACTTTACCAGTTTTTCTCTTTATCAAACAGTTTTGGTAATTCCCATCCATTACAGAACAGGAATGCTGAACAAGAGCTGCAAAGTCACATTTCAGTTGTTGGGCCATCACATTTTAGCTTATATCAAGGTTGCTGAGATCCTGACACTGGCTCATTTTAGTAAAAACATCAACCTAAGCAACAAAACGGCCACTTGACGCTTCAATTAGTTAGCCTCTTGGTACCTTTAGTTTAGCATTATCATGTTTTAGTTTATCTTAGCATTTTTATGTTGGCTGTTTAGCGGGCCTTTTTGGTACTATTAGTTAGCCTCTTGTACCTTTAGTTTAGAATTATCAGGTTTCAGTTTATGTTAGCTTATTTAGCTTTCCTGTACATTTAGTTTAGTTTATCTTAGCTCATCTTTTATTTAGATATTGTTAGATTCCTAATTGTTGTTTAGTTCAGTTTTAACTTTATCATGATTTCATTTAGATTATCTTAGCTACTATTTTGACTATCTTATCTCATGTTTAGATATGTTTAGTTTCATGGCAATATTTAAAATATCTTATATTTCATTTAGATTATACATGATTGATGTTTTTATCTATATTTGATTCTGTACCTGATTTTGATGTTTTTCCTGTGTTTCTGTATTTGATTCTGTTGTTTCTGTGTTGTAAAGCACTTTGGATTGCCTTGCTGCTGAAAAGTGCTAAATAAATAAATTTCACTTCACTTCACTTCAAATATTAATAAGAATGCTGCACCCAGTTGACTTTGACATCTGAAGAAATTTTTAAATGATAAATGGTCCATCCTAATGGTAAATGGACTGTAGATATATAGTGCCTTTCTAGCCAATCAGGCTACTCAAAACGCTTTACAACACAATCTGTGCCCTCATTTACCCAACCACACACATTTATATAGCACTGAATCTGAATAAATCCACCGATGGGGCACACATCGGAGACAATGAGGGGTTCAGTGTCTTGCCCAGGGACACTTCGACGTGACTCCTGCTGGAGGATTCGAACCTCCAGCTCTCTCAGTGGAGGACAACTGCTCTAACCACCGATCCACAGCTGCCCACTAGTACAGGCGCCATTTCAACTTCTGCAGGTTCTGCAAAGTGCATTGGAATGTTTCTTATTCAATTATTTAGAAACACACACTCAAACAGTGCTTTCACTCAAATAGTGCTTTTTATTGTATATTTTACATCCTATATGCAGCAATTTTTCTCATATACCAATAAGTATATCGAGGGCAGTGTCTTGCCCAAGGACACTTCAGCACACTGCAGGGGCTGGAGACTAAACCTCTGACCCTCCGATTGAAGGAGGGCCGCCCTACTCACTGACTAAACTGCTGTTTAATATCCTGATATTAAAGTACAAGACAATACCATATATACTGTATTTCGATCAAATGTTCAAGTTAGAAGATGTAACAAACAAAAGTTCTATAAACACTGGTGATCTGGTCCAATTTATAAAATTCCTATTCATTAAACCTTGAAGAACTCTGATTAGATTTCCAATAAAACAGATCACCAACATCCCTTGGTGCTGACTCAGAGGAGGTTAACTGACCTGTATGAGAGCAGGGTGTTCAGGCCAGTCCTCTAGTCTCTGCTTCACTGCCTCAATCAGCTGTTCCAAAACAGGCAGACATAGTCGGGCCTCACTGATGTTGGGATGCTGATAAAAGTTGTATGGTTCTTCTGAGGCGATCACCAGCTCATCAGGGCCCCTCGAGCCCTGTACCATGTTCTGCAGGACAGCAGAGAGCAACAGGCCGCTGCCTGTCAGCTGCTGGTCCAACTCAGAATCTAGATAGGAAATAGAAGTATGATGGAACTAGAAGCTTCACAGTTTTTCAAATAAATGACAGCAATCAAAGGTACTAACCAATCAGATGATAAAAGTGTGACATCACAGGAGATGAAATCCAATAAGAATACACCAGGGCTTGGATGTGTTCTTGAATTTGATTAGCTGGTGCTGTGCTCTGGTACCACAGTGACCGAGCGTACCCCAGACACATGCGCTGATGAACTTGGACCAATGTGTTCATGGCAGACTGAGACAGACACCCTACCTCAGCAGCCTCCTGCAGGACACTGTCATCACGTTTTATTTGTGCATCTGCTGGACTTACCAAATTTGTTTGAGGCTGGATGTCTGCAAAGTCCTAAATAAAACAGTACCAGTTAAAAATTTGGAAACACTTTCCCATTTTAAAAAAGGTCCCTATACTATTTAGCCTTAATCAAAATATAATTCTGCTTTCAGTCATAATACAAGTCTTTAGACAAAATACAGACAGAAACATTACTACACTTTTTCAGCTGATCTTTTAAGCAGATGCCTGCAGAAACTAACCTTCTTGCAGACTTTTTATTGTTTAAATAAATGGATCAGATTTTATCAGTACAAAAACCACAAACTTACTCCAAAATTGAATCCCTAAACTACATCTATTCACGACTGCTTGGGCACGTGTCCATAATTGGTTCAAATTTACATCTGTACTGTAACCACAGATTAAATGTTTTATCGTCCTGTATTGTTAGAAATAAAATAATATTAAATTTCTTAAGATATCACACAATAAGTTGGGGCTTATGTTGCACACCTCTAATGGGAACTTTACTTTTTACTTATGTTGAGCTCCAACAGTCCTAGACAAGACACAACGTCCACTTTAAGTGTGTCATCCACTTTTCTTTGTTTTCTGTGTCTAAAAAACTTTTTAACAAGTCTTCAGTAGATTCAAAATGCTGCTACCAGAATTCTGAGTTTTTCAGTTTTAGCTTCACTTCACTGGCTTCCTGTCAATATCCGAATTGAATTTAAAATCTTACTTCTAACATACAAAGCTCTCAACAGCCAAGCTCCTCCTTATATTAAAGATCTTGTTGTTCCATACTTTCCTAACAGAGCACTTCAATCTTAGACTGCAGATTTGCTTATAGTTCCTAGAGTTTCCAAAAGCATAATGAAGGAACAGCCTTCAGTTATCAGGTTCCTCTCTAGTAGAACCAACTTCCAGTTTCTGTTCATGAGACCAACACCCTGTCTACCTTTAAGACTAGGCTTAAGACTTTCCTTTGTGACAAATCCTATAGCTAGGGTTGGCTTGGGTTTCTTGAACTATTCCGTACTAATGTTGCTATAGTCTTAAATTGCTGGATGTAAAACTGACCACATTTTCACAATCTGCTGCTGTGTTTAATTGCTGTAGTATCCATGTTTGTATCTGTAAATATTTCTGTCATTCACATGTATTTTGTTTTTTTATTTTTTTTCCCATAGAAACTACACATGGTCCAAACCTTCCATGTTTGTTTGTGTCTCTTTCCTGTCCTCTCTAATCCCAGCCAGTCAAGGAAAATGGCCACCCATTGTGAGCCTGGTTCTGCAGGTTTCTTCCTGTTAAAAGGGAATTGTTCCTTTCCATTGTTGCCAAGGTGCTTACTAAGGATGGGACTTGCGACAAAGTGAAGATTTGACACAATCTGCTGGCTTTCTTAAATGGATAACTTTTACTTTTTGGCATTTTATAATATATGTCAAGGTTTTTGTGCAGTGCCCTGAGATGAATTGTTGTGAATTGACACTATAGAAATAAACTGAACTGAAATGAATAACACATCTCATTTGAGGATCTATGAAAAAAAAATATGTTGCTGAGAGATGAAATAATCAGGCATTAAGGGGGCACCACTGATAAAAGAGCTGTAGAAGTACCATGTTGAATTGAGGGAATTGGAGCCTGAATTCCTTCTCCTCCTGTTCATCCTCTGTCAGTCCAGAACCATGCATTTGACTTCGGCTGCGGAAAACACTGGCCTCTAGCTGCTCCTGCTCTCTTTTCTGCCTCTCTTGTTCATCCCATTCGTTCACCAGACCCTGAGGAGAATCACAACAGTCAAAGCAGAAACATGTAGTTTTAGGTTTAAACAAAATATTACTCTTGAAAAACTTTGCATTTTCTCTAAAAACGAACAATGGCCGTAACAATCTCAGAATAGGCAAAATGATAGCGAAAAGTAAAAGATGCAAAACACTACCTAATAGCAAAAAGTAGCAAAATGCTAGCTAAAAGGAAAAAGTAGCAAACCACTAGCTAAAAAGTAAGTGTACTAAACAGCAAGCCAAAAGCTAAAAGTGTCAAAAGGCTAGTTTAAAAGCCAAAAAATAGCAGAAAAGAAGCTTAAAGTAGAAAAACATTAAGTTAATGCTAAAAGAAGCAAAATGCTTGCTCAAAGTAGTAAAATGCTAGCAAAAATCTAGTATCAAAACACTAGCTGATAGCTAAAAGGATCAAAATGCCAGTTATTGTGAACTGAAAGTGGCAGAGAGTTAGCTACAAGTAGAAGAATGGCAGTGAAAAGCTAAAAGTTGCAAAAAGTTACCTAAAAACTAAAAGGAAAACTAAACTAGTGCAAAATTTGCAGAAGTAGTTAAACTGCAAAAAAGTATGTAAAAGACAAAAAGCGTGAAAACAGTGTGAATACTGAGTCAGCATTCACAATAAAGTCTTATTACTCTGACCTGACAGATGTGTCTGAAGAGGCTGTATGCCTCAGGACCAAACTCTCCAACAGACAGGACATGGCACTGTACATAAAGCAGTGAATTCATTAACAGAGCAGAGGAATGGAGGATGATGCAATCAGGGCCCTGCTGGGGTAGAAGCTCCAAGAGTCTGTGCAGAACATCCATACAAGCCCTGGAGCACAAAAAGTCTGCCCGAGTGAGATCGGATGGGAAGCTGGGGGACACCGAGGGGTAGGCCAGTAAGCAGGACACCAGCTTAGGCAGATCTGGTACGGGAGTCAGAGAGGTAGCCAACTGAGAGGCTACCAGCCTCATGCCATGCTGCAGCTGGAGGATGCCAGTTCTGATCGGGTTGAACACATCAGGGTACAATGAGTAGTTTTCCACTAGTTTCTGGCAAAAGCGCTGCTGGGAGTTCTGCCACACAGCCTCTTCTTTCAGAAGGGCCTGGACTGCTGACTTGGATTTGAAAGATTGGGAGGAGTCCTGCAGGACCGTCAGCAGGCGAGAAAGCAGCTCTTGGATAGCTGACATCTGTCCAATACTGCAGAGGTAATGCTGAAGATCCTGAAAGAGTTGGTCGTATTGAGGTTCATGAGGACGATAGGCCTGCTTCCTGGAAAGCGCATCTATCTGCTCTTTCACCTGCTGGATTCGGACCCACAGGTACCTACACACACGCACGCGCGCACACACACACACACACACAAACAAGACTTTTAATTCCTTGAAGGAATGCATATTGCCTGCCACTTTTCTTAACAGCTTTAGACTAAGATTATATTTGTCTTGGGAAATGACAAAGTTGTTGCTTAAAAAATAACATTATACGCAATCTCATTCTGTGTCGCAAGACTTCATGCTCAGAGTATGTGCTGTGAATTATTTTCAGCTACTACCACAACAAATTAGAGCTCAATATCTGTTAAACTGTCTGAGTTATAGCCTTTTTATGTTGTCCAATGTCAATTATCTGAGGTGGCCTTGAATTGAATGGACTCCAAAAGGTAAACAGTTGTAGATGGATGTTCAATAATTATTTTCTGAAAAATTTATGACATTCAACTAGTGGTTCATGAGATATTTTGCTAACAGACAGACAATGTTGATTCAAAATAGTTTATGGCAAAATTTGAAACAAGAATCTTCCACAATCTGTTAATGCTCAGCATATGTGTTAGGGATCAGCCTGATATATTACCACACCATATTTTAGATTAATATTTGTAAAACTTATCAATTTATAGTAATTTTTGTGATTTTGAAGAACAGTTGGCTTTTGCAGCCATTTAAATCAGGTTGACTCCAAAGGTTAACCAGTTGTAGATGTCAAAATTTGTAAATGGCCTCATAGCCAAAGGTCTGAGATCATATAATACTACCAACCAAGACAGACTCATTTTGAAGCTGTCTCTAAGCCCTTAGGACATATAAAGAGAGGTTGGGCAAATTCCCAGCCAGGATCCTTCAGAGGGGAAAAATCCTGTATTCCAGTGGTCCCCAACCACTGGGACAACCTGTACTGGTCCAGGGCTCATTTGGAAAAGGGCAGCACAGAAGTAATAAAAACTTTTCTTAAAAAAATTTTATAAATATTTTCTATACACTGGTCTCCAGGATATTTTATTTTAAAATATGATCACTTCTACTTGTAATTCTTTCCTGCTCTTGACTCAACTGCAGTTATGCCTTATGTACTAGCAAACCAACAAGAATGAGTTAAAAAAAAAACAAATCTTTGCCTAAGAACGTTTTTCCCCACTAGTTCATAGTAAAACATGAAACTAGTCTGTGTTGCAAAAAATGTTGGGACCACTGCTGGATTCTACATCTAGACCAAAAACTGTTGCTCCTCCTGAACCTAAACAAATCACAGGCTACAACATTCTCTTCATTATGAGAAGTGTGAGGTTCCTGTAGCTTGGTAATGATAGATATTAATGGTTAAAACCATAACACGTTGAGTGTGGTGCTGACCTGATCCGAGGATGCTGGAAACAATCAGTGGTGCTGCTTTTCTCTAGCTCCTCTCCAGTCTTCAGCTGAGAGGACAAGCTACGTGCTTTCCACTCATCCTTTAGCAGAGCCAGCTGTAACAAACAAAAGACGGGGAATTTTTAAAAACAAGTATATGTAAGTGTATGTTCATCTCCCATCCCCAAAATATCCTGATGCATTTGAAACATTTGTAAAAACTATTATGAACTTTCTACCAAGGATTTTTTTTTTGCTTGTTTTTCTTGTAATTTTTTTTTTATCCATGTTTAGCCCCACTCCCTGGGCTGCCATCTTACTGTGGTGGAGGGGTTTGAGTGTCCTAATGATCCTAGGACCTATGCTGTCAGGGGCTTCATGCCCCTAGTAGGGTCACCCAAGGAAGACCCAGCCATGTTCCATCTTCAATGCTCTCACTGATGGAAGGAGGTTTTGGCTTAAAATCTCACAATACACAAACCCGTTCATTGTTCCTTTACAATGGATCAGTCATCCTGTCCCCTTTGTAGAAAAACAGCCCCAAGGCATGATGTTTCCACCCCCATGCTTCACAGCTGGTACAGTATTTTTGGGATGCAATTCAGCATTCTACTTCCTCCAAACATGACGAGTTGAGTTTTTACCAAAAAGTTCTATTTTGGTTTCTTCTGCCTCTCCCTGGGCTGCCACCTTATCGTGGTGGAGGGGTTTGAGTGTCCCAATGATCCTAGGAGCTATGCTGTCAGGGGCTTCATGCCCCTAGTAGGGTCACCCAAGGCAGACAGGTCCTAGGTGAGGG
>NC_051446.1:6603257-6610752 GCF_001649575.2 Kryptolebias marmoratus | reverse complement strand
TGGTGAACGAGAGGGTAGCCTCCCTCCGCCTACGTGTGGGGGGACGGGTCCTGACTGTTGTTTGCGCTTATGACTCTGCAATATTGCGTGGACATCGGGGGCAGTTCCCCTGGATTGGCAGACCGGGGTGGTGGTCCCCTTATTCAAAAAGGGGGACCGGAGAGTGTGTTCCAACTACACTCTTAAGCCTCCCTGGTAAGGTCTATTCAGGGGTTCTGGAGAGGAGGGTCCGTCGGATTGTCGAACCTCGGATTCAGGAAGAGCAGTGTGGTTTTCGCCCTGGCCGTGGAACACTGGACCAGCTCTACACCCTTAGCAGGGTCCTTAAGGGTGCATGGGAGTTTGCTCAATCAGTCTACATGTGTTTTGTGGACTTGGAGAAGGCGTTCAATCGTGTCCCTCTGGGAATCTTGTGTGGGGGGGGGGTGCTCCGGGAGTATGGGGTACAGGGCCCTTTGATACGGGCTGTTAGGTCCCTATATGACTGATGTCAGAGCTTGGTCCGCATTGCCGGCAGTAAGACGGGCTCATTTCCGGTGAGAGCTGGACTCCGCCAAGGTTGCCCTTTGTCATCAATTCTGTTCATAACGTTTATGGACAGAATTTCTAGGCGCAGCCAAGGTGTTGAGGGGATCCGTTTTGGTGGCCTTAGGATCGCATCTCTGCTTTTTTGCAGATGATGTGGTCCTATTGGCTTCATCAGACCGTGATCTACAGCTCTCGCTGGAGCGGTTCGCAGCCGAGTGTGAAACAGCCGGGATGAGGATCAGTGTCTCCAAATCCCAGGTCATGCTCTTGAGCCGGAAAAGGGTAGAGTGCCTTCTCCGGGTTGGGGAAGATGTCCTGTCCCAAGTGGAGGAGTTTAAGTATCTCGGGGTCTTTTTCACGAATGAGGGAAAAATGGAGCGGGAGATCAATAGGTGGATTGGTGCATTTGAGGTGATTCTCAGTTTCCTCACATGATTGCAAGAAAACTTGTCATTTGAACTTTGAACATGTTCAAAAATGTTTATGCAACTAGTTATCTCTGAATAAATGGACAGTTGTTGTAGAGTCTCCAACCCATATAAATTTAGTTTCTGTAATTCTAGTAGGAATGGGCAGTGAATTTTAAATATCTAAATTTTTGTGATTGTCATGACTGTCTTAATATATGTTAATACACGCACTCTCAATGGCCACTTTAACAGCCACAGTTGTTCAATTGCTTGTTAACACAGGAACTAATCAGTGGCACTCGGAAGCAACTCAATGCTTTAGGCATGTAGATGCGGCAAAGAGGATTTGTTGAAGTTAAAACTGGACATCATAATAATGAAGAAAGAGGATTTAGAGGATTTTGAATTCAATGTGGTTGTTAGTGTCAGAAAGGCCAGTCTGAGTATTTCAGAAGCTGCTGATCTAAGATTTATACATACAACTATCTCTAGGGTTTCAAGCAAATTTGTTCAGTGATTCATTAAATATTTTTGCTTACAGTTAAACAAATGCATAAACACAGGCCAAAACATCTGAAAAAAAAAGGTATAAAAAACTATCAAGATATTTGGATATTACTATATGAAATACCTAAACAAATTATTACATAACTGGTATATTTAACTTATTTCATCAAAATGGCAGTTGGAACATGATTAAACTTTAAATTACATGAAGTTTATTACAAGTATTAAATAACTCACTATTTCCTGAAAATATGTTTTCATATTTTCTAACAGAAATAAAATGAATTGTGTTTGTCAGAAAACTGACCTCTTGCTGAGCATAGTTGAGCTTGTATGCTCTCTTCACAGCTGGGTCAAAGATGGTCTGCGGGGTCCACAGCTGGATCTGTACCATGCCCATGTTGACCCAGAATAGTCCAGAACCAGCCAGCGGTTTGGAGTCCTGACATTTGCCCTGGATATACTGCTGCAGACAGGTGCTGAACACCTCCACTAGGCCATCAGGCAGCAGGTCTGGAGCTAAAAGGTCTCTGAGAACCATCTGGATCTCCTGCGCAGCACAGACAGGGTTGGTAGCCTCCACTAGGGCCTTGCAGTTTTTCATGTAGCTCTCCTGAAGGCTTAAAGGTAACAAGTTGGTCAGGCTCTGAAGCTGCCGAACCAGAACTGCCCCCTGGAGCCTCAAGTCTGAAACCCTGAGAAAACACAAGGAAGACTTATGAACATGTGGCGAGATTGTCATAGAATTATCAGAGTCCCATTTCCCTCCTTGGGAAAATTTTCAAAAAGAAAGCCCTCTGAGCATAGCATCTCTGAGAGATCCCAGTTACCCCCACGGTTCCTACACACTTCCACTTCCAAAATTCTAGACTTTTCCTAAGAGGTAAGAAGAGGAAAATAATATTTACAGTAATACATATAAAGAAAACAAACAAAAAACATAGTATTAAATAATGATGTAATGTATCCATCATAGGAGAGTGGACTATCAGGGTGGCTGTTCCAGATGGGCGCATCAGGGTAAGAAGAGAGACAGGTGAAGTGTTGCACCCATCATGCCTAGTGCTTACTGTACAAGCCTGTGGGGGCAGTGTTATGGTCTGGGGTTGCTGCAGTTGGTCAGGTCTAGGTTCAGCAACAGTTGCCCCTTTTAAACGGGCTCTAATTCAGAAGTCCGGCTCTACTCCACTCTACTCGGCTCGGTTCTATAAAGAATGCATCGCATTTACACCGACCAGTTTGGTCGGTAGCAGAGGAACACCTCTGGGCGGGGGGGGGGCTTATGGGGATTCTCCTGAGACTTCAGGTCAGGAAAAGAGGCGCAGTGGAAGAAATGCTCTGGATGCTGCGATTGTTGCACGGAGTAGGACAGCTGTTATCCGCCGGAGATTTCAGGCTTTACAGCGCTTTCAGCTGGGGGACAGAAGGCATAAATGTTGCAGGGTAAGCTAACGCTGTTGTTTATATTCCTACCGTTCGCTTGCGCTAAGCTTGCGCCACCCACGAAGCAGGGCCGGCCCAGCTTGGCCTACTCCGAAGCAAGGACCAAAGAAGCAGGGACCGACCTCGAAAAAATGCAGATGTAAACGTGCGCAAAGCAAGCTGAGTAGAGAGGGCCCGTGTAATAGGGGCAAGTATGTGCTCAAAGAATGAGGTCAGCTGACTACCTGAATATACTGAATGACCAGGTTATTCCATCAATGGATTTTTTCTTCCCTGATGGCACAGACATATTCCAAGATGACAATGCCAGGATTCATTGAGCTTGAATTGTGAAAGAGTGGTTCAGGGAGAATGAGACATCATTTTCACACATGGATTGGCCCCCACAGAGTCCAAACCTTAATCCAATTGAGAATCTTTGGGATGTGCTAGAGAAGGCTTTGCGCAGCAGTCAGACTCTACCATCATCAATGCAAGATCTTGGTGAAAAATGAATGCAACACTGGATGGAAATAAATCTTGTCACATTGCAGAAGCTTAACGAAACAATGCCATGTCCATTGCAGAATTTTACAACTCATTATATAAGAAAACACATACTTGCAGCAATGACCAAGAACTTGAAGATTTTTTCAAACATAAAAGTGAGCCAACTGATGGAAGCAGCAGCTTTAAAGTTAGATTGACCGATTAAGGAGTGGGAGGTCAAGCAGGTAATTTAGTCGCTTAAGAACAATAAAAGCCCAGGCCCAGACGAATATACCAACAAAATGTATAAAACCTTTATGCTCACCATGCTCTAGAATCCAAAACGATAGCTCCATTTTGGACAGAAGCCACCAGAGTAGTCATTCATAAAGAGAGTAAGGACTCTATCCCGCCAGTCCTATATACCTATATCACTGCTGAACACAGATCTATGCATACTCACAGCAATCCTAGCAAGACGACTTAACAAAATTATCACCCAAATCATACACCCTCATCAGACGGGATTTTTTGCAAGACATATTATAGCAATAATTTAAAGTGCTTACTAAACATAATAACCTTCCAAAAAGAAAGATTGATTGAGCCAACAATCATATCCTTAGATGCCCAATATAAATAAATTTCTCTTCACTTCACACTCCCTATCTGTCTTATAGACCGTGTTGAAAGTATTCCTAGGAATGTCATACCAAGACTACTTTATTTACACCAGATGCTACCAGTGGAGATTCCCAAACTTACCTTTTATAACTTAGATGAAATAATGTCTGGATTCATTTGGCAAAAACTGCCTTAGAATTAGACTAAAAACCTTGCAGTTATCTAAGTTCATTCGGGACCTTAACATCCCAAACTTATAATATTATTACTGGGCTGCACAACTTAAACCCTTATTGGTATGGTTACAGAATAGTCTTGATGGATCAAGATAGAGGAAAGCATGTGCTCAGGGCCTCTGCAAACAACACCCTTCTTAGATGCTCCTGCAAAATAAATGACAGTCTGGACAAAAAAACACTCTTAAAATTTGGAACAAAATACAATCAGTCTTATAGTTATCAAAACAAATCTCATTTCTAACAAATATAGGATTTATGAGGACTTTTATACCAAATATGTTAGAAACGCAGTTCAGAAACTGGTCTAATTATGGACTATCTCATATACATTGATTAATTGAGGAAGGAACTTTTAAAACCTGAGCAGATGAAAAGTAAATTTGATCTCCCTAAGACAGACTTCCATTGATATTTACAACTTAGAAACTTTGTGATGACAGGTAAGGACTGGACTGAACTTCATAGGCCTACGTCTATAGAAAGTTTTTTAATGGACATACAAAGAGGAAAGGGAAATTATAAAGTAAAAGGGAGTTGTTCTTTTCCAATGTTGCCAATGTGCAGCTCAAGATAGGAGGATTCAACGAAACCTGCTGGCTTACTTAGATAAATAACTTTTACTAATTGGCAATTTATAATGTATGTGAATGGTTTTTTGTACAGTGATGTATAAATAAACTGAATTGTAATGAATAGTTTACATGATTTGCGAATCATTGCATTTTGTTTTGATTTACAGTTTTCTAAACTTCCTAACTCTTTTGGAATTTGGGGTTGTGTGTTTTAAAGTGAAAAAAATATTTTTACTGCTACACATTTTTAATTTAGCTGAAATAACAATACTTAATAATTGATATGGACAGGTTTTCTGTTTCCAAGTACATTTCAGTGTGAAATGTGCAAATCACTTTTTTAACATCATAGTGGTCTCAATTCTTCTAATAAGATGACAGAGACACTTATGGATGGAGCATTACAGCACTAAGAAGAAAAGAAAACCGAGGAGAAATATGATTTTTGAGTTTCAATATTTCAATGAAAAGTCAAAACAATGTTTACAGACCAACACAGATGAAGTGAACCTCATTGTGCTCCTGACCTTGACAGTATTTGTTGTTTTTAATCATAAAAAGACATAACCAATAACAATAACATAGACTAAAACTTTCATGTTTACTGTCAGTTAGGAATCCCAAAATTATTTATATTTGTTAAATTCCTGAATAATGAGATAACATTTTTTTATTACTTTCTTCAAAGTTAAAAGTTTACATACATCTTAGTATTTTGTGGTACTGCCTTTAAACTGTATGACTTAGATCTGGGTATCCTTCAACAAGCTTCTCACATTTTTTTTGCTGAAATACTGTCCCATTCCTCTTAACAGAACTGGTGTAATTGAGTCAGGTTTGCAAGCCTCCTTGATCACACACTTTTTCAGGTCTGTCCACAAATTTTCTATGAGATTAAGGGCTTTGCGGTGTTCACTCTAAGACACTGATTGTACTGTCCATTAAGCCTTTTTGTAACTATTTTGGCAATATGTTTCAAGTCTATTGGTCTCATTGTCTGATTGGAAGACCCATTTGCGCCCAAGCTTTAACCTCCTGGCTGATGTCTTGAGATGTTGCTTCAATATTTTCACATAATGCTCTTTCCTCATGATGCCATCTATTTTGTGACATTCACCAGTCCCTCCTGCAGAAAACACCCCCACAAAATGATGCTGCCACCCTCGTATTTCACAGTTGGGATGGTGCAAGTTTCCTCCTTTTTCCTCCAAATATAATGATTGTCATTATGACCAGACAGTTCAACTGTAGTTTCATCCGCCCATCCAACACGCATCAAAAACCTAAGGTCTTTTTCCCTGTGGGCATTTGCACACTGTAATCTGACTTTGTATGTTGCTTTCAGAGTAATGGCTTCTCCCTCACTGAGTGGCTTTTCAACTCATGTTGGAACAAGACTTGTTTCACTGTTAAAAATGACACTTATCAATTTCGATCGGTATCTTGTTCGGTAATTTGTTCAAAATGTTAGTTGACGGATGTGCACACAATCAACATATTGCAGCTTTTTTATAACGTTTTTCCCCACAAGAATTTTTTTCAGTTGAATTATACATAATATAAATTAAAGTAAATGTGGAAAAAGTTGTAAAATTATTAATCATGATTTCATTTTCTTACTTCACAAAAACCTAGTTTTTTACCACAGTGGGGTGACCATATTTTGTATCCACCATAGGTCAAGAATTTTTAATCTCTTGCGTTACCTAAATTCAGCCAAAGCAGGGATGGCCATGTTCTCCCACAACACACCAGAAACCTCCTGCAGCTGCTGGATCCTCTCCTTCCACTCCCCAAGGCTGCCATGGGACAGAGAGCAGAGACTCACACCTCTGGGCTCCCATCCGCTAGTTACACTGCTGCTCAGAACTCCCAGCATGCAATGAGACCACACCGCCTTACTCAACAAGGCTGGACCCTGAAAACCACACCAATCATAAATAAACATTATGCATAAAATCAACCGGTTTGTTAGTCAGTTCAAGTGAAAATATTGACAAAGGCTACCATGGTATCTGATCCTGTGTGGTGTTTTGGATCTGGCTGTTTCTCTGGACTCACAGGGTCCCATCTGAGCCAGTAGTCAGGATGTGAGGTAACACTACTTGTCCAAAGGGCAGTCAGGGTCTCTGACAGCAGCTCACACCACACCAAAGACAGCTCTTCAAACAGCTGGAGAAAAAGCACCAAAACAAACAAAAAAAAGGTTTAGAAGTTTTAGACTGCTAGGTCAATATAAAGTTATGAATGTACTCTGATTAGCATGAGTGAGTGTCACAATGTGGAACATCTCCTACTGGACCTCATCAGAAGCTCAGATACCATTAGACCAGGCCATGGCACTCGCAAATTTTTTTGGTCAGGAGGATGCAGAGCCCTTAACCTATAAACAGGGCTAACATAACATCAGTTGTCATTCAAAAGGCACCGCTTAGATAAAGGCTTACCCATGTGTGGCTTTGCTCAGGATACAAATAACTGGTTGCTTTTTCTGAAACACTGCGTCCTGATTTACCTCTATTCTGAGTGGACAAATTACAGACAAAGTATTTAAACACCTATACTATCCATCCATCCATCTTCTTCCACTTATCTGGGGTCAGTCGCAGGGGTAGCAGCCTAAGCAGGGAGACCCAGACTTCCCTCTCCCCAGCCACTTGGGCCAGCTCCTCTGGGGGAATCCCAAGGCGTTCCCAGGCCAGCC
>NC_051446.1:6579587-6603195 GCF_001649575.2 Kryptolebias marmoratus | reverse complement strand
CCCTCCCGGTGGGACGTGCCCAGAACACCTCACCAGGGAGGCGTCCAGGAGGCATCCTCACCAGATGCCCGAGCCACCTCAATTGGCTCCTCTCGACGTGGAGGAGCAGCGGCTCTACTCTGAGTCCCTCCCGGATGACCGAGCTTCTCACCCTATCAAAGGGAGAGCCCAGACACCCTGCGGAGGAAACTCATTTCAGCCACTTGTATTTGCGATCTCCTTCTTTTGGTCCCTACCGAAAGCTCGTGACCATAGATGAGGGTAGGAACGTAGATTGACTGGTAAATCGAGAGCTTCGCTTTTTGACTCCGCTCTCTCTCCACCACGACAGACCGGTACAGCGCCCGCTTCACTGCAGACGCTGCACCAATCCACCTATCGATCTCACACCAATACTAATCTGAGGTAAAACACAAAGAACAGAAGGTGGTCAGCTCTATAGGAAAACACAAATCCACAACCTTTGGCTCAAAGGCTGAGTTAGGTTGTGGAAGGACCCTAGCATCATTAGGGGATAACTAAATGGTAAATGGCATTTAGTCCAAAGACTAAAATGCTTCACACTACAATCATTTGCCCATTCATCCACTGATGGCGTAGCTGCCCTGGGGCAGGCTGACAGAAATGAGGCTGCCATCACACTGGCGCCAGCAAGCCCTCTGCCCACCACCATCTTTCCCTGAAGTGTCTTGCCCAAGGACACAACTGCTGAGACTGATGGAGCGGGGGCTCGAACCGGCAACCCTCCGGTTACAGGACAAACCCATACCTCCTGAGCCACTGTAAACATGTCTGATGCACAGACAGTAAATGTGTCTCCTCAACTGAGGCCGAAGCAAGTAAAAGGGCTGCCTTTACAGACAACAATTTCAGTTTGAACTGCTCCAAATGTTCAAATGGGGAAGAGTACTGCTGCTCTTTGTGAGCTTGCAGACAACCGTATTACTAGGAACAGGCTCCCGGTGATCAAGTTGTGCACCCAGTTGGTGGACAGTTTAGCTTGCAACACAATATTAATGGTGTTAACAAGCTCCTGTTAGAAAAGGTTTTTGAATGACGACCGGCATTATGTCAGCCCTATTTTTAGGGTGTGTAAAGGAATTTGAGCTTCTGATGTGGTCACACTGGTGATGACCCCCATAGTGAGACACAAAACAAAGAGAAAGAACTAAAAGATTTGAAAATGTGGTCACTGTTTTGCTTTTTGGAGCTGCAACAAGACATGGTGATGCAATAACCACAAAACCTTTCAAAAAAAGCTCAACAGATATGATTAGTATTGATCAACCTGCCTAGGTCTAAATAGGTCTCTTTCTGCCACTAAAACAACAGACTCTCCTAAACTCACAAAGAACTGATATGGCATTGCATCAGGCTCTAAGCCAACAGTATGTTGGTGTAGATTCTTAGCTAACAAGGACAAGCCAAATACTAGGAGTTTCAATCAAAACAATTGGACTTTTTTTCTCTTAGTTGAAGAAGTTTCTCTTTTTATCTGAGGATCTTTTTGAATTCAAATGAAAAGTGTGGATTTACAAGCTTTTAATTGCAGTGATGTGCGATGTTTATGAAAGCTGAAATTGTATGCAAATCACTCCCCCTCCACTCCCTCCTGTGGGCTGTTGGGGTCTTATATCAGACGATTTAACAACAGGACCAGTTTCACCCCAGACCAGATCCGTATCTGGCTGGACCTCTGTCTTTCCTCCACTTATTTCAAAGTGGACAGTTTTAACATACAAAAGCGTGGATATGCCATGTGATTTCCAGTGTCACTGATTGTGGCGCTATCTTAATAAGGAGAAAGTGGAAAAGACAGGGAACAACACTGAGCCATTGGTTCAGATATGTGGATAAGACCTGGGTAAAAATCCAAAGCTAAGATGTAGAATCTTTCATCAGACACATTAACAAAATAGCAACAAAATATTACAAGTACAAAATAGAAAATTCAAAAATAGAAACTATCATGTAGTAATAACATAAGCGATAACATTAGCAAAAATAATGATGCCCATATGAGGGAAAAGCATAGTTTGGTTAGCAGTCAATATGACACTGCAAGATGCATTTACTGTACATGATAATATCAATTTAATTCATTGAGAAAACGTGCAAAATTAGAACATGCAACATTAAATCTGTGCAGAAAATATGCTCAGGAATGTGCAAATGTAACTAAGATGTGCAAATACTTGTCCATGATAAACTTTAACCAGTTTAGTCCTGACTTCAGATCTTGTGATGGTGGAGAAATTGTAGTTTGTTTGCAGCAGGGAGGAAAGAACCAGTTTCATCTTTCTAAACCTTACAGTGAAGCATTGAACATGATACCTGGACAGTTTCCCTCTAATTTACATCTTCATTCATGTGACCAAAACATTTCTCTCATAAGTGGACAAGACCAACAACCCTAATAAACCTCATGAGGGAGTAGGGGGGGGGGTGATTTGAAAGTGAGTTCAGCTCATATAAAGACAGCAAGCCACTGCAGTTTAAAGCCTGAAACTCCAGACTTTCCATTTGAATTGAAAAAGCTTCTTAAATGAAATGTGAAACGTCTTCAACTACAGAAACTTAAACTTTTTAAATTTTTTCTAATAGAACCAGATACTTTCGATACAAGAAGTGACTTCACTAAAAAGTCCAACCTGCTGCTTTCAGGTTAGGGGAAATTGATTATAATGGCCCAAGCCAGATACCTGAATGAATGTCAGAACAGAAAAACAACTTCCCTAAGTTCACTCACCCCGTGGCCACTCAGCAGAAAGAACAGGGATCTGAGCTGTTCTACATTCATCGGTGTGTTCTGAAGGCAGTAACAAAGGTGTCTGGAGAGTTCCTGTCGTAAACGACCCTCAGCCTTCTGGTCCCTGAGGAGCAAAATGAAAACTTCACCATTCTGTACCACAACAACCCATGTTTTCGTTCTAGCAAGGGAAAAACTTTTTTTTTTACCCAGGACCGAGAGACAGAAGCAACAGGTCCGCACTGAGGCGTAGCTGGTTGAGAACAGCGACTTCCTCCATTAGAGGCCAAAGATGAGTCCTGTGGCTGAGCTGAAGCAGCTCCTCTCGTGTCATGTGGTCTCCACCTGCTGCTTTGTCTTCCTCAGACGTAGAACAGACCTCCAAGAGGCCTTGAAATGTCATGTCAGACTGCTGCTGTTCCACTTTAGACACCAGCTTCTCCAGAACCCCTGAAATTGTAGTTTAATATGTGAAATTACAATGTGACATGATCTCACTCTAGAATGACATCATATGTCTATGATCTCACACTATGGTTTATCATGGAAATCTAGCTAAACACACATGGTGCTGCAGTCCTAGTGAACATTAGAACCTTCAGAAGCTCATTACAATCTCAGAGGAAATACATGTTTTTAAAAAAAGACTAAAATTTCGGAAAACTTTTAAGAATGTTGTTTAAAATCCCAGTCACTTTGAAGAAACAAAACAAGTTCACTTACCAGTGCTCTGTGGATCCGGCTGGTTGTTTGCTAACAGAACCAGACCCCATGCTTCAAGGAGGTATTCCTTGATTTCCAGGCTGAGTGCAGCTCTCTGAAGTCTAACTAGACCTAATGATCTAACCTGCCACACATTGCTCACATCAAGTGCCCCACTCAGGAGTCTTAGGCGAGAGGCGCAGTCAGCGACAGTCTTCAACTGAGGAAGAGAAGTGAAGCGTTGTGATGTACAAGTTAGTTGTAGACAATGATATTTAACTTTAAAAAGTGCAGTCTCATCCAAGTGTTTCTTTGCACTTTAAAAAAATGTAAAGAAACAAAATAGTGAGAATAAAAATAACATAATAATTTAAAAAATGCATTGAGAAATCAGCCGTTTTTTAGACCAGAGACTGGCTGCTCAAACACTCAAAAATCTGTTCTTCTGATAGCTATATGCTAAGTCATGCTATCAGCAGTCTGTAAAGTGAAAGTTTTAGTCAAGCAGACTAGAACTTTATTTGTTTATTTATTCTACAGCTGAAGAAGGGATATTAGGTTTGGTAGCTTGAACCGTAAGGGCCGAAACAACCCAATCAAATGCAGTGAAGGTTTCTACACCATCCCAACATTCATACAATTTATTTGCAAGAGACTCATTTAAGGGACGTAGATCACACCAGACTGAAAAAGATCCGACTCCAGCAAATCAAGAGGTGTTGCGTTAGAGATAAGGTGTCTTGCTAAAGAAAACCACAACATATGGGCATGGCAACTTTCTGGTCCCAAATTGGCTGCCCTACCACTGTACCACAGCAGCTCTATAATTGTCATGGGGAACATTTATGACATAAAGGTTGCTCTTGTGATTGTATATGCTCCCAACTGGGATAACTCTTTTTTTATGAGTTTTCTCAATGCAGCTGGATTTGACTACTCAACTTAGTACTCAACTTCTGTATTTCAAACTAAGTCAGACAAAGTAACTGAAGCCTTTATGAAAGAGTTTCATGTGGTGGACCCCTAATAACCTTTAAATCAAAATAAGAGACAATAATGTTTCTTCTCACATATACACCATACCTACAATCACATTAATTCTTATCTTAAGTGATAACAAGCTGCTTGTCAATTTCAGACTGTAAATATGACACTATTACAACACACTTTATATTGCCTTGTTGCTGAAAAGTGCTATATAAATACATTTGACTTTGACTTGACTATTGTAGTCTTGAACCAGAAGTTTGCTAATGCAAGTCTACCATGGCATTTTTAAAACACATTAACTCCTAGATAATGACTAGTCACCTAATCTCTAAATAAATAATTTTTTTTCTTTTAATTGCGAGTGCAAAGAGCAGTGGGGAGCTAGGACAGCCTTGTCTGCAGCCTCTAGATAAGGAAAATGTAGCCCATAGAACATTGTTAGTATATTAGCTTTTGGATTATTAAATAGCTTCTTGATATATTGAATAAATTTCTTTCCAAAGTCCATAGCTTTTAAAGTTTGAAATAGAAAGTTTGGTTCAATCCTATCAAATGCTTTGTTGGCATCCATAGAGATTATTAACATAGGAATTCGTTTTTTTTGAGCTGTATTCATTTTATGGATCAGCCGTCATACATTGTGTGCTCCATGCCTATTTTTACCAAATCCAGTTTGATAAGCATTTATTAATTTTGGTATTAAGTCCTCAAGTCTAAGAGCAATTAAAGCTGCAAGCAGCGTTGGGCGGCCCTCGCAGCTCAGCGCCGCTTTGGGCAACCGCGGGATCGGTGGTGACCGCCCTTTATGCTCTCACGCATTTCTCACGTCGTCCACTAGGTGGCACTTTCGGCAATTGTCCCAAATCGCCTTCGGTCTGGATCAGGACGAGTCCTGTGGCATGCTGAAGTTTCACCTTCCCACATCAAAGTGTTCCAGAGTTAGAGCACATGTGGTCTCGTGACCTTGAATTTTGACCTTGTGACGTTGCACTCCAAAAGGCTAATGCAAGCCTTTGGTACTCATATATCGACAGAAGTCATAAGAAAATTGTCAGGATAGGGTAATTACTGGAACCCACCACCGAGAGCTCACGGAAACACGTGCACACCCCTCCTTTGCATCCGGCGCTCTCCTTCCTGTTCTTTAACTTTGGTAATGTCCACCACTTTGTTCACAGGAACAAATCTAAGGTTTTTGCAGACAGCTGATCATTAACATTGTACTGGAAATTGTCAGTCTGTCACTCAGCAATTTAATTCATCTTTATTATTAGACACTTTAATAAACTGAACCCCAGAAACTGTACTATAGTGGGATCAGAGCAATATAGTAATAGTATTTTTTATTTTATAAATATTTTATAAATATTTTTTGTATTCTTTTAGTTACAGATTTTAGAAAGAATTTGTACCATGCCACAAAACTAAAATTGGTGTATCTCTAATGCACTGATTCCTAACCCTGGTCCTCGAGGAACACTATCCTGCATGTTTTCATTGTTTCTCTCATTTTTAGTAGGTCTTCGACATCTGCAGGAACCTGTTAATCACTCACTCATTCAAATCAGGTGTGTCAAAGCAGTGGAACATCTAAAACATGCTGGATATTCATGCTGGTGTTCATCGAGGACCAGAGTTGGGAACCACTGCTCTAATTTATCAACAGTTACAAAGATAAGAAACAGTTAGGCAGTGTCTCCGCACCTTGAAAGGCAGTACTTTCCCCAGAGTTTTCTGGATCCTTTTCACAGCCGTGGCGACAGGTACTGGAGTAGACAGAAGGGTCTGAATGGCTGCTGAGACCACCTGCAACTCCTGCTGGCTTCTTCAGTGTAATAAAGTCAAACAAGAGACAGAAATTTACAGATGAAAAGAACTAATAAGAGCATTTATGCAATCTGAACATATAGACAATGTGTCTAACATATTCTAAAAATATTTTTAAGCACATTGATATACAGTGGGTTGCAAAAGTATCCATCCTTCTTGGTAATCTCTATTTTATTGCTGAAATTCAATTGGAAATTGTATTTTCATTACAAGAAAAAAGAAAACATTTCCTAAAATGTTTGAGTTTATTAAAGTTTAATGGGGAAAATAAAATACTTGTAATTTTAAAAACATACAACTGAAAAGACGTGTGTGCCTATGTATTCAGCCTCCGTTTTGAAGCCCTAACCATTTACCTTCTTGAGCCAAATAAGATCCATCTGTGAGCAATCTAAATGTCAGATGATCTCAATATATATTCACCTGTTCTGATAGCCTCCAGAATCAACGTCAGTCCAACACCTCGGAGGAGCAAGGTCCAAGAAAGACCAAGAAACTCTCAACACAGGTCAGAAACAAAAGTTGTGGAGAAATCCAGATTAAGGATGGGTTGCAAAAAATATGATGATGTCACCACAGCAAGCGTGCCAAGAGAGGGTTGTCTACCAAAACTTGTGGTATAGGGGGCATTATACAAATAAACATATAGGAGGCAGAAGATAACCCTGATGGGGCTGGGAGATGGGAGGATCTGTCCACTGGACCACTATGAGCCACACAGAGTTGGGCTTCATTGAAGAGTGGCAGAAAAAAAGATGTAAAAGAAGCTGCTGTGGTCAGAAGAGACCAAACATCAAAGACAGCATCATGTCTGAAGCAAATCTACTGCCTTTCGTCATGCTGAGAACACCATCTCCACAGTGAAGTATGCTGGTGGTAGCAACATGCTGGGACTGGGAAACTGGTCAAGAGTTAAAGGAAGGTTGGATGGAGCAAAAAACAGAGACATTCTAGAGGAAGGAGTTTTCCAGAGATGTCAGACAGGGATGGAGGTTCATCTTTCAGCAGGACACATAAACCCACTGCTGAAGCAACATTTTACTTGTTTAAGGAGAACCAATTAAAGGTCCTGGAATCGTTGAGTCAAAGCCCATAACCTCAGTCCAACTGAGAATATCCGGTTTGCTTTAAAGATCGTTGGACACAAGCAGCACCCATCCAACCTGAAGGAGCTGGAGCAGTTTGGTCATAAAGAATGGGCAAAAAGTGCAGATTAGATGGACCATGATCATGTAAACGAACCAGAAGAGGCTTGATCCTGGAACTGCTGCTAAAGGTGATTTTACAAGGTGAAATCTTCTTCTTCTTCTTCCTTCTTAATATCATTTTTCTATTGGGGCATGCATAGGGAAGCAAAAGGAAGCACTGGAGTGCATGGCTTCCGCAATAACTCAGTCCTTTTTAAAGATAGTGAGCTAAATTGTTGTGTGATACTAGTTGTCAGTGATCCTTGTGACTGCTAACAGATCCCCCAGGTTTTTGTTTGAAACATCGCTATAAACTGTTGGGAATATTGTCTGTTAAACAATTGGCAGATTTTAATAAAACTCCGAAAGTAATCAGTGAATGCACATCTACAAATGATTAACTTTTGGAGTCGTTCTGATACAAGATGGCTGCCACAGCCAACTTAGAAAACACAAAAATGACTATAAATCAGCCTTTTCTTTCAAAACATAGCTATAACCTGGTGTGGTGGTAGCTGTAAGCATTCCCTAAGACATAATGTGATGGCTAAGAGATCCTTAAGTCTCTTGTTTGAAATGTTGCTGAAAACTATTGGAGAGAAAGTCTGTTAGCAAAGTATATCACAAACCACTAAACAGATTTCAGTGAAATTCTCAGAAAGTAAACGTTATATGAATGTCTAAAGATAATTAACTTATGGAGTAATTATGATATAAGATGAAGAAAACAAAATCATGCACCAAATGGCAGGCCTCTTCAAAATTTGTCCAAACATTTTTCTAGTTTTTATTTTTAATTCAACTGGCTTTGAGAAGGTTTTAGCGTACTCAAAAACTCACAAAGTTTTTAATTCAAGTCATAACGTTGATGGGTTTTTTTTGCCTTTTGAATGCCTTTGAAGTGTAAACTTCAAATTTGGTCAATATACTTTTAAGACATAGGTCATTAAAAGTTGTGAAAAGCTTTTTGGGAGTTTTAATTTTTTTTAAACTAAAAGTTTTTTCTCCATTTAGCCCAAATAATCTAAAGTATTTCTTGAAGATTAATTTTGCTACAAACAAATTAAAAATACATTTAAATTTTATTAGGTGAGAAAATAGAAAGTTTATCAAAAAGGATCGACTGTATTCTAATACATATAATTACATACCAAATGTTTCTGAGAAAAAAACATCTCAGTTAGATTTAAAGTCTCTAGTCTATCATTCTATCAGACCCATTTCCAGCTTTGTTGCTAAGACAAACCTATGTTGCTGCTATTTACATTTTCCATCCCATCCCAATTGTTTTATGTTTCACGGTTGTAATAGGTACAGTTCTAAATAAATAAATAAAATAATTATTGGGGAGGGGAGAGAAGCAAAATATCAAACATTGAAGTCTTGAGAAAAAGTATTTACTGCAAAGTGATGCCAGAGTCTCCCAGAAGCAGTTGAGGAAGGCGGAGAATGACATGTTTTTGCACCCACTGCCAGTGCAGAGAGAGCACAGAAACGCCTTGAGCATCAGCTGGCAGCGTGCTGCTCACATTCCAGAAACGATCAAGCCACTGAAGCTGCTGCAGGAGCTGTTTTCCAGAAGACACAAGATTAAATTTACAAGTGAAGGGGCAACCCTTCCTGCTGAACAACAATTAAAACACTGTAGGAGAAGATGGAATAATAAATTACAATGCATATAGCAAAAGTAGCTGTCATGACAACAGCAGTGGCTCCGAGATAAATAAATAAATGGTGTGATGAAGAAAAAGTCCTGACCTCAAACAAGATGGGATCTGAAATAGGGGGTTCTTCAGTCTGCACTGATTTCAGAACAAATGCATCCCAAAGGTTGAAGAACGTCAGCAGATGCATGAGGACCGGATGGGGCAGCTGACTGATGTCTACAGCTCCTGTAAAGGGAGAGGGGAAATTATTTTAGTTAAAAAATACATGTGGATGTAGGAACTTGGGAGTCAAAGAGTGATTACCTTTGCTGAAAGCTGTAGCTATTCTTAGTGCAGAGCTTTGAGCAGCCATGTTGACAGTATGAGAGCAGAGGACAGCCCTCTCCTTTCTGTTCATCAACAAAACAATCCTACCACACAAAAGAAACATCACAGGACTATATCTCATACATTTATTACAGTCTTATGTTTACAATAGTAAAAATATAAGTTACTGATTTGGACTCAGTATTTGTCTGATTCTATAATCAGCTACATATACACAGTCATCAAAATCTTCATCATTTGGGCTAATCAACAACGGTAGATAATGTCAGAAGTCCAGACAAAGTTGAGAACTAGGTATGCATCCTTCAAATCAGAAGATATGTTTATCTTTACAATAACTGACCTCTAAAAAGCCATACGTAAGGTACAGCTAATATCCAAAACAAAACATTAAACAAAGAAATATGTGGCAGAGGATTCAGATCATATTATACTTGAAGTAGAGTTTCACATAGGTCTTCTTCCTCAACAGGCTAAATTAATTCTATAGCAGCTCTGAAAAAATCAACAACTTTTTCCAGCAGACTGTTCATGGAGAGGATTTTAAGGTGCAGTTGTGGGTAGGAGGGGTCAGGTTTGGGAACCCCAGGGTCTCAGTTTTGCTTTTTGCAGATGATGTGGTTCTGTTGGTGTTTTCTAGCCATGACCTTCAGCATGCACTGATGTAGTTCACAGCTGAACGTGAAGAAGTCAGCTCTAATAAGATGGTTCTCAACTGGAAAAAAGTTTAATGCTCCCTCTTGGTTGCCTCAAGCAAAGGAGTTCAAGCATCTGGGAGTCTTCGTTATTAGTATGGAATGAAATGTGGATGGACTGATAAATCATGGCCTTGGCGGCAGTAATAGGGGTATTGCTCTGGTTTTTCAAGGCAAAGAAAAAGGTGAGTCAAAAGGCAAGCTCTCAATTTAATGGTCCATCCACACTCCAACCCTCACCAATAGTCATGTGGTTTGGATCACGACAGAGAATATAATTCTGGATACAAGTGGCTGGCATAGGCTTCCTTTGTGTTCATAGACAAGCTGCGCCTCTTCAATAAAAGGAGTTCCCAGGTCTCTAGCTTGAGAACACATTAGGATCCCCTAGAAGGACCTGGAAAGTGTCATTAGTGAGATGGATGTCTGGGTTTTTCTACTCTTGGATCTGCTACCTCAATGACCTGACCACAAAAAAACAGCAGAAAATGAATGGATGAGCAGAAGGCTGAAGCCTTCACTTCCTGGAGAGCATTAGCACCCCAAAATTTAGGGGAGTTAAGTCACAGAGGTTTTCTTTTGGACTCTCAAGACCACACACCTTAGTAAAAAAAAAAAAACTCAGTTGAGGCTGAAGTATGTAAAAATTACCCTTCCATTCACAACATCTTTTACCAGGCCACCAGTGAAAAGATCCTGAGATACTACATCCCATCTTGGCATGACAACTGCTGTAATTTACAGGAAGACTCTGCAACATGTGGTGAGATTGTGTAAGTGAGCCATAAAACTTTCTGCCCTGTAGACCATTAAAAAAAAAAATGAAAAGAAAGCCAGTTGCAGTTTAATCTACTGCCATCCTGTGATTCCAAACCACAACAATGTACAAACTGCTTTATTCTACTGGAAAAAAAGCTACGAAATTCCAAGTAACATGCTTTGCACTTATTTCATTTTGAAAAAACATTTTAATAAATATTTTCATACTAATAAAAACAAATTAATAGAACAAACAAATTACAATAAAAAAACAAATTACATTACTGAATTTTAATTTAAAAATGTGAAATAACTGAATAAGCATGGTCTCAAATAGGGGTCCCTGCTAGTTGATGTGCAGGTTGAAAACAAAACATAAATCTTAGTACCTGTTGGCAACTGCATTCAAAGCTTCCAGAAACTCCAAATATTGCTTTTCATCTTCAAAGTTGCATTTGCTTGTTAACGTTTCCAGGTACTGTTTGTTCCAGCGCATATCCAACAGGATCCTGTATTCATCTGCCAACATCAGATTTATGAAGTTGTAGTCAAATAATGATAAACAATATAACAGATGGTTGATGGTCAAAAAACAATAATAAAGGTTTATTAGGAAACAAAATTAATAAGTTGCGATAAGTTAAATATAAGTCTAGATGTTCATATACAGTATTACTTTAGTGTGAGTAAGTAAGCAAGTAAGAAAGAGAATGAGTAAGTGAATTCACTTTTGCTCTGAACTGTCAGCCTAAAGTGACACACACAAAATACATTGGCATATTCATTAGGGGTGTAAGGGTACACCTAAGTCACGGTTTGATGCATCCCTCAGTACAAATGTCAAGGTTCATTATATACCTCAGTAAGAGAGTCACAGTTCGATTTGTACCTTGATACAAGGGCCACGATTAGTTACATATGTGTGTATGAAAGTCAATGTTTGGTACATGCCTCCGTATGAGGGTCATGGTTTGGTGCATACCTCAATAGAAGGGTCTCGGTTAGAGCTACACAATATATTGCAAATTCATCAGTGAGGCCAATATCAATATCACAAAGTACTGCTAGACTGCAAATATTCATTGACCATTATATTTCAAGTACCATGAATTTATGTTCTGCATGCTAACAATATTTTTCGTCAGTCCAACAAACTCTCACTGGCCTTGATACCCACACCTGGTTTAGATGATAGTGATGACAAAAGAGAAAGCGAGGAGTGAGGAAAATACAGGTTTATTGTTTTATATTGTTATCACAATATAAAAAAATATTATGGCGCATCGCAACATTTCCTAATATTGTGCAGCCCTAGTCACAGTTCAGTATGTTCGATATGAAGGTCACAGTTCAGTAGGTACCTCTGCAAGAGGGTCATGGTAACTATGTACCTCAGTGTGAGGGTCATAGTTTGATTCATACGTTGGCATGGTAGAACGTACCATGGAACGAGGGTCAAAGTTTGGTACACGATTCGGTCTGAGGGTCACAGTTTGGTATGTATCTCAGTGTGAGGGTCATGGTTTGGTACGCCTTAGTAGCTGTGCACGTTGAAAAAGTCATCTAGAATTTTGGAAAGAAAATGACACTCCACTAACATGGAATAATTTTTTTTAACCTTGAAAGATAGCCAGCTAGCATATAAGAAAGCCCTTTGTAAAGCTAGAACTCTATATTATTCATCTTTAATAAAGAAAAATCCCAAGTATCTGTTTAATTCTGTAGCTAGACCAATGAAAAGCCCTATCTCTGTTGAACCATGTATCTATATAACTTTGAGTATGGATGACTTACAAAGATTCTTTCTGAATAGTATTTTTAGTAAGAGAGAAAATTCACACCATCCTACTATGGCCTATGATTCCCTTTCAAATGAAACAGCTTTAGAAGTGTCACTATAACCTGATTTGTGTTCACACTGTGTTTGTCCTGTTGAGCCCTCTGAATTGCCAAAATAGCTTCAACCAAACCATAAACATGTGTACTAGATCCCATTCCAACCAGAATATTCAAAGAAGTGTTTCCCTTAATTAATATCCCCATTTTGGATCTGCTTATTTGTCTTTAATGAATGGTTATATATCAACATCCTTTAAGGTTGCTGTAATTAAAGCTTTACTTAAGAAACCTGATTTTCAGGAGCTCTGGTCATTATTCTGGACTTATATTCAAATCCTGATTCAACTTAAAAATCCTGAAAATACACTATATTGCCAAGAGTATTCCTTTGTCTCCCTTCACACATATATGAACTTGACTGACATCCCATTCTTGATCCATAGTGTAATATGATGTTGGCCCACACTTTGCAGCTATAATAGCTTAATCTCTTTTAGGAAGGCTTTCCACAAGGTTTCGGAGTGTGTTTATGGGAGTTCTTGACCGTTCTTCTAGAAGCAAATTTGTGAGATCAGACACTGATGATGGACGAGAAGGCCTGGCTCACAGTCTCCACTCTAATTCATCCCAAAGGAGTTCTGTAAGGTTGAGATCAGGACTCTGTGCAGGCCAGTCAAGTTCTTCCACACCAAACTCACTCATCCATGTCTTTATGGACCTTGCTTTGTGGCCTGGTGCATAGACATATCGGAACAGGAAGGGGCCATTCATATACTATTACCACAAAGTTGGGAGCATGAAATTGTCCAAAATATCTTGGTATACTGAAGCATTAAGAGTTCCTTTTAATGGAACTAATGCCCCTTTTCTACCGGCTCTAAAGATTCCAGCTCCACTCTACTCGGCTTGCTTTGCACGCGTTTCCACAAGCATTCTTTTGAGGCCAGTCCCTGCTTTTTCAGTTCCTGCTTCGGAGTGGGGCCAACCGGGCCGGCCCTGCTTTCGTGGGTGACGCAAGCTTAGCTCCTGTTCACTCATTGGTCATGAGTGTGGCCAGGTGCAAGCATAAAGAGCAAAGAAAACAACAATAGACAATTTTGGAACAGTAGCAAAGTAATAGGAATATAAAAAACAGCGTTAGCTTACCCAGCAATGTTTAGGCCGTTTGTCCCCCAGCTGAAGGCACTGTAAAGTGTGAAATCTCTGGCGGATAACAGCTGTCCTACTCTGTGCAACAATCGCGGCATCCAGAGCATTTCTTCCGCTGCGCCTCTCTTCCTGAAGTCTCAGGAGAATCCCCATAAGTTTAAAAAACAGCAACAACACAGGTCTAACGTTGTCCATAGCACTTCCGTTGTCTCCACAAATGACCCCCCCCCCCAAAAAAAACAAAAAAAAAAACATGAAGAGGCGTTCCTCTGCTACCAACCAAACTGGCCGGAGGAAACGCGATTCTTTTTTTTTTTATAGAGCTGAGCCAAGCCGGGCCAAGTAGAGCGGGGCTTCTGAAGTAGAGCCAGTGGAAAAGGGGCATAAGAGGCTGAGCCCAACTCCTGAAACACAATCCCATGCCATAATCCCACCTCCAACAAACTTCACACTTGGCACAGTGCAGTCAGGCAAGTACAGTTCTCCTGAAAACAGCCAAGCCCCAACTCGTCCATTGGATTGCCAGAGAAAGAAGCTTGATTCGTCACTCCAGAGAAAATATCTCCACTGCTCTAGATTCCAGTGGAGGTGTGCTTTACGCCACTGAATCAGACGTTTTGCATTGGACTTGGTGATGTAAGATATGGATGAAGCTGCTTGTCCATGTCTCTGTGTTTGTATTTGTAATTATTTCTATCATTAACATGTTTTTCTTCCCATAGAAAATTGGTGACCAAAAAATCAATCAAGATCAACCGGTAGATTGCCGACTGGTTTCTAGTCAATTGCAAGATTTGTAGAACACAACTTAAATGTTTTTTAAGCCTTGTTGATTAATGTTGGGCCCATTTTAAAACCTTGACTATGAGGTTCCCAGCCCCTTCCATATTCCCGCAACACAGTGCAACAACGTGATTTTGGGCGCGCTGACAACCGTTTGGCGTGAGGGTCACAGTTCGGCACATACCTCGACATAAGGGTCATGGTTTGGAACAGACCTTGGTGTACTGGTCACAGTTTGGTATATGCCGCTGCATGAAGGCCATGGTTTAGTACGTAACTTTGTTATAACTTTGGCATGAAGAGTGTCAGGCAATATGTATTTCTTCAAGTAATGCCAGGCCTTACTCCCCAAACATACAACCACTTGTGAAAAGCAGATGTGTGTGTAACAGCAGTGTTGGGTGTTGTCTAGACTTTTTACAGTTTAGTGTGGACTTACTGCTTTAGCACCACCACTGGTTCTCACAAGAGTAAATCGAACATTTACCTATGCTTTGAGGCTGGAGCAACACTGCAAACGATTTTCCTTTAGCAATGAGTTTGCTATTGAACACAGCTGTTAAAGCACTGTTTCCTGCTTCCATATGGACCAAAGCTGTGTCTGAAACAAACATATACATGTAATATGTTATTGGTTCTGAAGTACTGATCTGTGCAGGATAGTCTAAAACCAATTCCATTTGATTAACAGTGTAGTATTAACTTCTTTATATACTTCATAATTTTATTTTAAAACAATAAATATCGTGTACTGGAAGAGTAAGAAATATATGTAAATTGGGTCAAAACCCTTGTAAAGCAGTATGTGTCTTTGTGTCTATGTGTCACAAACCAGGTGCATATTTATGGCTTTTCCCCAGATGTGAGAGCCAGCTGCTGCGAAGGATCCAGTCTCCATGAGAGGCTCTCTCTGTCACTAGTCTCACAGCTGTGGGGATAAGTCTCAGAGGGTCTCCTTCCTCCGGATTCAACACTGCTCCACAAAACACCAGGTCCTCATATGCACCACTGCTCTGCAAGGCCCGCTGCAAGTCCTTCAGGATCAAGGGGCGATTCCTGCACAAAGACAGCATGTATTATTACAGCTCTTTGATCTAAAACCACATATTTAGATAAAACATCTATAATTGTTTAATCTATTGGTATCTGAAGTAAAAACAAGTTCTAGATTTTTGGCACTCTTGCTCTGCAACAACAGTGCTAACCACCATACCATTTTGTCATAAGGTGGATTTGGTTTCCTGAGCTATCCCTGAGTTGTGCTGCTATAGGCTTAGACTGCTGGAGGACCACATTTCCTCACTCTGCTGTTGTCTTTACTTGCTCTACTGTAATTATTTCTATCATTAACATGTGTTTTTCTTTGTCTTTCTTTCAATAGAAACTACACCTGGACCAGTCATTCTGTGTTTGTCTGTGTCACTTTCCTGTCCTCTATAACTCCAGCTGGTTGAAGCAGATGGCCGCTCGTCCTAAGTCTGGTTCTGCTGGAGGTTTCTTCCTGTTAAAAGGGAGTTTGTCCTTTCCACTGTTGCCTATGTGCTGCTCAGGATGGGAGACAGTGATGAAGTAAAGACTCAATGCAATCTGGTGGCTTCCTTGGACAGCTAACTTTTACTAAATGGCTTTAAAATGTATGTGAATGTTTTTGTTCAGTGCACTTGGCACTATATAAATAAATTGAATCGAATTAATACAGGAAACAGAGGGTGGACCAACAAAAATTATCATTCTGATAACATTTTTACCAATGTGTGTGCATGTGTCATGTATCTGTTCGCAAAACTTCTTAAGAATCACTGGATGAATTTTAATGAAACTTGCAGGATGTACATCTACAACTGGTTAATGTTTGAAGTCAATCCCAATCAAGATGACTGCCACAACAAATTATTATTAGTAAACAAAAATGACTATAATTCTGTCAGTTTTATATATACTGAGCTAAAGTTTGATATGGTAGTAGCTGTCAGTTATTAACAACACATACTTTTGAGCGTGACATCTCACAATATTGCATGAGATTAAATATAATGTTATTTTCAAGGTTTGTCCAAAAACTACTATTACCCATTTCTCAACATAGGATTATTTTAGTCCAAAACTTTGGCATGAAAGATGGTAGGCAATATACACCCCATCAAGAAATGCTTGGTCTTTAATTATTAAAGTATTTTTTACATAAATTTGTCATTGTGTTCAATGTGACCACAATAAAGATTGATTGAAACATGTTTTTAGGTTTTAGTCTCATTGTTAGAAAACCAACAAATCAAAATTTTAGTAGTTGTATAATGAAATTGTTTTATAAGCAGAACTGAAGAGACGATGAGCAGAGAAGATGAACAGAACAAAAAACAATGCACAAAAGAGCTCAACAGGCAAAAGTGAGCAACGGTGAACAAACTGACAGAAGCAACTTGTCACAGAAGAGAAGCAGTTTGTAAATAAATAAAAAAAAATTCCACCCTGTTTTTAAACAAATATTTAGTATATGGTTGTCAATATCGGAGACCAGATCCAAACCAACAATCTGT
Organism: Kryptolebias marmoratus; assembly: GCF_001649575.2. Classification (NCBI taxonomy): domain Eukaryota; kingdom Metazoa; phylum Chordata; class Actinopteri; order Cyprinodontiformes; family Rivulidae; genus Kryptolebias; species Kryptolebias marmoratus. The sequence continues at coordinate 6,585,981 of NC_051446.1, read as the reverse complement.
AGAACAAAGAGTATGTTGGTATGGGGTATGGTAAATGCCAAAAATGTTGCCAAATTTGAGATGTCTAACTTAAAAAATACATCATTTGCTTTTGCCTTTCAGCAGTGAGTGATAACTACTGAAAACAATGAATAGCATGTTCGTACTTTTCAGCTGTCTACTGATGACTTTATTATGTCTTACCTTTTGCCCTGCAGACAAAGAGAGTTGAGGCAAAACAAGAGGACCTGTCCATCTCGGAGGACAGAGGAGAAGCAGGAATCTTCTGTGGAGAGAAGGGCTGATGGGAACCCATCAGGCCAAACCCCAGCACACAGCAGTCCATTGCCCCAGTCCTCAGTATCCAGGATGGACAAACGCTGCTCAATCACCATCTGAGCTTGCTAATGGAGAAGGAATGTGCTACAGTTTAGTCAGCTTTTAGGGAGCATATATATATATATACAAAAAGAAAAGTCAAAAAGTGTACATTTTGAAGAATTAGAAGTGAATTTCACAACCTTTCAAAGTAAAGTGTCAGACAGAATATACATAAAATGTATTACTTCCACAAACTGATAAAAAATAAATTATTACAATAAATAACTGTAACAGCAAGTTAGATGTACTAGCAAGGGGCTCCACATTTCCAAACTGCAAATCTTTAAATAGTGATCTGAAAATTACAACAAAGATTTTGATAAAATAACTGCAAAACAACAAAAAATTAGTCAAAAAGAAAAAAAAAGTAAGGGGGTTCCTCCAACAAAAATGTAGAATTGAGGTAACATCAAACATGACAGACAATCGAGTTACTGCTCCTAAAGATCGTTCTAAAAGCTGGATATAACTTTTACACACACTTGTTCTTCTTGTATAGATCCACCTACAAGAGGCAGTACACATTTCTTACAGAACAAATCAAGATTGTTAAACTTGGTAATTATAGGTCATCTTTCACTGTGTTAAAGGCAGGGGCTGTTGTCTCAGTTACTTGCTGTATAATGGTATACAGAAGGACATGAAGCTAATCAAAATATATTTTTAAATTTGTAGACGATATCACAAGAAACAGAACAAAATTTCACTAATGCATTACCTTTAGTTGACATAAAATTTGTAATGAAATATTTACTGGTTTTCCTAAAAAATAAATCCCTCACATGGCTGCAGCTGATAAAGAATGCTGCTGCTCAAGTCCTCACAAAGACCAAGAGAGTTAATCACATGAGTTCAATGTTCTTGAACCTGTTTGTGACAGCTGTGGACTGACTGAAATTCAAGTTTTGATACCTTCTGGTTGGCTGTGGTGCGCTGACAAGAAGAGTAGGCCTCTACACAGGCATGTTGCAAGGCACTGGCCAAATCAACACCTCTCTGCAGCTGGCAGGACAGCAGGGCAGCAACATGAAGGAGGGAAGCTAGTGATGAAGCAGGGGAATCTGTGAGGATATGGACAAGATGTTAGAAATCCAGCAGGTAACCTTGACAGCACATATTTTTTACTGTCATGCTCTTGAAGCTTACCCCAGAAGGCAGATTTAATGTCTTTATGAATTTCAATAAGTAAATCGCACACACAGTCCCCAGTCACTCCAGCTGTGTGAAGCAGGGTCTTCAGGTCTAGCGTGTCCCAGCAGGCCCCCTCATGCTCCCCTGGAATGTATATTTCAATGCCTCTGTTCCTCATGGCTCTTGAGAGCTCGCCATGCACAGGGTTCATGGTTAGGAACAGCCTGCAAGAACCCCACATGCACCAGCTGAGCATGGAAATGTTCGGGGCCTTTATCAACTAGTTTAAGAGTTATAATGACATTACAAACCTGAAGTTAGGATGTGGGCTGATTTGAGGGGTCTCCCCATCAATTACACCTCGTTCACTGATGGTGAGGGATCCATTAGGTTCAAGGAGAGCATTGAGACGATCCAGGACAGAAGAACTAAGCAAATAATATACAATTAGTGCAAGTAGTCACATTTTAAGCCCACCGGGCTACAACTGCTAGAGTGTTTGAAGTGAAGTGTTTGGACTGAAGCAACCAGTGAGCCGTGCAGTCGGGTTTTGTGTTTTTTGAAAATAGCCGCCTATGTTTTTTAACTTTATTTTTTAAATTTTAACGTAACACACACATACACAAAAGGCAAAACAAACTAAAACATATAGAACAAAAGGTCATAGTTTTTCCAAGCTTGTGTTCTTTAGCGTAAAAATATTATATTATTATATAAATATCACATATTATACAGAACATGTTTTTATCAAGTTGTTCCCAAAATCTAAATGGATAAAAGAAGCATTTCCAGTGATAATACTTCATATATCTCACCTGCAGAAGTTGACATTGTCCATAAGCAGCCAGTCACCATCCTGAAGGGCTTGGACCAACATACTGTCCAACCACTCAAAAGCCCCATTTGTCTGGCCATCTTTTAGTTGAGCCAGACGCTCCTTCAGCAGCATAAAGTCCATTTGCAGCTTTGACAAGTCTGAGGAATAACCCAATGTGATACAAACACAACAACTGACTTCTCTTACTTACATGATCGAGAATGAATGATGAACTAAACCATTCTGAAACAGTTATCTTGACATCATGCAATTTTCAAAGATGGTTGTTACCTGTGAATACTTTGAGTTTGGTATTGAGTTTCTGCAGGAGAAGGATAATGACCTCCAGCTTATCAAGTGCCTCTGAGTTTACTGTTACCCCAGTTTCCTGCAACCCTTTCTCCCTCAACCACTGAGAGAATACACCCCATGTCTGCAGCAGGAATTCAGTGTCCTGGATACCAACATCAAGTGACATCAGTCCACTCCTTGTTACCATGGCAACAATGTTATCCACACTCTCCAACACCTGCTGCCATGGTCGCATGATGTCCAGCTGCATCGAAGAAAAGGAGAAAAGACAGCATAACAATGTGTTGTGTTGTTTTTGGATGATAACTCGACAACCGTTCCTGGTTACCTGCTCAAAGCCTCCAAGGAGCTCCATGGTGTCCATGGCACTGTTCATGCCCATGACCCTGAGTCGATGTCCTGTCAGCAGGGCCAGCAGCCTCACCAAGCTGGTCTTTCCACTTGCTGTGGGGCCTACCAGTATGGTCATCCAGCCCATCTCCACACACTTCATCAGTGACTCCAAAGGCTGCAAGCACTGGTGTGTTATGGACAGTGGTGGGTCGAGAGCCACTGGGGCCCCACCACTGCGATGCAGAACAGAGAAGCCCACCTACAGCAGCAAATCAGGACAGAAGATATTCTTCAAGTTTGTGATTATAAAAACACCCAAAGCTGAAAGGAAGTGGTTCGAATGTTCTGACAAACCTGCACATTGAGAGGAGTGACCTGGAAATTTCTAGAGCCGCAGTAAGGCTCATAGTGTTCCCCAAAAACTTCCTTGAACACAAGCAGCACCTGTGCATGACAGGAGGATATTACAGACTGATTATTGTGCTTGAATTTCACATTGTGAAAGCATCACTGACATCACCTTTTCCCAGGTATCAGTAACAACAAGACCTTATTGGACAGGGACATGATGCAGAGGAGTCAGAAAATGCTCTCAAATGTAAACAAACGTTTCCCTTCTGGTATGAAAATTACAAAAAGTCCCAACTTCTTCCACTGCTCGACAAAATCACTCTTATCAATAGCCCCCCATTCTCTACTATACACAGTGTTGGTAAAGCACTGCTTCTCCCACCTCAACCACCTAACAAATTGCCAGAATCTTCTTGGAGCCAGTTGAGAGTGGAGCCAGTTGAGAGTCTCTATCCAAGGTCTCACTGAGCTAATCCCACGTCTGAGCTGTTGTCCGAGCAACAGCCAGAGCTGCAGCCTGATTGACATGCATATACCCCTCAGCTGCCTCTGGAGACCTACTAGCTAACAAGGCCCTGTAGGACTTCTTTTTCAACTTGACCGGGGAGTCCACCACTGGGTTTGAGGATGGCCGCCCCGAGAGGCATGGAACGTAGCCCACAAAGACTCAATGTCCAGTGCCTCAGCTGGGATGTGATTGAAATTTTTTCTGGGGTGGGAGTTCTTCTGCCACGCATTCCCAGCAAATCCTCACTACACGTTCGGGTCTTCCAGCATCTTCCTCGACCATCTGATCCAATTCACCACCAAGTGGTGACTGGTTGACATCTCACCTTCTCTCTTCACCCAAGTGTCCAATATATACAGCCACAGATCACATGAGACAACTACAAAGTTTATCACTGATCTGCAGTCTATTCTTGTGCCATGTGCACTGATGGACTCCCTTATGTTTGAACATAGTTTGTTATAGACAAAACGCGAGTAGCACATGACTAGGTTCAGATCAGAGAGGCCGTGGCTGTGGATCAGTGGTTAGAGCAGCTGTCCTCTAGACAGCTGGAGGTTCGATTCAACCAGTAAGCCAGATGTCAAAGTGTCCCTGTGCAAGACACTTACCGGTAATCCCTCACTGCCTCCGATGTGTGCCTCATCAGTGTATGAATGTGATCTAAAGCACTGATTAGTCTCTATAGAATTATTTATTCATGTTAGCTTTGTACAGATGTAGTAGAGTGCTATGAATGTGTGTGTGTGGATGGGTAAATGAGGGAACAAATTGTGTTGTAAAGTGCTTTGAGTGACCCGATTGGCTAGAAATGCACTATATAAGTATAGTCCATTCACATTCCATTCCATGCAAACAGTATCTGATTGCTTTGTTTAAAACAATGGCAATAACTATAGGACTATTGTCTGTGAGTTACCAAAATATCTTATAAACCACTAAATGGATTTTATTGAAACTGACAAACTATATTTTTTTCCTGTCAATCCAAGATTGTAAGGGGTATTGTGCATGAAGGAGCAGGAACCATGAACATTTCTTGCAAAATCTTTCTACTTTTATTTAATGATATTCTGACTGAGAAATGGCAAAGTTAGAGAAACATTGTTACCTTTGCCTTATCAGCCTCAGTTCTCATTCTGTCAGCATACACCAAGGCTACATGTTGGCCTGGGTTGAAAAACCCTGATGACTGGTCATTTTGCATCAACTGACACCAGCGGAACAAATCCCGCAGGTTAAACTCCCAGGGGCTACCTTTCTGACCCCATTGCCTCTCTACACACACCTCCCGAACAAGCTGCAAAGACAAAATATATAAATATTTTAGGCAAAGACAAATGTATAGTGTTAAATCACAGGTAATGTATATGAAAAATGCCCAAATTTTTGCCCTTTTGACATAAAATTTAAACAGACAACTAAAATCATTTTTTAAACTTGTAATAAAGCTCATTAGCTTGATTTTGACAACATCTATAATCACTTTGATTGTTTATGACCCAGTCAAGTTAAAAAGTACACTCTCTTTCAGTTGTAAGATTGGATTTAGAGCAAATGACTGCACTGCATGTAGTTTTTTTTAAGAAAGAAATAAAGCAATTTTTTATAAAGGAGGAGTGGCAGGAGCTGTGTCCAAAATTATTTGGACTCTTCAGGACAAGACTCAGCTGTTTACCTACAGTAGGGCAAAAATGTATTTAGTCAGCCACTGATTGTGGAAGTTCTCCTTCTTAGAAAGGTAATTTTCATCATAGGAACACTTCAACTATGAGAGACAAAATGAGGAAACAAAATCCAGAAAATCACACTGTAGGATTTTTAAGGAATTTATTTGTAAACTATGGTGGAAAATAGATATTTGGTCAATAACAAAAGTCCAACTCAATATTTTGTAACATAACCTCTGTTGGCAATGACAGAGGTCAAACGTTTCCTATAAGTCTTCACCAGGTTTGCACACATTGTAGCTGGTATTTTGGTCCATTCCTCCATGCAGATCTCCTCTAGAGCAGTGATGTTTTGGGGCTGTCGCTGGGCAACATGGACTTTCAACTCCCTCCACAAATTTTCTATGGGGTTGAGGTCTGGAGACTAGCTTGGCTACTCCAGGACCTGAAAATGTTTTTTTACGGAGCCACTACTTCGTTGCCCATGCAATGTGTTTGGGACCGTTGTCATGCTGGAAGACCCAGCCATGTTCCATCTTCAATGCTCTCACTGATGGAAGGAGGTTTTGGCTTAAAATCTCACAATACACAAACCCGTTCATTGTTCCTTTACAATGGATCAGTCATCCTGTCCCCTTTGTAGAAAAACAGCCCCAAGGCATGATGTTTCCACCCCCATGCTTCACAGCTGGTACAGTATTTTTGGGATGCAATTCAGCATTCTACTTCCTCCAAACATGACGAGTTGAGTTTTTACCAAAAAGTTCTATTTTGGTTTCTTCTGCCTCTCCCTGGGCTGCCACCTTATCGTGGTGGAGGGGTTTGAGTGTCCCAATGATCCTAGGAGCTATGCTGTCAGGGGCTTCATGCCCCTAGTAGGGTCACCCAAGGCAGACAGGTCCTAGGTGAGGG
>NC_051446.1:6571497-6576327 GCF_001649575.2 Kryptolebias marmoratus | reverse complement strand
GGGAACGCCTTGGGATTCCCCCGGAGGAGCTGGCCCAAGTGGCTGGGGAGAGGGAAGTCTGGGTCTCCCTGCTTAGGCTGCTGCCCCCGCGACCCGACCCCGGATAAGCGGAAGAGAATGGATGGATGGATGGATGGTTTCTTCTGATTCTCCCAATCCTCTTCTAGATCATCCATATGCTCTCTGGCAAACTTCAGACGGGTCTGGACATGTACTGTCTTAAGCAGGGGGACACTCAGTGTAATGTGTTACTGACGGTAGTCTTTGTTACTTTGGCCCTAGCTCTCTGCAGATCATTCATCAGGTCCCTCCGTGTAGTTCTGGGATTTTTTTCTCAGCGTTCTCATGATCAATTTGACCCCATAGGATGAGATTTTGCGTGGGACCCCAGATTGAGGGAGATTATCAATGGTCTTGTATGTCTTCCATTTTCTTACAGTTGCTCCCACAGTTGATTTATTCACACCAACCTGCTTGCCTATTGTGGATTCACTCTTCCCAGCCTGGTGCAGGTCTACAATTTTCTTCCTGGTGTCCTTCGACAGTTTTTTGGTCTTGGCCATGGTTGAGTTTGGAGTCTGAGTGTTTGATGCTGTGGATAGATGTCTTTTGTACAGATTATGAGGTCAAACAAGTGGCATTAATAGAGGTAACGAGTGAAGGACAGAAGAGCTTCTTAAAGAAGAAGTTACAGGTCTGTGAGAGCCAGAAATCATGCTTGTTTATTATTGACCAAATACTTATTTTGCACCATAGTTCACAAATAAATTCTTTAAAAATCCTACAATGTGATTTCCTGGATTTTGTTTCCTCATTTTGTCTCTCATAGTTGAAATGTACCTATGATGAAAATTACAGACCTCTCTCATCTTTCTAAGTAGGAGAACTTGCACAATCAGTGGCTTACTAAATACTTTTTTTGCCCCACTGTACACCTCAAGGATAGGGACACTTTTTTGAATGACCATAATGTTCATATTTTGGACAGAGAAATGGCTGATGTTTGAGGGAGAGGTGATGAAAGCAAGTTACATCAAACAAGAGAGATCAGCTTTAAACAGAGTAGGAGGAGGTCTCAGGCTTCAACTTTCTAAAACTTACAACAGAACATTAAGCCTGATACCTGATAGCCTGATATTTTTTTAGTCATTTTCATTATAAGGCTCAGTGTACACAATGCTGTTTTAAGTGAAATTAGACCAATTTTGTTGCATTTTGGCCGTTTGTCTATACAACAAAAGTGATTGAATTCTCTGACACAGAAACTTTACATTTTGGGCACAGTATTCAGCACACTTAACTCATTCCAACAGTCAAGCACGGTGGTAGAGAGCTGATGATTTGGGCTTGTTTTGCAGCCACAGGACCTGGACACTTTTATAGCTTATGAATCAACCAAGTACCAAATAAACACTGATATGGTGTAAAATGTCTGTAATGTTCATATACAGTTCAATTAATCTCTTTTTAAGATTAGTTTTTATAATGTACTAAGACAATTGAAAGAGAGTATACTTTCCTTTGACCATGAATATTTTTACTCCTTTCAGTGGGGTAGGTGTAATCAAAAAGAAACTTACTCTGCTACTGAAAGCCACCATTTTTGTGATGATTTTCTTATCAATGCTGGGAAAAACAGAATCTACTATGTATTCCATGTCTTTGATGGTGAGCTGGTCCACAAAAACCTAGAAATAAAGAATTGCATCTTATGTTAAGACAAATGCAAACAACTAACTTGGTATTATTTTACACAATAGCGAGTTTCTGCATTTTTCATTTAGGGACGGAGAGAATGATTGGAGCTAAAGTACCATTATTGTAAAACACTTACTGTGCAAATACAGTTACAGGATGTGAATTCAAATGTACCTAAAAATCACAACCTGCTTAATCACACAACCATATTGCCTATTAAGGACATATTACAACTCAATGGCCTTTTTTAAGGAAGTAAAGTAATATGCATAATATTACTTCAAAAGTCACATGAATTTTTCTTACCTGAGTAAATCTGTTGAGGAAAGATTTGGGCAATCCTTTACGCCCACCGCCTTGAGTGAATGGGTTCTGGCAGCCAAAAATCTTGGTTTTCTCATGCTGAACATGGAAACTCATTCCCAGTTCAGGAATGTAGATCTCGGCTCTGTGATCAAAGCAGGCGTTCAGACCCTCTAAGACTGACTGAGAGGCCAGATTCAACTGTGGGCACAAGATGAACAAAACTTAACAATTAAATAGAAGATCATCCCACCAGCTGACAGATTGTTGCCCTTCCTAAGTCTGATTCTATTTAAGGATTGCTTGCGGTGAAATGGAGTTCTCATCTCAACAATCATATTCTACCTGAACATGCTCAGGATGATAGAGTGAACTGAAGAAAATATTTTATACCATCTCTTGTGACAAGAAACAAAGGAAGCATAAACACAAAAAATAATATTCGAAGTTAGCCTTAGCTCAGCTTATGCTCATCATTCTTCAATCGAGTTGAAGGGTCCTGAAATTACATGAAAAGAACTGACAGCCAACCTTATCTTAAATATTTTAGTAATTTATTTAAGTATTATCAAAGGAAATTAGTTTTGGATAAATATTGCTAGTTAAACTTATGGCAAAAAGCTGATTAAATTGATGAGTCATAGAAATGATGTTCAAATACCAAAATCTTACGATGTGTACACCTTAATCAATACATTCCCCTTAGTTTTGCACCACAAAACATAAGTCACTGAGGTAACTGGTTAAAGGTCAGACAAATCTTTCTCTTGAAGTTAAAAGAATATTGATCCAGCTGCACTCTGCTACACTCTTATTTTCCTTAGCTAGACAGCTTTTTATCATTTGACTTTCTCTAAATAGTATACTACACTAAAAGCTACATTAATACTCATAAAGAACTACTATAACATTCATTCACCGAAAGCTTTCAAGATGGACCTGAAAGGCCTTTGTGCATCAGTGGCATGTGTGAAATGACCATGGTGCACTGACAAATTAGGGCAGATTTACCACCAGAGAAGGTAGGTAACAAGTTTTTTTCATCAACATTACAGTAACTGAGTAGTGCTATTTTTAAGCAGATTTTGAAATTTGTACTTTACTTGAGTATGTTTTCTTACAAGTATTGTACTTTGTTACTTTGTTTATTGGTTTGCTTCTGAGCTTCACAATCAAATTAGAAATGGTGAGATAAAAGTCAAAATCTCAAGATTAAAGTCAAAATGTTGGAAATGATGCAGAAATATTATTTTAGAAAAAAAAGTCAATAAATTGAGAAATAGAAATATTTGTTTAAGCTCAAAGAAACCCCATTGTGCTGCTGAATCTGACTGTATTGTAGCCGAAGATTATGAGTGAGAAGATTATGAGTGCTTTGTTGTTTTTTGTAGTTTACTACAAAAAACAACAAAGCTAACATGCTGTCTTTATTACTCCAGCAGCAACAGAACTCATGGGAACAATCCCTCACAATAAGAGTCTTAAACTCTTACTCTCACTACTGACTTTTCAAAACTCTCAAATCCATGGCAGTTTAGGCCGAAGAACAATATTAATAATGTTAGCTATTTTTTTAAATAAAATTTTTTATGTTTTTTAAAATAAACTTTAGATCTTGAGTATTTTGAGGTCAATATTCCGTACATATACATATACACACACACACACATATATATATATATATATATATATATATATATATATATATATATATATATATATATACAGGACTTTGATCTCAACATTTTGAAATTTATTTTTCACATTTCAATTTTAACTTCAAAATTTGGAACAACAACATAAAAACAAAACTTTTTTTTTTTCCTTTTGAATGTCACCTCCCAGATTTGACCCCAGGACCTTCTTGCTGTGAGGCAAGAGTGCTTACCATCTGCTTCACTAATACATGTTACATACAATAACTGAATCACATTGTTAGGACATTACTACTTGATTACCAAAAATCTACTGGGAAAAATGATCTCCAAACCACAACACTGGTTCGGACAGTAAAAATTTGCTAGCAGTAATGCCTACCTCATCCAGGACCACCCAGTGGCCTGCCTTCAAGGCAGCCAAAAGGGGACCATCACGCCATGCAAACTCTCCTCCCTTCCCGCCTTCCACTGGGAGATCTGTCCCAAACAAGTCGCTCACATCCTGCCAGAAAGAACTCAGGTTTAACAAGCTTTCAGTATGTTATGGTTCATTCAACACACACTAAAAAAACAATACCTTACCGTTTGCTCTGACAGGTTGATTCGGACCAGATGATTTCCGGAAGCTTTAGCCAATGCTGCCACTAGGCTAGTCTTTCCCACACCAGGGGAGCCCTCCAACAGCACAGGCCTCTGCAGCTTCAGAGCCCGCAAAAGCCTCTGGAAATTCATTGCTGTAGTGCCTGCTGAGAAGGCGTAGTCTGACAGGCTGCAGCTCACCGTATGAGGCCCTAAAAACACATTTGTTACAGTCATAAGCAAGAAAACTCAACTGTATGTAAAAGAATATCTAATAGAGGAGAACAGAGAAACAGAGCTCAAAAATCTTTTAAGTTGGCATTTTATCGACAGGGTTCCCACATATTTTTCATTTGAAAATTTTGACAATTTTCAGTTCAATTTTCTAAATACAAATTTTATTATAAATTTATATCAACTATTTCTACAGTAATCTGGCTTTATTGTTTTTTATATACAGGTGCTGGTCATAAAATTAGAATATCATGAAAAAGTTGATTGATTTCAGTAATTCCATTTAAAAAGTGAAACTTGTATATTATATTCATACATTACATACAAACTCATATATTTCAAATGTTTATTTCGTTTA
>NC_051446.1:6561963-6570161 GCF_001649575.2 Kryptolebias marmoratus | reverse complement strand
TCATCAAAATTAAACGAAATAAACATTTGAAATATATGAGTTTGTATGTAATGTATGAATATAATATACAAGTTTCACTTTTTAAATGGAATTACTGAAATCAATCTACTTTTTCATGATATTCTAATTTTATGACCAGCACCTGTATGTAAACTGCAAACACCATACAAAAATACAGAAAAAAACAGCAGGGAAGAACACTACTGGTATTAGTTTTTTTTTATCATGTACTCATGTATGGGGGACCGAAAGCGACATAATCAAAAATAAAAGCAGAAATATTTATATTTTGCTTTTGCCTTTTCCTTACACATTTCCTCCTCCTCTTTAATCACTGTGTACATTTCTGCCTCAATATGCAAATGAGGAGGCTGTCTTCTTGGTCCAGCTCCTCTCCTATTGGTCAATAACCAGGAAGGCGCAGGATTCATGTGCAGATCCGATTGTTCATGCCTGTGCTCTCGGTTGTTTCAGGAGAACGCCTCATTTGAGAGGAAGTGAAGTTCTAGCAGAGATGTCTCAGACAGCTGCAAAGGAGTTAAGGCACGTTGCTAGCTTAGCTGACAGCAACACAGTCAGTGATGACTGTTTATTGTTTCCCTTTCCAAAGCCCCAGAGCGCAGACAAGGCGCACTTTAATACCACGCACACCCGTGTGCGCTCCCTCGCAGGGGCGCGCCCGATCGCTTTTCATCATGACACCGCCCCTCCTTCTTTCAAATGGTATCAGTTCGGTACGCCTTTACCCCCACCTGTAGCTGAAGTGCTCTGGCAGTGGCCAGTTAGTCACTTTTTTTGTCTCCACCCTAAAATCTGACCACTTTTTCTCCACCTCGGCCCGGTCCTCTCTGTCCCACTCACTTAATTAACAGTAATAACAATGTGCTGCCACTGACAATGCTTCCTTTTATTTGTCACGCCATGACTGCAGCTCCCAAAACTTATATTTTTTCTGTTCTCCACCTCATTGACCAGCATATCAAGTTCTGCCTCGGTGAAATTTAGCTTCTTCGCTCTTTTCTATGTGGTTGCCTTGGTAACCATGAAATAACATTTCACGCCATACAGCTGATCATTATTACATACATTACATATTTGTAACTTTGCTTGGACCGTGCGCATCGCGCTCCATTCAAAATGGAAGATTTCGCTGTTTTGGCGGAGCTGGTTCGCCTGTATCAGCATTTATATGATCTCTCTGAGAGAGATCACAAAGATAAGCAAACGGTTCCAAACTCATGGAAGGAGATTACTGCTGCGGCCGATAAAAAGAAGTGTTTATAGAAATATTAGTCTTATAATGGCCGAATCACAACTGAAGCAAATAAATCAATGAAAATCAAACTGAATGCTTCAAGTTTAAACATCCTCTCTGTATCACAGCCAGAAAATCTGCTCTCTTTGTTGCCGTATTTCCACTGGTTACGTAACGTACTGCCCCGTCTTTTTGGAGAATACTACACCGACGTAAGCGCCAAGTATAAACACCTCCACCGCACGCTCAGGTCTATGCGCTGTTCGTGGAGCCCTGCGCGCCTCTAATGAGCCCTGAGGCCGAGCCTCCTTCAGCTACCTGGAGTTAGCAGGTCGCTGGAGCCACAGCATAAAACAATATTGGGTTTAACCAAAAAGGATTAGTTGAGACGAAGTTCAGCGGGTGGCTTTACAAGACTGAATACGGTAAGCATGTTTTACGCTTAGTGAAACTATTAATATGATGCAAGCTAATTTATCCTTGTTTAACAGTAAAATGATGCTATTAAATTAATCATTAGATATGCTTTGTTTTGTTGTTACATGTAGTGATCCAACATGCAGCCTGTGCCACAAAAAGCACAGTACAGTACAGCTTCTCTCTATTTTTCAGAGTTCTCTGTTGTTATTCATTGGCCTGACGTGAGACGTGTGTTGGTGCTCTGTTTGCACTTTTTCATTTATGTTCATTTAATTTATTTGTAAATGTGACTTAAATTAGGATTCAAATTAGTTTCAAACAATTTGTATTTATTTTAATTGTATTTTTGTTTTAAAAAGTATTTCAAAAGTGCCTTTTTGTACAACTGTAGTTGTGTGAATATTTGACACAAATATCTTACAATATCACATAATAAATAGCCATATTTTCAACTTTCCTGTCAACTTTAATAATGTTTTTTACTAAATTGCGGACGCTACATCTACAAGTGCAAGTTAAAACTCGACCAAATTACAAGAATATCACACAGTTGAGGAACTTCTAAAATATTATGTAAAATATCTTAGTGTTTTCTAATAAAGTATAACAATCAATACAAATGAATAATGAATTATTTTATTGTTCAAACTTTACGGTAAGAAAAATTAGTTTCTTCTGGTTGGCTCTAACTCTACATTCTCTAAATCATCCGTTCCTCAGTCACCATCAATAATTTCACATCCTTGTCTCTCTAGCTTGGTTTACATCTTGGACTGAAGTTGTAAATTAAGTTCATACCTAAGGCAATGTAGAAGGGGTTGATGCCAAAAAAGTCTCGTCCCCACTGGGGTTCACGTGCCAGGCTGCTATCATAGACTCTCAGGGTCTCCATCAACTCCTGATCCAGGCTGGTCACCTTACTCAACCTCTGCTGCAAGAAGGCAAGGCACATCTGACGAGCTGAGAGAGCCTTGTCTGCACAGGATGCTGTGGTTCCTACAGGTAAAACCAGAGAACGCTAAGTTACCCAAACACCTGCTCTGATTGAAAAAAAACTTACAGTAAATTAAAAAGAGGCTGTTAGCTCACCTGAGCCAATGCCGTCTATGTACACCAAACATGCAGCATGGACAAAAGCTGTAATGGTGTCCAGCTTGAGGTCCCACTCTGCTTCTGCTTCTTCTTCCAGAGCTCCCACAGTCATGACGTTACCCCTGTCCAGCTTGCATACAGCATTGAGGAAGTTAACCCATGAAAGAATATCTCTGACACTCAGAATGCAGCGTTGACCGAAGTCCTGCTGGATCAGCCACTCGATGAAGTCCAACATCAAGTCTGCGATGTCACCCCCTGTAGTTTGTTCAAGAACTTACACATTTAGTACATCTGACACAATTTGACTGTGATGAGAACAATCAACCAATAACAGCAAATAACTTCACAAATAACGCAATGTGAATGCTTAATGACTGTTGAAATATGTAGAAGAATAAATTAACTTAACTGTTAAAGTTAACACAAGCAGAACAAAAGCTGAAATAAGCAAAGCAAAAGTTAAACCCTAAAACCAGCTAAACTGTAGCTAAACTCTAGCTGAACATGATAAATGCTAAACAAACAGCAAAATAGTAACTAAAAGCTAAAATAGCAAGTATGCTGAAAACAGATTTCAAAGAGCATAAAAGTTTTCAAAGATTTGTAGAGATATTGATGCATTTCTATAAAAATTGCAAAGTTAAATAGTTTAAAAAGCGAAAAAGTTACAAATACCAAAAGTCATTTATGTAATGTCCCAAATAAGCTGAATATTCTGATATTAAAATGGCTAAAAGAGCTCAAAGTATACTGAAGTTGTTAAAGGTTTAAAAAACTTAAAAGAAGAAACCATAAACAAGAAAACAGTTGTGTGAATGCTGGCTCAGCATTCATATTTTAGAACAAGTCCTAAAATTAGTTTACCATCAAGTGAGAGGCCTGAGCGAAGGTTATGTTGGATGATCTGAACCAAGTCACTGCGTCTGTTGGACTGAGGACACCAGACTTCTGTGAACCGGTTCCTGAGAGCAGGAGAGAGCTGTTCAAAACAGATTAATACAACAGTCAGTATTGGCCTTCATATACAGTCACTAAAAAGCATAACCTCCATTAGTTTTAAGTTTTTACATGATTAAAATAAACTAGAATCCTTTGTTTTTGGTAGTACTTTATCAGTCTCTTACATAATTCTGGTGGTTTCTACACAACTCTCTGAAGCTCCCACCACAGCCTTTCGGTGACATCTTGATTATTTTTCTTTCTCAGCTGTTCTGTTGTAAATTTACTGCTGTGTTTGGGATAATTGTCATGTTGCATCATGACCCATTGGACCCAGTTTGGTCCAAGTTTCAGCTGTCAGACAGATGGCCTCACATTTGACTTTAGAATCTTTTGGTCTACAGAGGAGTTCATGGTCAACTCAATGACTGCAAGGTGTCCAAGTCCTGTCACTGCAAAACATAACCAAACTATGATTCGTACGCCATTGTGCTTCACATTGGTTTTAAGGTGTGGAGCTGTGCATTATGATCCAGTTTCTTGTATGTCTAAAGAACATTGTTTCTGAGGTTTTGTTCATTTCCACTGTGTTTCTTTCCCTTGACAACCTTCTTCCAAACAAGCTGTACTTGTTTTAATATTCTTCTAATTATACTATCATGAATTTGACTAAATAAAGCCCATAGTCTCTAATGGAGCTCTTGGGTTCTTTAAAGAAACATCTGAGCAGTGCAGGATCTAATCTTGTTGCAAAATGTGGGACATCAACTTCTAGGGAGATTTGCAAGTGTCTTAAAAGTTTACCTATTTGGTAGCAAACTTATCAGTTAGTATATTTGTTTAGGAGCCCTGGTGATACTTATCCTGTGAATTATTTTAGAAGCAGTAACTGGACTAGACATCTGCAGTTTGGTTTTGGTTGATTTAATTAATAATTAGACCATGCAGTATGCTGTTTGTCATTTTTGAGGAAAAGGTTCTGTTTACCTCCTTTTATGACCAGATTTTTTAATGTCCTGATACCAGTGTTGTGCAAATTCACATTTCACAAAGATAAGTTCAAGTTTTAGTTCCCACACAGTAAAATTTCAAATTAACTTCAGAGTCAAAATTGAACTACTTAAAGTTAATTGTCACTGTTTTGTTTTTCAAGTGAATTTGATTCATCCTCTTTTAATTGGAATCAATCAATCAATCAAATTTTATTTGTATAGCACATTTCAGCAGCAAGGCATTTCATAGTAATATAATGTGTATTTATGAGTAAGTATTAGTAGAAGAACAGCAGCACCATGACCATCTAGGCAGTAGATTTATTTACATCAAAATAAAAAAGGTGCAGCAAAGACATCAATATTTAGCTTCAGCAGCACTGCTGGTTGCTGAATTTGTTGCTTTGCTGATACCACGCCATGCTGATAAACACCAAAATTCTACCTACAGGAACAACACCTCAAGCTGGGACTGAGAAGCCTTCTGGCCATGTCAGTGTGTTTTCTGAATGGGTCGAGGCGGGATGGAAAGTTGATGTCAGCCCACTGCTGTTGCACCTTTGAGCCACCAAGAGAGATAGTAAGAGAATCATAACTATTTTGTGATTCAAAAATGTTATGTACTAATGACATACAGTCTGTGTGACCATAAGCTCCTGCTCAGTGGATGAGGGGGAGCAGCTGCTTCCCATTTTTGGGGTTCAAACTTGTATTTTTGCTGACTCATTTTTTGACCTAAAAACATATTATAACTCCAATCAATAAAACAAAAGCAGATAGTGTATATTAATTCTAATTTTACTTTCTTAGTTACAAACTAAGAAGTTACTAAAAATAATTGCTACATTGTACACCACCCACCCTCAGTTCTGAGTTGGTTTAGTCTAACTTAGCTGAACACTGATAGATGCTTAATCGGTACAGTATGACAGTCATTTTTTAAAGCTTGCATACTGTGCAGCATCATTTTCTGGCATCCAAAATAAAGTAAGAACACTGAGTGAAATAAAGATAGTTAGGAGTGCAAGACACCCACAAGTTAATAAAAAGAGGGAATATGCTGATCTTTTATTGACATCTACCCAAAGGTCATTGCCAGATGATTTTTTTTTGTTGTTGTTGTTTTAACAAAGGACTATGCTAAAATTGGACTAAATATGGCTTAAAGTAAAGTTTTTTTTTAAATGTCTATATTTTGTTTTCATATTTAAACAAATTGTGGCATTTTACTATTTACCCATTACACCAACCCAACATACCGTGTCAGTGGGAATATTACCATGCAACGTTGACACCATAAGCATTTAGGTTTTTACATCCCTGATTTTGCTCCCCTATTTTATCACATAATCAGGTGAGATCACCAGAACACAACGTTCGAAAGCCTAAACAAGAATAAAGATTCAATACAGAGAAGAGATGACAAACGACAACTTTGCCTTTAGCAAAAAAACAATTCAAATGGTTGACCATAAGGAGGATCGTTAAACTGAGGAAATGCGTCATGTTTTGAAAATAACATGAGATAGATGTTTGTCATACAATTAATGTGTGGTGCTCTATGTCAGCACAGCTGTGTTTTGATCCACGCTTCTTTTGGTTCTGCAAAGCTCGCTTCTTTAATGAAAGCTCACATCTTTGCGGGACGAGGGTGGCTCTATTAGTGATTTGTAAATGGTCAAAGGTAGCTTAAAGACAGACTGGTCTTTGAACTTATTTTGCTGAACTGTTCGTAAAAGTGCCATACAGCAGCTGTTCATTCTCAGAAACACTTCTTAAACGCATCTTTTGAAAGAAATATAACTACTGTTCACTTGAAAACGCTCATGTACCCTATATTATGGAACCTTACAACTGAACAAGGGAGTTATTGAATCTTATCATTAATTTCTCTCAAAATGGTAACTTTCACAACACTTGAAGAGGACCTATTAAGCAAAATTTACCTTTTGCATGTTTTTGTACTTCCATTTGAGTATCTACTGCTTCTAGAAACAGTCCAGGCGCAAAAAAAAAAGTAAAAAATACCCAGTCTTTTTTTGACAATAAGTGAATGTTTTCTGGTGTCTGCAAAATGACCTGTTTCAAAAACGTCGGGATTGTTGCATCACAGTTCTTGTTACCAAGCAAGCTGAGCCCAGCCCCTCACTTAGCAACCCAAGTGGAGCTCCACCCACTTCATTACAAGAAGATCATCATGTTAGCTCTGCTGGTTTTACTGCTGAACAATGTCTGCTGGAAAAGGAAAATGTTTTGTTGTTGGCTGCAATATAGAACGTGTGACCATGCATGTTCTCCCAGTCATGGAGAACAGAGCTGTGTGGCGGCATTTTGTTTTTGATGGCAATGTCTCTGTGATATTGCCAAAGAAAGTTATAGTTTGAACAGCTCCGCTGTCCTAGAAACACGTCTCTATTAAAGTCAGGGCAGGTTTGTCTAAATTACCATTAGAACTGTGTGGTTCGGACCCACTGATTGTCGCTGTCCTACTCGACAAATGTCGGTTTGGGACCACTAAGTGCCTGTTCCAAAGTCAGAATCCTCAGAGTTTGAATTAATAACGATATAAATGTACATCAGATTTGCAGCGTTTAATCCTTCAGTGAGTTTTTATGTTTTGAGACAGGACATGGAATTCGGGGGTGTGGCCAACAGCAGCTTATTTGCATAAAAGTGACATAGACCTAAAACTTTAGGTTAAGGAATTAACCCCGGTTCTCTGAAACATGAGTGAGGTATCTCACTATGGGACACGCCCCTGCGCCTGTCCCCCAGAAGCTCTATTACATTACGCCAGTCCTGACTGGCCGACAGAAGTGACGTCAGCTCCAGGAGGAGGGCTTCCTCCCAGCATAAATGCCTGACGTCATGCAAGTGATCTTCAGTCTTTTAGGCACACCTCTTCTCGCTCCAGGCAAGGAGGGTGATCTGGTGAGATACCTCACTCATGTTTCAGAGAACCGGGGTTAATTCCTTAACCTAAAGTTCTCTTTCAACATTTGTTTCGGTATCTCACTATGGGATATAGCGACTCCCGTATTGCCAGATAAGCTTACTCGAAGACCAACAGATGCATTCTGCAGTTATCTAGGCGTGGAGCCCACGCCCAAAACTGTGTGAGCCAGAGTTGGCGCCGTGACGTCCAGTCTATAGAACCTAGTGAAGGTGTGAGGGGTTGCCCAGCTGGCAGCGTCACATATGTCTTCCACAGGTACACCCTGAAACAGTGCCCAGGACGAGGCCATACCACGAGTGGAATGAGCCCGTAGACCTGCAGGGGGTGCAAGGCCTTTGGTCTCATAAGCCATAGTGATCGCCCCGACTATCCAGTGGGAAAGGCGTTGCTTCGTTAGGGGCTTACCCTTATGTGGTGCAGCCCATGACACAAAAAGCTGCTCGGATTTGCGAAAACCCGCTGTTTTCTCCACATAGATCCGCAGAGCTCGCACAGGGCAGAGCGTGTGCAGTCGTTCATGCTCCTGAGAGGAGAATGGTGG
>NC_051446.1:6542126-6546097 GCF_001649575.2 Kryptolebias marmoratus | reverse complement strand
CGAACGCTTCGTTTAAAATTGAAGCGGGAGGGTGCAGCTAGTTTGGTGACCAGCCGCAGCTGCTGCTGTTTGGTGACAGACCAGCGGTAGAAAATAACAGCTCAGAACAGCTAAGCACAGCTATTGAGGAGCGTCCGGCGACCGAGTTGTTAGCTCGCTCTGTGAACAGTTAAGCTAGCCCAATAGTTGCTGCACTTGCCGTCTGAGAGTCGCTTCTGGGAGCGAGAAGAGGTGTTAGACTGAAGATCACTTGCATGACGTCAGGCATTTATGCTGGGAGGAAGCCCTCCTCCTGGAGCTGACGTCACTTCTGTCGGCCAGTCAGGACTGGCGTAATGTAATAGAGCTTTTGGGGGACAGGCGCAGGGGCGTGTCCCATAGTGAGATACCGAAACGAATGTTGAAAGAGAACCGCTCATTCTGAAATGAGCTCAAAACAGGCAGAACTGATCAGGTGAAATTTCAAGCATAATAGGTCCCCTTTAAACATCTTCTTGAGTAAGTAAAGTGCATTCTAAATTATAGTCCAATGAAATGCAGACTTTTTCTAAAACATATGTATGAGTTGTTCCTTACAATAAGTCAGTCAGACTACAGTCTCGTGAGAACAGTTTTACTTCGAAGCTCCTCAACTCCTTCCATACAAACCTCCTTCTTGCCGAAGTCCCCTCCAGGGTTCATGGTAGCAACAAGATTGAAACCAGTGGCTGCTCTGATCAGCTCCAAATCATCGTCTTCACTCCCCTTCTCAGCCAACACCAGGGACTTTTCTGTCTCAAGTACACTGACAGCAAACAAAGTTAGAACTCCTCATTAGGCTTTTTTATTACCTGCATGTGATTGTCTATTTTCAATGACAAACTGTCAACAAATAAATTTCACGTTTTTTTCCAATGAATTTGAAAACAGAAATAAGAAATACTGCAAATAATGCAAATAAAGACTAGCAACTCAATACTGAAGAAGGAGGGAAAAAAATAATCTGGAAAACACATTAAAAACCTTAAAAATACAAATCATATAAAACTTTCAAGGAGAGGTTGTGGTGGCTTGGTGGTCAGTGCCGCAGTCTCGCAACCCTGTGACTGAAAGTTCAAGCCCAGGTTAGAAACGGGAGGAGAATCTGGCATAAAACAATTGCCAAATAAATCTCTATCAGTTTACTAGCTGTGGTGACCCCCACATAAGGGAACAGACAAAACAAAAACATCGACATATAAAGATTTCAAGGGTAGAAAACATGGTCCAAACATGCTTCTCATCATATCTACTCATGAGGTTACTGAAGCTAACAATCCAATAGAATTTGTTAGGTTATTACTTGGAATATCTAAATGTTGCAGTATTTTGTGTGCACAACACGCTGCAAAAAAATGCATAATGCAGGAGTAACTTATATTAGCTTTAGCATTATGAACCATCTGAAGGTGATCAAGGATCTTTTACAACAAGTAAAATTGTCGCAATAATCTAAATGTGAAAAGATGAATGACTGAATAATAATGTTAACTTCATGCTTTGACAACAAACTTCTAAAAATCTTTCTCGAGTGAAAATTGATTTGGGGTGTATATAGCTAGCTACAGTTTCTGAGTTTAAGTGTAGCTAGGTATGAGTGTACCACTGCTGGATGTCTGGCTGGCAAAAAAATAGGTGTTATAAAATAAAACTTTGAGGTTTTAAAAGATACAGTAAAGCTGAAGATCATCTCAAAAAGAATTCTGAGGTATGCTCCATGATAGGACTGTGGACTCTAAAGTGATATGATTTATTAACTCATTGAAAAATTTTGCAATCTTTCCAAATTCTCCAGTGCCACAGTAAATTATCTGAAAAAGGATGAAATTTACCTCACACCAGAAAGACCTAAAACGGGCCTAACCACTATGAGCTGTAGTTTCTTATTTAAAAGAACAACTGTGCTTATATGAATTATTATATGTATTTAATGTATTATTTGTAAATGTTGTACTTTTTAAACCTTGTTTAAATAAATCAAAGAATGCATACACACCAAAGAGAATACAGGAAGTAATGCACATCAAAATGTATGTAGGAGCTGAAGATCAAACCATCAAGCTGTGGTTTTTGCATGCATGTGGTTACATTTATGTTGTACCTGTTGAGCCTCTCCAACACCGAGTCGTCTGCCAGGGAGATCTCATCCATGAGGAACACTCCTCCCTCCTTCATGGCCAGCACTAATGGTCCATCATGCCATTCAAACAGCTTGGCACTGTCATGATCAGTCTCCACACACATAGACACACCAGAAGAACTTGTTATTCAAGTCTGCAAACTTGAGATTCCGGGCTGCATAATGCAGTAGAAGTCAGGAAAAAAGTTTGAAATTTGGTTATGCTCTTCATCTGTACAGTTTACTTATGTTATACTTATGCATGTGTGGATTTCACCACCAGTTTCTACCCAGATGCAGGTTAGGTTAACTGGAAACTGCCTACCCTTCCCCACTGACCCTAAATCAAATCAAGTAGGTCCAGAAGTATGTAAGAGTAAAGGGCTGCATGTTGGAGACTAGTTAGTGAACAGCACTCCTAAGGGGGTCTTCAAAATGTCTGGAAATGTTCACTGGGGTTTTCACTTTAAGTCAAAGATGCTCACAGTCTTGTTTCTTGAATTCAGAACATGTTCAAAAAGATTTATGACAAAATTTCTCTCAAAACTGTCACACAGTTGTTTTGGGCATCTTGAGCCTGTCTCAATTTAGTCTTTGTAATTCTGCTGTATTTTGACACCTGCACAGGGGCTCTCTTTATGACAGAAAAGATTTGAGGCTAAAGCCCCAAATGGCCAGGTCTAAAAAATAAAACTGATAAATAATATTCATTACAAAATGGTTCCAGTGCATGTCCTTTGTTGTGCTTCTTTAACATTGTTTTTATTGGAATTGTCACTATTTTAGAGAAAGACCGTGTACGCTGGCACGTACCGGTGACACAGTAATACGGCACGGAAAGGAAAGGAAAGGAAAGGAAAGGAAAGGAAAGGAAAGGAAAGGAAAGGAAAGGAAAGGAAATGAAAGAATTATTTAAAGTGAACAGAACACCCTCATAATCCCAGATATTTTTAAAAACACCCATCTCATCCATTTTTTAAATATTTATATTCTAACATCACTCTTGCTCTGACCATACTCTTGAAAAGCTTTACACAGTCAGTATTCTGTTCATTATTAATTTTATATTTTCTACTCAAATAAATTTCCAACTTTGCTTGACCAAGAAAAAAAATTCAACAATTGTCCTTTTTTCTTCTTTCTTTTGTCGTATGAAAAAAACAAAAATAAGACTGTTCTGTAAAACTTTCTTCAAATGATTCCCAAATATTTCTAAGTAGTAATAAATCCATTCTTCTAATACATTGTACAAAACAACGAAAAATAGTTTCTCTGAATGAACAAAAAGGACATTTATCTGAAACAACAGGATTAATAATAGAAAGAAAAGCATTAACAGCAATAATACCATGCAAAATTCTCCACTGCAAATCACCAGTATTTTTGGTCAATGGTGGCTTATACAACAACCCCCATACAGGTTTCACATCAAAACCAACCTTAAAAAAATCTCTCCAAAGAGTATCTTTTTTTATCTTTCACACTTTCACATCTGTTCTCCAACAGCCAAACCACACTCCTCCACTGAAAAATCCATGCCAAACAGTATTTTAATACCATGCTGGTGAGAAAGGCTCCTAAAGCCATCAGAATCAGAACTCCATCCAGCCATCACACCAAGCAAAAAGCTTGCTGCTGCCAAAAAAAAAAACATTAAAGAAACATCAGTGAAAGAAAACCATGTTAAAGTACAAAAAAAAGGGACTCATGACTATAAAAAGTGAAGTTCAAACTTGTTAGAAAACCTCACACTCATTCTCCTCTCAACACATGCAGCAGATACTCATGCATGTGCGAAAGAAAGAAAGAAAGAAAGAAAGAAAGAAAGAAAGAA
>NC_051446.1:6536157-6541557 GCF_001649575.2 Kryptolebias marmoratus | reverse complement strand
TTGTAGTGTGTGTGTTTAATTGATTTAGTTTTTTAGAGATGTGAAACACGGGTGTTAAATAAGCTATTGTTATTTTCTGCTTGAGAGCTAAGTATATAAAGTGAGAATGTTGAATTGAATTTATATTGATTTATTTAAAAATAAGAAAGTAGTAAAAGTTTTACATCAACCTAATCCTTTACATACAGATAACTTTTTTATGTGGGCCAAGATGAATGAATGAATTCCAAGACGACCGATTAATCGAGAAAACAATCGCCCGATTAATCGATTATTGAAATTATCGTTAGTTGCAGCCCTAGACCTGGGGTCGTTCTATGTGGAGTTTGCGTGGGTATTCTTTGGGCCTCCCACAGTTTAAAAACGTGCATGTTAGGCTGCCTTCAGGCCTAGGCCTCTCTTGAAAAACAGATCTGTGATCTCAATGGGACTTGCCTTGTTAAATACAGGATAATAATAAAATTATAAATAAAATAATGAAATTACTCCAGTATACAGACAGTTAAGCTCTCCTGCTCAGGAGAGAGATATACACTTCAAAGTGAGAGGTGGTTTCTGAATGATGCTTTGTCATAGTGCTAGTGGATTAAAAATAGGTGATTCAGGGCACTGAAGAAACGATATTTATCTGGATATGACTCAGAGGACGTAGGGTTTCTAACAACTATTCGAACGCATAGTCATGGCAAGCAATAGATAGATTTCAAGTGTCAATTAAAATATATTCTAATTACATTTGCTCAGGGCACTCACAAAATACATCCAACTACATGCTTATCTACCCTAAGCGCTCTTTGTCAGTCTTTGATTCTAAAGTTTACTCCAGTGGATTAAATCACATTTGTGGGAGTGGCTCCCAAGGTGGGTACAAAGCCTGATGAGGTGGGTACGATAGAGGTAGGCAACAAAAAAATGTGTACTGCCAAAAACACAGTTTCCAAGTACATAAATATGTGTTGTGATTTTTAACTGCCCACTCAAAACAGGTCTGTACATTTGGCTGCAAAAATTTGGAATTCAGTGAGACTGCAATTCAAAATATGCCTATTTTCTTTCAACTTGGTGTCACCAACTAGTCTCCAACAGTTGCAGCCCCAGTTTTAGATATTAGTGAAGGTCGTAATAGTTAACTAGAATGAACTAAAGCAGGACCTTCCCAAAATACAATACAACCATTATTACTACATATGTCCGCTGAACATGTTTGTTAGAAGCAACTGCTACGATAAAATGTAAACTACTTTACCCACTGTGCTCTGATCATTATAGCTAATCGCTGTATTAATACCTGACACAAGTGTCTGACAGGTCGCAGGCCTCCAAGGAAGTCAGATGTCTCCATGTGCAGGTGACAGTTGACAGAAAAGAACTTCTTTCCAGCTAGGGCAGCAAACAGCTGACATATGGTGGTTTTTCCACATCTGGGAGAAATAAGTTAAAAGATAACTTGGCATGATTTTTATCACAATTGAACATGTTCAGTTTAAAGAAGGAAAAAAGTAACATCTTGAACAGCATTCATACATTTGACAATATTAAAAATCTTTGGGTAAAAACAAAAGCATGTTCTTGTTTTAATCTGAAGAGTTCGAAACTTCTGAATCTTACCCAGTGTCTCCAACAAGCAGGACAGACTCGCCAAATCTCAGAGCCCGGCCGAACAGTACAGCCAGCCTTCTCATACCATGAGTCCAGATCACATGAGAGAACTCTTCTGGTACTCTGGAAACCAAGTCAGTAAGGGGACCTGCCAATCAGAGGATCAACCAGTATGATATTGAATTCATATAAACTTAGGGGCTAAATATTCATCTACTTTTAATTGTTTATCTGTGGTCAGGACAGAGGTAACAAGTCTAGGAGAGAAATCAAGACCTCCCTTTCCCCAGCAACACACCTTGATGGATCACAAGGCGTTCCGAGGCCAGAGGAGATACACAATCCTTCCAGCACATTCTGGGTCTGCTCTGGGGCTCTTCCCAGTGGGACATGCCTGGAAAACCTCTAAAGGTAGACATCCAGAAGGCATCCTAATCAGATGCCAGTGCCACCTCAGCTTAACTCCTTTCAACAAGAAGAAGCAGTGGCTCTACTCTAAGCTCTCCCCGAATGATAGAGCTCCTCACCTTATCTTCAAGGCTAAACCTGGCCACCCTACAGAGGAAGCCCATTTCAGCCACTTGGACACAGGATTGTGTTCTTTCAGTCACGATTCCTACCTCGTGACCATACGTGAGGGTTGGAACATAACTGAACCAGTAAATGAAGAGCTTTGCCTTATAGCTCGGTGCCTTCTTCACCATGACAAACCGGAGCAAAGACCTCGTTACTGCAGATGAAGCCCTGAGCTGTCGATCGATCTCCCGCTCCACCCTACCACCACTCAAGAACAAGACTCCCAGATATTAGCTTGAGAAAAAGACTTATCCTCAACCTGGAGGGATTATTCCTCCTTTTTCCAATTGAGAAGGATGGCTTCAGACTTAAAAGAGCTGACTAAAATCCCAGCTCCTCCACATTCTGCTGCGAACTGCTCCATCACAAGTTCCATGAACACCACAAACAGGTTTAGAGGTCAGAGACAGCCCTGGTGGGGTCCAACCTGCACTTGGAACAAGCTTGACTTTGGGCCAAGGATACAGATACAGCTCTTGCTTTGGTTCTACATGAACAGTATAGCTCTTAAAAGTGATCCCAGCACCCCATATGTCCTCAGCACCCTAACATGACTAAGATGATTTGGTCTTTGGGTTGGTGACACAGAAAGGTGGCATGTTACTTCTACTCACTGAACTGGGTGATGACTTGTTTTTGAGAAAACAGTTTGTCAGGGTTCACTGATCTTTTGAAGTGCTTCTCCAGGATGGTCAGGATGGTGGCCTCTTCCTCCGGCTTTCTCACACGTCCTGCCAGCAGCATGTACCCTGAGCATGGAAACATCACTTTAAGACTTCCGTAGAACACAGGTGATGGGTTTTTACCAAATGAAACAGCTTTAGAAGTGTAACTGGAACATGATTTGTGTTTAGACTGTGTTTGTCCTGTTGAGCTCTGAATTGTCAAAAAAAAACTGTCATCCAAATCATCAACATGTCTGCTAGATCCCATCCCAAGCAAAGAGGTGTTCCCTTAAATAACATCCTTATTTAGGACTTGCTGCATTTCTTTTTAATGAATGAATATGTAAGACAGGCCTTTAAGATCACTGTAAATAAACCTTTATTTAAGAAACTTGACCTTGATTCAGTAGCTCTGGCCAATTCTAGACCAATATCCAATCTATAATTCATCTAAAAAAAATTCTTGAGAAAATAGTTGCAAATTAATTTTGTGAACATTTGGACACACAATTGAAGAGTTTCAGTCATGGTTTAGAGCTCATCATAACACAGAAATGGCACTGGTGAGAGTTACTAATAATATAATTATAGCCTCAGACAGGGGACTTGTGTCTTTAGAGATGTGATTTTATTATTCTAAAAAGAATCCAATTTCCATTATTATGTTGATGATTCTCAGTTATATTTATCTGTGAAGCCTGACAAATCCAATCAATTACTTGGATAACAAGCATGTCTTAGAGACATAAAAACCTGAATGACTCATAATTTAAACTCAAGGCTCTTCCACAAAACAGTTTCACTAAATGACCACAAAAAACATTCTGTTTTTATGCTGCCTCTGGCGATTTATAAATCGCAAATGGAGCTGGCTGCATCCAGCACTGATGGGAGGTTTCAAAAATTAAATGAGAATAGCAAAATGAAAAGAGGTGTGGAGCATAACTTGGCTTTGTTTACAAGGAGTGCAATGCATTAAAAGTGAGATGGACATCCCCTTCATATTGTTAGGCCTGTCACGATAACAAATTTTGCTTGGTGATTAATTGTCTCAGAAATTATTGCGATAAACGATAATACATAATTACATCCTCTCCAAGATGAATAAACTTTATTTCAAAAGAACACTTAATACTGGACCTGGAACACAAAATAAACAAAACAACCAAAAACAAATAAACTGGACTCTCAGCCTCCATTAACAAAGAATGCACTTGAATAAAAACTAAAATAAATTAATAAAATAAAATAAAATAAAAAAACCTACATTCAACCAAAACAGTATGGATTATGAAGTCTGTAAACTAAATAACCCTTCAAAAAATAATAATCATTACTTTTCTATAGAGAAGACGGGGAAAAATAAAAGTGCAAACGAACAAAAGCACACAGAGACAAAAGCACTAATGCGACACACCGGCTCACAAAGGTTCAGGAGTTCGCCTCAGTCATTTGGTTTGAATCCGAAGTGCTCCCACATCGCTGCTGTTATGTTCAACCTTGAAACTAATTTCATTTTGCCCCCCCCCCTCAATTTACCTCAGCTTAGTGATTCTCTTTGTGGTTAACTAATTATTTAAACAATACTCAAAGTTGCTGTGCGCCATTATCAATCTTTCCTTGGTAATAATTCTGTTTCTTCTTCTTCCTCTTTTTTTGGCTCCTCCCTTCTTCAGGGGTCACCACAGCGAGCAAACTCACACAAACGATTGTTTTATGCAACATGCTGTTCCTGCCTCAACCTGGGCTCAAACCTGAAGCCTCAGGATGACAAGACCGTGGCACTGAGCACCAAGCTACCGTTTGTTGTCGTTTAATCCAGGTGGTTGCACACACTACGTCGTCACTGCATCACATTTTTGAGGCACAGAGCCGCCTTACCTTTTCACATATTGACCGTTTCAACTCTGTTAATACCTCACTTTGCGGCCCTATAGCTTCTACTTTCCTCACCGCCTACATCCATTTAAAAATCCACCAAGGTGGCCAGAAGGAGTCTAAAGGACATTTTATACTGCAGAAAAAGTCAAGAAGTTGGCTTGCAGTCACATGATTGTGAGTAGAGCTGGGCGATATGGAAAAAATCCTATATCACGATATGGATAATTTTATATCACGATAACGATATATATCACGATATACCCCAATTACGTATGTTGTCAGTTATTCTCTGAGAAATATGAAAAAATAATCTGATTTCGTACCTTTTTCAAGCTTTATTTTGAAGTAACATTTAACTGAACTTTCACAAATGAGATCTGCTGCATTTTAGTGCAGCAATATATATGTACCTGTTACAACGTAACAGTATCAAATGACAACAGACTCTATTATCTTCGGCCGGCTATAGTTTTCCTTTCCTTTTTGCAACTTTCCCCGGCTCTTTTACAACTTGCTTGACCTTGCACTTTTTGGATTGTTAAATATTCTTTTTCGTGGTTCTTCTTTAAGTGATAGAAGAGGTTTGTTGTGTTGGTGTCAGACGAGAAAACAGTCTAATAGCAGAGTTAGCATTAGCATTAGCACAGTTAGCATATTACCTTTTTCTGCTCCGTGTCGG
>NC_051446.1:6525907-6536143 GCF_001649575.2 Kryptolebias marmoratus | reverse complement strand
CCCCCTTGTTTTGGTAAAAGTCTTTCTTCTTGGGCTGCCTGCTAGCTGTCTCTACTTGTTGTGACCCCGTGTTTGATACTTCATGCGTCTCCATCTTTCAGCACTCATGGTGAAAACACCGGGCCGCACAGAAAGCCGCTGCCGTAAAGCATGTCGCAAACCTACATGTAAAGCAGCGTCATGTCATAAAACGGAGGTTCTTCGCAAAATAGTTATTTTTTCTTCTTATTTATTACTTATATACACTGAATGTATGCAAAGTGACAACACTAATACATTTGTCGTAGCCTACGTTATGAAATATTTACATGAATCATTGATACAATTATGATAGACACGACAGAAACTATAGAGACGATAGAAACGATAGAGACGATAGAAGAAAATATATCACGATAGACACTTTTCTATCATCCCCACGAAATGTATCGTTATATTGCCCAGCACTAATTGTGAGATATTTTTGTTTCCATGCATAGACCACAGGACACACTGCCCTTCCCTCCACTCACATTGCTGGAACAGTTTTTTTCTGACAGGCTTCTCCACTCTCCAGTTTCTGTTCAGAATTTTGCAAATTTGTCACAAAGAGACTGCCACTATGTCCAAAAGATGGTGCACAGAAACAAGCAAACAAAACAAACGTGTCCCAACACTGCCCGGCTGATGCATACTTTCTGCCTGTGTTTCTGTGATGTCTCCTTCGTGCATAACAACTTTGATATCTCCTTCTACAATTTTTTTTCCATTTTCTAAAAATGCTTTTAAGTTTATGTTTATAAATTTTGTTGGAACAGTTGTAAAGACAGCTGTATTTTTTAACAGTCTCAGGCAGTTGATTCTCAGCGGAGCAGTAGAAGCAAAATGACTCCATTAAAGCTCACTGGCTTTTCCATGTAAGCACGTCCACAACTATTTCTGATCAATCACACAATACTTGGCGCATACCTCTGTGAGAAAAAAGTTTTGCCTGGACCTTGTGCCAAGAAGGGGTGGTCGCAATTTTTGTCTTGCAACTACATCAGTGAGATACGATTTTGTGACTTCTTATGGAGTATAAAGCGGCCTTATGTCCCAGCTTGAAGTTGTTAAAATGTTTTCAGACACATTGTTGTCTCTATTCAGACAACAATGTGTTGTTTTCCTGATAGAGGCTTTAGTTTTTTTAACATGAGCAACTTAGCAACAAACTTTGCAGCCTTGGCCCATAATACTGATATAAAAAACCTTGGTGTTATTTTTGATCAGGACATGACTCCTAAACTCCTATTTTAGAATATTACCAGGACTGATTTCTTTCACCTTTGCGATATAACTAAAGTTATAAACATCTTGTCCCAGAAAATGCAGAAAAACCGCTCCATGCATTTATCACGTCTAGGCTGGACTACTGTAATTCTTTTTTATCTGGGTGTCCAAAAAAACTCTCTAAAAAGTCTTCAGTTGATCCAAAATGCTGCTGCCAGAGTTCTGATGAGAGTTAGGAGGAGAGATCATATTTCTCCACTTAAGCTTCTCTCCACTTCCTGTCTAATTCAGAATAGAAATTAAAATCTTACTTCTAACATACAAAGCTCTCAACAACCAAGCTTAATCTTATATAAAATAACTTATTATTCCATATTTTCTTAACAGAGCACTTTGCTCTCAAACTGAAGCTTGTGGATCCTAGACTAGACTTAAGACTTTCCTTTTTGATAATTCCTATAGGCAGGGTTGGCTTGGGTTTCCTGAGCTATCCTTCAGTTATGCTGCTATAGGTTTAGACTTCCCATAATGAAAACACCTGGACTACTTCCTGTTTATTAAACTTTCTTTCATGTCTTTTCAACCTCCAGCTAGGTGTAGCTGATGGTAACTCATCCTGAGCCTGGTTCTGCTAGAAGTTTCTTCCTGTTAAAAGGAAAATTGTTTCCTTTTTCACTGTTGCCTCTGTGCTGTTCAGGATTACAAATTACAATGAATCAAAAGTTTGACAATGTGTTGTTTTCCTGAGTTAGATAACTGTTACTAATTGGCATTTAGTAACATATGAATTTTGATTGTTTTATTGGATTGAATTGACTGTGTGTAACCATATTAAGTCTTAATTTGTTTTGGACTGAAATGAACAGCACATGATTTGATGTGATCTGGACTGTGTACTTCCTTGTACTTCTTTGTATAGTGCCCTGTAACAACTTTTGTTGTTAAAGGGCGCTATATGAATACATTGAATTGAATTAAATTAAATTGTTTTGTTTGTTGGAAACCTAATGGCACTGTATAATGAGCCTTACCATCATCTGCCAAATGTTGTAGCCAGTCGTGAGAGGCCTCTGTCTGCTCCTCCAGCCTGTAGCGCTCTGCCCAGCGGAAAAGATCTCTTAAGGTGATGAAGCCATGCTTACCCGCAAACACAGAAGATCCTTTGCGTAATGACTGGATGGATAGAGGGAGGCATTTGAAAACTGTCATTTGGATTTCCCAGAATATGTAGATCATTTTTTTAAATTACCCAGAAACTGTAGTGTTACCTGAAGGTCTAGCATGACTTTGACCAGCTTGGTGCAGTAAGATGAAGGTAAGTTGCACCTCTGATGAAGAATGGTCTCCAGTTCTCCACTGGGCAGCTCATCAAAGTGGAGCTCCACAAAGCGGTTCCGAAAGGCTCTGGAGAGCACCTAGACAGGAGGAGATAAGTATTTACTGATTATTTCAAACTGCAGCAGAGAAAGAAGTTAAGCATATTGTGGTCAACTTAACTTATATATCAAATATCACTAAAATCAGAATGGATCAAATAGAAAGAGTAATAAGTGGTACAAGTTCCTAAAGACGACATCTACTGTTTTATTACATCCATTAGTGTATTTCTTTATTATGCTTAAGAACTAGTATTTTGGAGTGTATACGTGTCCCCAAGCTCTCAAATTATGCCAAAATACACTTGTCAAGTTTTAAAGACCAACAAAAATCATTTTATAGGAAATATAGTTGTTGTGTTTTTAGCTCCCCTAATGGTCAAACTGTGCAAAGAATAGGATCGGACTGAGAAAAAGAAATGCAAAAGTTCAAAATTTTCTTCCATCTGTGTAATATCACAAAAATTAGAAACATCTTGTCTCAAAATGATACAGAAAAATTCGTCCATGCCATACACACACACACACACATACATATATATATATATATATATATATATATATATATATATATATATATATACACAATGTTATGTATGTATGTATATACACACACACTGCCTGGCCAGAAAAAGAGTCGCCACCAGGATTTTACTAAGCAAATAGGTATGCGCCTCCTGTTGGATAATTACTGCATGGGCGATTATGTTTCAGCTGTTATTTAACCCCAACTGGTGCAATGAGTTGCTTCTCTTTTCCTAAACAACCGTGTCTAAAGACACATCCCGTGGTCGTGGAAAAGATGGAGAAGTACAGAGAGGGTCAGAAAGTACTTCATTGTGTCTTTGCAGATTTTAAAAAAGCATATAACAGAGTGCAGAGGGGAGAGCTGTGGTGTTGTATGAGGAAATCTGGAGAGCCAGAAAAGTATGTTAGCCTGGTACAAGAAATGCATAAGAACAGTAGGACAGTGGTGAGGTGCGCTGTAGTAGAGATTGATATCTTCAATGTGGAGGTGAGACTGCATCAAGGATCTTGTTTGATCTGGTGATGACGACAGACTAACAGATGAGGTCAGGCAGGAATCTCCATGAATAATATTTGCAGATGACATTGTGATCTGTGGTGAGAACAGGGAATAAGTGGAAGAGAACCTGGAGAGGTTGAGAGATGCACTTGTGAGACGAGGGTTGAAAGTCAGCTGTAGCAAGACAGAGTACCTGTGTGTAAATAAGAGGGAGGCAGGTGGAACAATGAGGCTACAAGGAGCAGAGGTCACAAAGGTGCAGGACTTTAAGCCCTTAGGCTCAACTGTCCAGGAAAACGGGGAGTGTGGTAAAGAAGTGAAGAAGAGAGTGCACGCAGTATGGAGTGGATGGAGAAATGTTTCTGGAATGATTTGTGACGACAGGGTAGTAGCAAAGGTCAAAGGAAAGATTTACAAGACAGCGGTGAGAGCAGCTATGTTGTATGTTTTGGAGACAGTGACTCTGACAAAAAGACAAGAGACTGAACTGGAAGCGGCAGAGCTGAAGATGTTGAGGTTCTCCTTGGGAGTGACAAGGATGGATAGTATTAGGAATGAGGTCATCAGAGGTAGAGCACAGGTTGAACGACTGTGAGAAAAAGTTAGAGAGGCCAGACTGAGATGTTTGGACATGTGCAGGGACACATGCAGGGACAGTGGGTATATTGGTAGAAGGATGTTAGAGATGCAGCTGCCAGGAAAAAGACAAAAACGCCCCTGGTGTCACCTCATCAGAAGCTCCTATTACATTACGCCAGCCAGGATTGGCTGGAGATACGCTCGTCAGCGTCAGAGAGGGCAGAGTCCCTCTCCCTATAAATAGGGCTGACGCTGCACTGAGAGTTTATTCAAAAACCTCTTCTCGCAACGAGCAGAAGTTCCAACCAGGTCCCTGTTGGTACTGCCTTTTTTCTCTGAGCCCAGCTAAACTGTCCACAGACACGCGCGCAAGCTCGGTCGCCGGGCGCTTGAGTGAGTGTCTCACCAGGTCACCCTCCTTGCTCTGACGTTGCGAGAAAGAGGTGAACGTTTTTGAATAAACTCTCAGTGCAGCGTCAGCCCTATTTATAGGGGGAGGGACTCTGCCCTCTCTGACGCTGACGAGCGTATCTCCAGCCAATCCTGGCTGGCGTAATGTAATAGGAGCTTCTGATGAGGTGACGTCAGGGCCGTTCCCAATGTGAGACACTCACTCATGCTACTCAGAGAACCGGGGTTACGAAAGTAACCTAAAGTTGTTTTTACCTTGATTGTTCGATGTAGAGCATTATTTATATGACTGCACTTTTTAACCTACTGTTGTAGGTGCACTTAATCATTGAAGAGAAAAAAAAACTGCAAAAAAAAAAAGCTTTCTATTGGCCACTGTCAAACTGGGCCAAATTGGTTGGCGGTTGCTTAGCCTGCTTACTAATTTCATGTGGTAGCAAAATAAAATTTAGGTGGGAATGGGTGTAGCCTGTACCATCCGATGCTGTACAGTGCAGGGATTGGATAGATATAAGGCTTTTAATTGTGAGGCTTACAGTTTAGAAGTAATAGAACAAAATGCAAAAACCTCAATGATAGCACCCCCTACAGGTGTACATGTCTTAGTATTTTTGTGAGCCTCATTCACAAGCCCTAGTTACCACCATGTAAATATCAAACCTAACCTCTTTCTGGTTTAGGCTGCAGTATGTCAGATTTATGGAATAAAAAATAAATAAATAATAACAATAAAAAACAGAACACTTTCAACGCTCTTAGCATGGAAACACTGCTGCATTGCAGTGGCATGGTTGTACTCCTGAGAAATACTACTCCACAGTAGTTAAGAGCTAATCATTCTTGTAATCTTTAGAGACCTCTTAGATCGGTTTGGGCTGAACTTTCTAGTTTTAATATTAAATACCTTTCTGCCACCATAAAGACCAGGAGGATTTTGGGTTGCAAACAGCATAAATCTTGGATGAGCCTTGATGACCTCCTGAGTCTCAGTCACAAACAGCTCCCTATTGTCATCCAGTAGTCGATTGAGAGCTTCCAGGACATCAGTAGGGGCAAGGTTCAGCTCATCCAGAATGATCCAGTAGCCTTTCCTCATGGCATCAATCAAAACACCTAAAGCATATAAATAGTACATATTAGACTTCAAGTAGTGTCACAGCTGGCTGTGGAATATATGGTGGAAAACTTTAAATGACATTAATTCATGACTCAGTTGCATTCAGTTCAGGTAACTTATTGTATTCTAACCCTTAAAGAAAAAAGATTTCTTCACTATCATTACACATCCACTCAAAAACAAAACAGTTCAAAAACATGCAGGTACCCAAAAGAAATGGTCATAACGTAATCTGGCTCACATGAAGAAAAATTATGGGTCTATTAATGATTCAATTTGCAAGGAGCTGGTATGTCTAGAAGAGTGGTGTCCAATCCTGGTCCTGGAGGGCTACTATCCTGCATGTTTTAGGAGTTTCTCTGCTTTGACACACCTGATTTAAATGAATGAGGCTTCTGCAGAACTTGAAGACATGCTAAAGAGCAGGAAAACAAACTAAAACAAGCAGAGTAGTGGCCATTGAGGACCAGGATTGGACACCACTGGTCTAGAACATAAACTTAAGGGAAATGATGACCATCAGCGGTGGACCTATAAGTTATCAGGTTGTTGCTGGAGGATAAGACACACAGTGAAGGTCAGCGAACACAAAGGATGCCTCGTAGACTTATCAGACTGCATTACCAGAACATGACATGTCTGATTGGGGTCACATTGTGGATTTGCATGAGATTAAAGCTATGTTAACACTGTGAATCTTAATGCTCAATTCCAATTTTTTGCTCAAATCCAATTTTTTGGCATGGCCATCAGACTCTGGTAAATAGTTTCCAGTTCCTGAAATGAGCAATATGAACAGAAGATATGACGTCCCACTCCGCACGCTGAATTTATGGAAGTAAATATGGGTGCTGCAAGTGTTAGCATGTGTGTATGGCTTTTGAAGTTGCTGTCCAATTCGGGTACATCAAAATGATGAAAGATAAAAGAAGTTAGAGAATAAAAAGAGCGAAAATGTTAATTATGACCTTTTTTGGAGCTGTGGCTGCTACCTCTGTGCAGAAGCATGTGTGGATGCAGAGTCAGAGCCAAGAG
The DNA here is from genome assembly GCF_001649575.2 of Kryptolebias marmoratus. NCBI lineage: Eukaryota > Metazoa > Chordata > Actinopteri > Cyprinodontiformes > Rivulidae > Kryptolebias > Kryptolebias marmoratus. Next base: position 6,529,350 of record NC_051446.1, on the reverse strand, counting down.
TGGTAGGAGTTTGATGTGAGGGACCTTTTTGCTACCCCTCGTTTAATGAAAGACAAACCCACAATGGTCACAGAAATAACTACAATCTGAAAAAAGTAATAATAAATAAAAATTCTACAAAAATGAAGAAATGAAAGTCAGACATTGCTTTTCAACCATGCTTCAACAAAATTAAAAAAATAAAATAAAACTCATGAAACAGGCCTGGACAGAAATGATGGTACCCTTAACTTAATATTTTGTTGCACAACCTTTTGAGGCAATCACCGCAGTGAAACGATTCCTGTAACTGTCAGTGAGACTTCTGCACCTCTCAGCAGGTATTTTGGCCCACTCCTTATGAGCAAAATGCTCCAGTTGTCTCAGGTTTGGAGGGTGCCTTTTCCAGACGCCATGTTTAAGCTACTTCCAAAGATGTTCAATAGGATTTAGGTCAGGGCTCATAGAAGGCCACTTTAGAATAGTCCAATGTTTTCCTCTTAGCCATTCTTGTGTGTTTTTAGCTGTGTGTTTTGGGTCATTATCCTGTTGCAAGACCCATGACCTGCGACTTTTTGTATTTTTTTGATAAGGTTGCCGCTTCGTACCTTCTTTAAACACCAGCTTGCCCCGGTCATCAGAAGAGTAGCAGCCGATGTACTCCTGGATGTCAGTATGCTCGTGATTGTTGATTCTCACACACTGGTTTCCACTGGCTGCAGCCAGCCAGCAGATGAGGCTGGTCTTCCCAACAGATGTCTCTCCCTGGATCAGCACTGGATGAATCCTGTGAGTCCCAAACATGAGAGAAGTTGATGGAAGGACATACTATTGATCATTTATTAGTTCAGTGTGTAGTGCAGTTGTCCCAAATTCATTTAAATGCCTATAGATTGGAGCTACTAGCTATTGCTGAGTCATTTAACAGTCTGTCGTGATAATAAAGAACTGTTTGGCTTTCACATAAATCAGCCCATAAATATTTTTAATGTGACTGCAGCAGTTAGGAGTCATGCAGTGATGAAAGTGATAACATAAAGTCATGGAAAAAAGATGGTCCATCCTCTTTCAGTTCTAGGGTTTTATGTATCAAGATGCAGAAAAACTGATCTGGTCGTTGTCAGTCTAAATTTATTTTAATCTTACATATGAACCAAAACACACAACAGAATCCATGTTATTTATTTAAAAAAACAACATAGAATGGCTGTGTTTGAAAATTTCACTCCAGCCTTACTGCTTCCAGAGGATTTAAAAGATTTAGTATCAGCCAGGAGCTGCTGTTAAAAATGTACTGATTATTTGATCATCATTAGTGAAACCACCTCTGTAAAAGCAAGGCAGAAAGACATTAGCAATGATCTTAGAGAAGCAACTGTTGCTACCCATCAATCTGGGAAGGATCAAAGGTCATTTCCAAATTATTTGAAGTTCATCATTCTACAGAGAAAAAGTAATCGAACTTATTACATTACTGGCTGGCTGTTACGGTATTAGCCTAGTATTTAAAAAAATACTTCAAAAATGTAAAATCTATGTAAATTCATAATTTCATGTCAGTGTCTGTATTGTCAAATGAATTTACTACACCTTTTTTTCTTGGAAAACATTTAACTGAAAAAACCTTTTCAAACATTTCTCGACAAAACTGTTAGGACAATTTAGTTCTCACTTAAAAGTGCATTTAAGGGGGTGGGGCCTGTGTGTGGTGGTGGTGGTGNGTGCAGTAATGGAGTAGACGCGTTTTGCAGAGCTCCGTGTTACTGCCTCCATTTAACATTTAATTACTGCACTAAAGCATTCAAGTTTTTTCACTGGAAGACTAGTAGACGTCCTACATATCCAAAGCTTGCAGTTTTGATTGATTCCACCAGTTGACTCAGTGTATCACAGCATCTTAATTTCAGACCCCATGCCTCTCTTAATACAGATCCACTTCAACCTTTATACTCCCTCGTTTAATTGGAAATTTAACCACCCTTTCAATTCGGACAAAACCTTACAGGACTATATTTCAGTCAAGTTTTCAGATTTTCTTCTTTTTAATGAAGAAAAATATCTGACTCAGTTTTATGGGAGTTTTTTAAAGTGGTATTGCTGGGTGACATTATTTCATATCAGTCTTCAATCAAAAGGGCTAAATCACGGTGCTCTGTAGATATTCAGACTGAATTGGAAGTGTTGGAGGACAACTATCATAATACAAATGACGAAAATACTCTCAGTGCCACCTTGAAGATAAAATTTTAATACAATCACATGCTTGGGGAACAGGTCGATAAATAAATTCACAAACTTAAACAAAACATTTTTGAATTGGGAGATAAGTCTGACAGATTGCTCTCCAGACAACCAAAAGGCACACTAGCAGGTAGAGCAATACATACCATCTCTTCACCCTCTGGCCAACTCCTAACTGACCCTAAACTTATAAATTGAAGAAATCAAAACTGTGATCCACTCATTCACTTGTGGTAATGTTTGTGGCTCTGAAGGGTTCGGAATCGAATTTTATAAGTCATTTAGATGTGATTACCCCACTTCTCCTTCGTATAGTGAACTCTTCAGTGAAAGGTGGAATCTTTCCTAAAAAGTTTGTAAGACCACATCTGCCTTCTCCTGAAAAATGGCAGGGACTGCTCCAATGCTGTGTCATATCGCCCCTTAAGCTTGCTAAACAGTGACCAAAAGACAGCTGCCAAGGTATTGACTAATCATCTAAACAAATACATAGCCACACTGATCCATCCCGAATAAACTAACTTCATCGCTAACAGGTTTTCGTTTTCCATCACACGTCGACTCCTACACGTTATGTACCTCACCAACCCACCAGGCTCGGCAGTTATTTCGTTAGATGCTCAGCAGGCATTTCACCAAATTGAGTGGGAGTATGCAACACTCCAAAAAATTGGCTTTGGTGACAAATTTATGACTCAATTAAAAATGCTTTATGCTGACCCTATATCCTGACCAATCACGACAGGTCCACTCCTTTTCTATTGCATTGTGGAACCAGTTAGGGTTGTTGCCTCTCGCCTTGGCACCCATTGCTATTTCCATCAGGGTCAACTCTTTGATCGCCGGCATTTCGGACCACGCTACAGACAGTCCCATAGGTCTGTACGCAGACAATGTGATTCCGACTCTTTCAGATGTCACAGACTGTCTTACTCGGCTCCTTACTCTAATAAAATAAACTTAAGACAGCTTTCTGGCTTCACTATTAACTGGGACAAAAGTCTGTTTATGCCTCTCTCACATGGCCTGGACCAGGGGTGGAAATTAGCACCCGCCACTGGCCAAATGCAGGTAAATATTTGAAGTGGCGGGTGAATTTGATCAACACACACGCCACTGTGGCGGGTTGGCAATTTGAACAGAAAAGATGTTATTTGTCCTCTTGACATATAGGGGGCAGCAATGTGCTCGAGTTGCTGCTAAATGCAAGAAGGAGAAAAGTT